>NC_134101.1:217380697-217686526 GCF_000715075.1 Nicotiana tabacum | reverse complement strand
ATTACAAATCTACTAATAAGATCAATATTATAGAATGTATGGTCCAGTTCAAATTACTTTGCAAGCCCGCCCCTTTCTATGCTATTTTAGACCCAACTATCAAGCTATCAAGTCCTTCTGGTATGGCGACTGCTTATAGAACTTTAACTATAAGTCTTAATAAAAATTCTATGAGCTAAGATTTCGAACTTTTTCCACGGATGGCATAAGTAGAAATAATAGTGGATAAATGTTATCAGTCTAAAAAAAGTTGAGATAAAAGCGGATAAACTAATATAGCAATGTACTGTAGGTGCTATTAGTATTGACTTCAAAAGTAGGTACACAACATCATATGTTAATAGCAAGGTATTATTTATTTGGAACAAAATATCCACTCTTGAATGTTGTCTGGTTGGCAAATAATACATTATTTACGTACGTAACAGTATCATATTATTAGATGCATGTGTGTCATATTCTTTATATCATATATGGGAGAATTATTTACATTTTATACTATTTACACATTGACAAATGGTGATGCATTTTTTCTGCTGTATCTAATCTTCTTCTTAGCT
This sequence comes from Nicotiana tabacum, assembly GCF_000715075.1. NCBI lineage: Eukaryota > Viridiplantae > Streptophyta > Magnoliopsida > Solanales > Solanaceae > Nicotiana > Nicotiana tabacum. The sequence continues at coordinate 217,685,966 of NC_134101.1, read as the reverse complement.
TGCTTCTTAGTAGTTCTTCACCAAAATATACCTGTACAGTTATAAAATAATTGTTAGTGCTCAACAAAGTAATGGGTGAAGAATAACAAAGAATAAAAATTTGATGTTAAATAGTGAGGAATATGCAAGTAAAGGAGTCGAGATATTTTTTTGCTGCATAAGTTTCCTAATTAAATTTTGGCTTCCTTTTTGGTCTCATAAAATTTTGAAATGCCTGATGAGATATCTATTCTCCTTGATTTTTTATATACTGACAAATCACTTAAATAACCATTTTATGTCACCATGTAATGTATGTGCCGCTAAAGCTCTCTTTGGGAGGTAAGTCGAGTTATCACAATGCAAGAAAAATATCATATTTAGTGTTATCCACCTCTATGCCGGCTCCAATGAACCAGCTAACATCCCACAAGAATACTCTCTTGTGGATAGCTGCTCCACTTGTTGATCTGCCTGAGTTGTGCATTTCTGCTAAATCATGAATTTCCTTTCTCAACTTTTTCTCCGTAAATAATGATATCTTCTATTTCTTCAACAACTAAGTAATAACTAATATGGCTACTAAATTAAAGTCCCCATGGATATGTCCCATTAAAGATACGTATTTTGTTGTTATTGAAAGTGAGATGTTCGGATAGATTGTCTTATGCAATTTGGTGGATCTGTTTGGAAGTGTTAAACATAATGTTTCAAATGTTAGTTGGTAAGGTGTCACGTTAAGTTTGAAACAATATAATGTAATATGTATTTGGCACCAGTTTAAATGTTGAGGGATGAACTTTCCTCTTTAATATGAGTACCTATTTTTGGAAAAACCGAAAAGGATAGCATTATTATGACAGAGTAAATAGAACTTGATGGAAACGTTGTACAAAGTAATATGACTCTTTTAATATATTGTTTAATATCTTTCTTTCTCTTCTCTGTTTCAGTTCGTGCTCTGTTTTTTGGTTGGTCAATCCTTCTGGAGCAGCTTTTCTTGGGTACTCAGAGGTACAATTTCACTTTCTTTAAAATGTTATCCGAGAATATGTCAGCCTTTTCACAATACTTAATACAAAGTGGTTTTAACGCTGCATCTGAGTATACATATATTGGCCATTTTCTTGCTCTTTGTTCGTTATCTTTTCCCGTCTTCCATAATATTTCATCTTCCTCTGTTCAAATTTTGCTGATTTATGCATTTCAATTAAAAAAAATTTTTGCATGCCCATAGGGCTATGCTAATGTTCTTGGTGTGGCGACTGGGCTATTCAAAGCTTAAAGTTAGTATATTTCATTTACCTGTTGTTGCTCGACTTTCCTTAGTTAACATATAACGGTACCCTTAACTATTGATGTTATTAAAGTAGTATGCTTAAGTTCTGGCTAATTTAGGAGATCCAAATTATCTCTATTTTTTTAATGGTTTCTCTGTTACTATGGTTTCTTTCATTGTAGTTCTCCTCTAATTTTTCCCTGTCATTCAAATGACTATTTGATGAATTGAGTAGTTTTTTTTTTTGGTCCTTCGATGTAGTTCTTACAGACTCTGATAGAATGTGGAATGAATTTTTGTTGAAAGCTAATACTATACAAGTTGTGCCATGAATTGTTATTTGAATATGATTTTCACAAATAAATCTATTATTGGAATTGAGATTGTGTGCTCTAATAAGATCTTTTCCATGCTTGAACTTAATTTTTATTTCGTTGCAGTTACGATCTTGTAGAACGTACTTAATTCCAGCTGACAAATTTTGTGCAAAAAGGCTTTCTTAGTTCCTCCAAGTCTGTAGGGGCAAAAACGAACAACCTTGGCTATATGCAAAGAGGCCTTCTTAGTCCATATTTCACATCAGAACATAAACAATGGAATCAAAGACATAATATGCTTGACTATGTGCTAACCTTTACCTAGCCTACTTGGTTTTGTTAAAGCAAGCTTAACCGAATTACATTACTGATGTTGTTTACAGAGCATTACATCTGCTGTCTTTAACTCTTTTTTGTGGCTTTCGTCGATTCAAAAACACTTCAACATGTCAGATTCGTTTTGATGTTCTGTTTTCTTTTGCTTTTATGGCCACACTTAAATCACCAATGATTTAAATTGATCTTTCTTAGACATAAATTTAAATGTTTAAGCTACAAAGTTTATCGTGACTGCTTTTCTGTTTCAATTATTTTCTGTTTCATATATGCTGCTACTATTAAACAAGTACTTTTTTATGTTGCTTACCTGAAATTACAAGCATGTAATCTTCGTTGTAACCTTTTAATTTATAACACGTTTATTTGTTTGCAGATATTTTTGGCGAAGAACTAACAGGAAAAGGATCAGAAAAAAGACCAAAGACCGCATATGTAAATAATTGTATCATACATGTTGTAACTGTTGTGGCACTTTAGGCATCCCTTAATGTAATGCTCTTGTGAACGCATATATGTAAATTAAGTGTGTACCACTTAACATAAAATATTATCTACTAGATTCCATACTTGCATCATTAAATTTTGAGTTAAATAACGTTGGGCCCGTGCTGGCACGGGCTACACTATCCTAGTATATTAGAAGAGCTGGTTTTGGACATGTCTGCTTACCTGTCTTTTAATTTTTGTTTAAGGGCATTTTGGACCTTTAACAGAATCTAATAATCCATGTCCTTTAAATCCAAAACTGAACGGCCACCGCATCAGTTCTTGCACTCAATCACTTTAGAACGAAACATGTGTTTGTGATTATCAGTTAAGATATGTTTTTTCTATTTTCTTTGGTTCCATCGCCTTTTTTCTCTCGCTTTGCTCCGACTTAAACATTGTCGGTGAGTTCTAGTGATTGTGTTGTTCCTTGCTACTTCCTCTCTATTCTTTCCATGTTCTTCGTTCTTCTTTGCGGGTTTTCCCTTTGAGTCTGCTTTGCACACATCTATCTTCATTTGTTTTTTGATTTCAGCAATCCAAGATGTAATAATCAGGGACAACTTCAGTACTGAAGATCTCAACTAAGGTAAAATACTATTTTTAAGCTCTTGTACTTAAAGGATCATAAACCCTATCCAATAAACACTTTATCTGCTTACCTCTATGTTTTGTGGCAAAAAGTTTTGATTGGGGTGTTTTTGTTTCTTTCGTGTTTAGTAAATGGTTTTGAATTTCTCATATTAATTAAGAATAATTGTTTAATGCTGAAGAAAGACCAGACCTTATAACCCTCTCAAAGTGAGCTTTCCAATCCGGCTATCCCAGTCTTGTGCTCTCTCCTATTGGAGGTTTTCAATATATTATTAGAACTGGATATGGATTTGTAGTTAGCTTTTGTTGAATAGACTTCGGGACTTCACTGAGAAGACTCAAACATGACAAAAATGTTTATCACAGATTTTGAGGAGGTTTCAGCCTTTCAGGTAAGGTTCATCTCATATCTTAAAGGACCCAATTTGTTGCTTTTTTGTAAATAGAGACTTGGGTTGTTATATCCCATTCGTCGTCTTCTCTTAAGATTTAGAAAATATGAATGGTGCCTCTATTTTCAGAAGTTCAAAATAGATCACATCGCGTAAATTGCGTAAATATCTGGTATGATAACCACCGCACCATCTTGCTTTTCTTTTCCACCTTTCTCAAAAGTGTTCTACATTTCATCTTCTCGGATGATTGCAACGCCATTTATGCCTATTTTCTCTCTGCTATTTACTCTCTGTAACTTTTCTGTTGTTCAGTCCTTTGTTTTGTTTGTGAATGCTTACAGTTTCAACTTGCATATTGTATTAGAACTTCAAGATGGGAATCCATCACTGCTAGATCTGGGTTCAACCCTTTGTTCCGAGCATACTGTTTGTGAAATGAGAGGTATAATAAGTTATTAACACTGATTTACCTCTTTTTAAATTTAATGATTTACGATCATAGTTGCTATCTTTTTTAGTAAAAAATGGAATAAGAATCGAAGTAAAATTAGGACGGATTCATATTACGCTTTTGCTTTTATAGGTTTTAATCTGTATCTTTTTTAGGAAATCGATTTATGTGCTTTTGTGTGTGTAATTTTATTGACTGACCTTGAAATTTCGATCTATTTTTTTATTTATTTATAGGCATAGTTTTGTTATTTGTGCATCAGTGTTATATGTGCGAATAATTACATTCTTGCTAAGAATTATTCTGAGAAAAATATAATGCGTTCAAATGTGGAGATATAGTATAATTAAGTTTGTAGTTGCTCTTTTTTTCTTTTTGATAATGACTCTTCTAAAAGATATACATAGGTTTCTCCTTTGTCTTTTTTTAGTTTCTTTAATTTCTACATGTCGTCTCCGGTCTTTGACTCTGTTCAAGCTACAGGTATGCACTCTTTTTCTTGATTTATTTTTTTGGGTCAGCTTTTTTTGACTTCTCTCCATCTTTCTTAGTTTTGCTATTTAATGGATGTAGAAATCCTTCATAAAAATAAAAAAATTCATTCTTGATTTCTCTTCTGTGAAGCCTAAATGCTTCTCGGTCTCGGCTTGATAATGATATTGATCTAGGTGTTAAGCCTAATTAAGTAGAAGAACTTTTATACTTTCTGATTTTGCTAGGATTTTTTTAATAATTTCTGATTTCGCGATTTAATGGTTATTTTGTTATAAATTGGGGAGTGTTATTTGAATAACTAACTGTAAAGAAGCATATCATGTTAGTAATTTCATCTGCTTTAGGCTTCTTGCTCACGATTTGAATTCTTTTTTTAAAAAAAGAGAAGGATTTTGTCTTCAAAATGCTAAAGAAACAGAAATTAGATCTCTTCCAGCGTGCTAGCGATATCTAGGACCAAGCTAGCAGTTACTTAGTCGTTGTATGCAAGGCTGCCACAATCGCTTAAATTGGTTTAATTTTTTTTATCTTTCTCCGCCTTTTGGTTGGAGTTGCCTAACACTTTGTTATTTTATTGTGTTTTATTTTTATTATTGTTGCAGTTTCTGCATTCCATTGTGATAATTGTGTATCCGTGTGTTTGTGAAGCATTTTATAGTGTGGGATGTAATGCTCTTCTACTCCTTGATCTCCTTAATATTCTATGTTATTATGTATGTTGTATTTCTTACCTGGGTTCTTTAGTTTTATGATATGTCTACATGATAGTGAATATAATACATGTTGATGTATGCACATTAATCAATATTAAAATATACTCAATAACGTTAAACATGTTATTAAAATTTCACGTGCAGGAATGAAAAAGTATTGCTGAAATGTCGGATAGAAATCTGAAAAATGGTCAAAACTTCGAAAAAGTACATTCCGACGAAAAGGCTAGGCGACACTAATTATATAGAATGATGCAAGATGATAAAATAGAGGCTCTCTTAACACGTGCACGAGCAAACAAAGCTGAATGAGTAGATACATCTGGCTGCCAGTTGAGTTATGCATATGATTTTTAAGTTCTCTTCATATTCTTTGGTGTAACTATTATATGTATGTGATTATTTTTTTAATGGGTCTACGGATATTTTTTTTACCTAATAATAAACACTATTGAGCAATTATAGAGTTCATCGGAAGGCAGCTAACAAGATAGCCTTGCATCAAGTAGCAAGTTGAAAAAGAGCACAAGTAGAGTTGGAAGAGCCAAATCATGCTCATGTTGTATAAAAGCTCTTTTGGATTATGGTCATTTATTATTATTTCAATAGGAAGTACTGTGTCTACTATCATCATCGCAAGTGAAAAATAAAACTAAATTTAGCACAGGCCATCATCGCCTAGTTTTTATTAGAAAAAAACTCATTTAAAAGTTTACTATTCCAAAAGTAGTCTTATTTGGTAAGTTCAAAGCATCTATAATTTCTTAGAACATATCTAGACTGGAGGAAATCTTGAAAGAGATAAAAGTATTGCAATTATCTCTGCTTTACAAAGAGGAAATGCCTCCAAGGCTTTCCTATTATTCAATAGTACTACACAAGCAAATACATGATTTAGTGTTATGTTTGAAACATTGTTGCAGCAACAAACATAGACAAATACAAAGGTCTCACAAGATTTATTCTTAGGCTTGAAACATATTACACAAGCAAACACAGCAAACAATTCAAGTTTGTATGATAAAAGTCCACAATAACTAGCAGTGTGAACTTCCACGAATTTCCCTCTTAATCACAGCATCGCGCCCTCACCTGTCACGAACTGCATCCAAAATCAATCATTAGAAAACTACCATACAATACTTCTTTGGCTCAAACTGCAGGACATAAATCAAACTAGTTTAACCAGTTAAAGTTTGACCACACAATTTATGTAATAAACTTACTAGTGCAGAATCTTGGCCAAGGGACTCCTGAATTTGCTAGATAAAGATTTTGAATCCACCATTTCCCATGTCATTAACTTGTGTATCCTGAATTTGCTTAGCCGATTCAGTGACGGAAAGGCTGCACCAACTAACTTCAATGCTTTGTATAGAACAGTTGTAACCGAAACAAGAAGGGATCTCCTTAAGCTTCTTACATCTTTGCAAAACCAATTTCTCAAGACTAGGAAACGCATCATCAGAGACATCCCATTGAGAGATAACTACATCGTCCAGTTTCAACGCTTTGAGTGCAGGGAACTCATCATCTTTGACTTCCCATTTTTCTCCCTCAAAGGCTTTACGTAGCAACTTGAGTACCTCAAGGTTAGGAAGTCTTGCAATTATCGATATTTCTTTCCAGGGTAGGCGAAAATTTGAAAGTGTCAACTTCTTGAGATTCTCTGGGAACTTAAATTCACAGGGTTGTGACAGTTTTTTGCCATTAGAAAACACCTTCAGCGATTCCAGATGAACTAGAAAGTCCAATATGGGGAAACGAATGCAATCCTTTCTCAACTTCATCGAATAATAGACGGATTCCAAAAATCTACACTTCAACTTTTTGAGATTGGAGAACTTCCTCATCATTTTTTCCATGTCATCTCCATAAGCAAGAGATGGGGTCGAAAATGTTTCCAAATCATCTAATTTGGAAGAATTCTCAATGACCTCCTTTGTGAAACCAAAAGCAGCACGATCATTTATGTGCACATGTCTCAACCTTGCCATATCCCAAAGGCTGTCTGGTAATGCAACTTCCCCTCTCAATCCTTTAATCAGAAGTGTTTCCAAGTTTTCCAACTTGTATATCCAGGCGGGAATGGAAGTCATGCCAGTTCGAACAGCTAAAAATGTCAAATGAATTAGCTGTTCAATTTCATCTGGGAAGGAATCCAACAGGTTGATTCTCTCTAAATCCAACACCTTAAGGAGTCTGAAGCATTTGATGAAGGAGACAGACAGTACATTCGTCTCTACATTATTAGCTGTCATGAGCAACAAAGAGCGAACAGGGGAACCAACTAGCCTCAATGAAGCAAATCTGCCATCTGGACTTACTAACATTCGACGTCTCTCTAGATCTTGTAAATCAATATCGGGAGAATCGTTAGCTTGATGACTGGTAATGAAAATAAAGAATAGTGAAGAAAAGACCAACAATTATATCAATTAGTTAAAGGAATTGAGGATACAAAGGAATTATGAACAGTACCTGTATACATATTGCCAAAACTTTTCTTCTTTTGCTTTATTCTGACAAAATTCATGCAAGAGATCATGAATTCGGCACGATTTAACCCTGCCATTATATCTCATTTTTGCATCCATTACTAGGCTTCTGCTAATAAGATCGACCAAGTATTCTTCTGCCATATCTTCTAAGCTCTTTGGTTTATGTTTTCTAACCAAGCCCTCGGCAATCCACTTCCATGTTAACTTTGAAACTGGAATTTCTTCATCTTCCATGAATCCTCCAAAGTAAAGAAAACAAGGTTTAAGATATTCAGGTAAATGCTTGTAACTTAACTCTATTATGCCTCTACTGCTCGAGTCACCAACTGTAGTACTGCTTAGACTTGCTGCAACTTTTAGCCATCCATCTTCTTTAGTCTCCATCTTTCCAAGAAGACCAGCCACCAAAACAACTGAAAGGGGTAATCCTTGACACTTCTCTGCGATTCTTTTACCAACATCCACAAGTTCTGGAGGACATCGTTGGTCTTGAAATAGCTTCTGTACTAACAACATCCAACTTTCTTCATTATGAAAAAAACGGAGGCGCAAAGGATCTGTGGTACACTTGGCATATGAAGCTACTTCAGCATGACGAGTCGTTAGAATAATTCTACTTCCTTGCTTATCATCTCTAAAAGGAGTCTTGACATCATCCCATGCTTCAATGGTCCAAATATCATCCATGAAAATGAGGTACCTCCTTCCCATGATACTTCTCCGCAACAGGTCAGCCAAATCTCCCTCACTCTTTTCTTCAACATTTTCTGGAAGTCCAATATTAATTTGTTGTAAAATGTCAATCAACAATGATTTCTTTTCATATCTTTCAGAAATGCAGCACCACACACAAACATCAAAGTGATTGACAGCTTTGCAATCATCATATACTTTCTTGGCCAAAGTGGTCTTTCCAAGTCCAGGCATTCCAAAAATGGTTATAACATCTAAGTCAGGGGATCCTCCAATTACTCTCTTCTTTAATGTTGCCAGGACATCTTCAAAGCCCACTACTGCTTCATTTATAGTTGGCTTCTCAATATGAGTGGAGATACGGGAAATTTCGCCAATAGAATGTATTCTGGAATCATACAAGTCACTGGTTGAGATCTTTATGACTCTTCCTTTGATAAGCTTTATATCTTCTACAATATCAGAAAATGTATGGTGCCAAATCGTGCCACCTCCATTAGCAACATATGAGTCAATGATATATTCCACTTCATACGCTACACCTACCACTTCTTCCCATACACTTCTCAACTCAACATGCTCATTACGCTGCTGGGCAATTCTCTCAAGAAATTCTCTTAGAAATTTGAGCTCCCTTTGAATCGTCTCGATTTGACGCTTTAAGAGAACAATTCGGTCACCCTTAAAGTTTAAGATCTCTGCTAGATTTTCAACGAGTAAATCAAGAAAACCTAGTCCATCAGTCATGGGGAAATTAGTTCTTGACAGTTTTGGAATTTTAGGACAAATTTCTCTGTCCTCTGCCTTGATCAACTTTATTTTCTGTAGCACATCCGAAAGTTGAAGGTCCATTCTTCCTGCCATCCCTTCAACATCTATTTTTGAGCAATGAGACTCAATGATGGTATCTATTTCGGCAGCCACCACATCAACACAACTTAAGAGATGGTTTCTTCTTTCTTGCTTTGCATATTGCTCTGGCAGATCCAAGAGAAGCGTTCCCAGAAATTCAAGATCCATCAGAAGGTTATCAAAATTATCCTTCACAGGATCTACTATATTGATCTGATTCTTCAAGAGTTTCCTTAAACTGATCTCTGACTTGATGAGCTTTACCTTCACTGATAATTCAAATGGGCCATGAAACAACATTTCATCCATGTGTTCAGGCACAGTTGTCATGTCACAGACGTTGATGACATGTTCAAAAATGTCGGATAGAGCTTCAGCGTTCCTTGAGTGACAATCGCATTGCCAAAGAACATCTATTGCAATTGTTGTCAAGGCTTTCAGCTCCTCAGACAGGATTGGGACTTCACCTTGCCAAGACACCGTTGAATTAGGAATGGATTGCTGTAGATCCATGAGAAAGAATTCTGCCTTGATGAGTTTGATGATTACTGTCAGTTGAAGAAGTGAAGAAGCTACTTGCGTTGACACCTCTTCTTCCTTCATTAGATCAAGAGGAACTGAAGGAGCTGCTTGATTCATCTTGTCAGATAGAGCCTTGACATATGTCAAGAGATCATCAAACTTTATATTCTCACTACACTGTCTCCGCAAATCCTTCAACAAAGTTATCAAGAAACTCTGGTCTTCATGGATGGTTTCAATTCGGAGAGCTTTAGAAATCAAGGACGTACTCCCTTTATCAGCAAGCTCCATGAAATTGTCGACAAGAGAATCAACAACGGCTACAACAAGCTCACTGCTGTAGGGAGTCCGATATTCTGATTGTGAAGAATGTGAAACCTCTAGGGCTATGAGATAGTTGTCTCTCATCTCTGCCTCAAAAGATTTCATCCTTCTCAAAAGATCCGAAATTGTGTGGCTCATTTCCTGTTCCATCTTTCTACTTAACTTTTCAGGATAACACCAATAAGAAATGCATGCTGCTTCACCAACTAGAACTATAATACGAGCCACGAGATTCTCCAGTCTCTCGAATTTGATGAAAAATATGGACGTCAACTTGAGGAATCCCCTGAGAAAGCTCAGCTTTACTTCAAATATTTCCATTTCTCTTTTCACAGTAGCCTTAGGTTTGAGTCTATAGCTCACTAAACACTTCAGATTCAGAAGAAGAGTGCTGATAAATTCTATTGCAAGTTGAGTAGGCATGGGTGCACCCTGTGCCAACAATGCCTTCTTGAAGTAGAGGGGAGGATTGTTTTTTTCATTCGCGGAAGAACTAAGGAGGAAATGAGCACGTTCTACTTCTTGTCGAAGTTCAAAATCTTTGAGCATAGAAGTCAGTTGTGATTCCAAGATCGACAGAGCAGAGTCTACTCTTCCATATTTTGCATTAATACATGCCTCATGAATGTTGGTTCCTATGGTTTTCATGGTTTGGTAGACAAGATTGAACTCCTCCTGCCCACTTGGCCGTCTCTTCAGAATGAATTGTAGATATTGAAGTCTTATATTGAGCTCCAAGGCCATATGTCTCATTTTTATCTCTCCATTCTTCTCCAACCACTTCATACACGTGAAGGGGTCTGTCACCAACTTTTGCTCTCTCCTTGAGTAATGAGTGCATAACTCTTGGATGCTCTGCCAGAAACCAAAGGAAGGTTAAATTAATTCTTCATGTATTTGCTAAAGCAATTGCATGTGTTGCTTTCATTAAGAAGGTACTTCTGCAAACCACATCAGCTATGAAAGTTGGTAGGTATGTTTTATAAGTCTTGTTTCTTAAATTTACCAGAAGTAGGAATGTTAAAAGAACTATTAAGATAACGTAATTCACGACAAATAGGAAAGATATGATGAAAAAGGTCCTTTAATCCACTATATTCACTGCATACTAATCAGCTTGAATTTCATTAATCTTACTAACACTTATACAATATGACATTTAAGGTATCAATGCATCAAAAACTTTCACCTTAGGTCCAATGCACATAAATAAATAAAAATGTGAAAGCAAAAAATGATGGCAAATAGCAAGGAATTGGAAGCAGCTTAGGAATATAACTGTAAATAGCAATTTTATCATAGAACAAATACAGCAGGAGATATCCACAAATTATGTAATTAGCTGTTCTTTCTGAGGCCCAGCTGACTATTAACAACCTTTCTAGAAAGGGGTTAAAGTTCTAGGTGCTCTTTTGGGTGTATCAATTTGGTTGTTAGTATGGTAATATTTCACATTTATTACCCAAAATAAATAAATTATGGCAAATAGTAAGAAATCCATAAAATACCTTTGGATTGATAGCAAAAGAGTGATTGGTTGCCCCTACTTCCTTTCCCATAACTTCAGCTCGTAAAACAGATATCCTTCTTATTGCTTCCCGTCCTTTCAATTTAACATTCTTAGTGCTCTGTGTTAATCGATCAGCTATTGAAGTCCCCAGATATTGCAGAGTTTCAGACAGACCCTTGGCTGGAAACTTTGAATTTTCCTTAGAATTGCATAACTCAACCACACTGTCTAGGACAAAGTCCACAAAATATAATATTGGAAGATCGTTTATTGATGTATCAAAAGTCAACAACAGCTCTGAAGCTTTATGCAGACGGGTAAGAACCTCTCTGGCATCAATCTGGATTGCATTCTCACACCTTCTAATCAAAGAAGAAAGATGTTGATCAAATCCCTGGGCAATTTCTTGGGGGATGTCATCAAGCCAATACAAACAATTCAGGCATGCCACTGAATAAGATATGTCACAGGTAAAGTGCTGCCAGATATCTATGTTGTTTTCGCGCTTAACAAACCCTTCTCCAATGGACCAACGGAAACTTCTCTCGAATGTTAGCTTGAAGGAAAGAGACTTCATTTTCTCAAGTAGATCAGGAGCAAGACGATTAGCCATGCATTTGACCAAATCCTCCAAAGTATATGAGACAATACTGAACATATCAACACAATACCTCCCCCACGGCTTCCTTGACTTCCATAACAGGACAAGAATTTCCCTTATCTTTGGTTGAATAACTGTTCGTACAAAGTTACACTCTATACTAACGTGACCAGCAGAAAGCCTATTATTCTTATAATTACAGCAAATCGTAGACATATCATTTACTTGATTATTTATGAAGAAGAAGTGATTCCTTAAAGACTCGGGGAGTGAATACTCGGTCAATAAACGCAAGATGCATTTCAAGAATCTTGCCTCCATTTTAAGTCTCCGGTAGTGCCATTCATCATGAACGCCAACGTAAAATTCACCCACCAAATCATTTGGCCAAGTGTACCAGTATTCTGTGCTCAGTTCCATTTCAAGCTATTGAAGAATAGTGTAACTGAAAGGAAAATTTCAATTTTAGGACTGCAACTATGCACAACGTTCATTCTTAAAAATATACTTAAATTATGCCAATTTGGTTTTGACCTATTTTTCAAAGTATTCTCCATAACACTTATGTTTCAAAGCAGACCTTCCCACTAAGATTTCCTACTGAATACGTACATTAGTAATTGTTTAAAGTCAAATTCGTCTATTTGCATTCTAAGTTTTGCTATAAAGATGGACACTATATATCCAGGAAGCATTTGCAAATACGTTTCAACACCAACAAAGAGAAGGAGATAGTTAGACCAAAAACAGCATCTAACATCAGTGTCCAAAATAGCACTGTTTATTACCATGACACGCTTTCTTTTGGTCTATATTTAGAACGGCAAAGGGCTATATTTGTAACTCTACTTTCAAATATTGTTTCTATTTACACTATGTTATACTATTCCAATCTATATACACACTTTTGAGCAAGAATACCCCTCTACCGTTAAAACACCCGGATCCACTAATTAAATGAACACATGGAGAGCTATAACCATATTTGTTACCCAATTCATTTGGGGTTGCCAAACCCAACCATTAATTCGTAACCCATTTAGCCAACCCAAAGCCCATTAGCCCTTCACTTATCCTTAATCCAAAGCTAATGATAAATAACCACCGGCGTAAAAATGTGAAGAATGGTGTCTATCAATTTCCTCAATTACACCTGGTATGTTTATATGGAAGTTCTCATTTATTTTTTCACTGCTGCAGTCAACGACCCCTTCGTGATTAAAGTCCAGATGTAGACTTGAATAACAAAATCTAAAGCATTCAATACCGAAAATGTAGAATTTTCAACCAATTCTTCATATCAACAAAGCGTTTACCAAAATTCAATCTTTGGACCCAAAGAAAAAGGTAAAACGCAAACAGAAAAAGGAAAGCAAACGAGAGAAGCTGCAAGAGACAAATTTTTGGGGAGATCAGTGAGGCTGAGAGAAGAGATAAAGAAGGAATGGTATTTGTAAAAGGGAGGAGTATAATGGAGTACCGGCGGCGGTGAAATGGGAAAGTGAAAGGGTGGGAAATAATTTAAAATAAAATAAAATAAATGAAAAGAAAGGAGAAAAAGAAAGTAGAAGCATGTTAGATAAATCAGAGCAAAAGGAAACAAATTACTAACGGACAAAGAGCTACACACCTTAATGTAGAGCATCTTACACAAATTTCTTTAGTCTTCAAATAGCTAATTAGAGATGGTTGTCATAAGCTTAAGTGAAGAGATGTGAGAGAATAAAAGGAGTGTAGACTGATGAGTAAACTTATTGACACGAGAGAACAAAAGAGCACACGTAATGGTTAAAAGAAAATAGTTAATCATTCGTATTATACACTAAAAATAGTTTGAATAATGAACTTTTTAAAAACGGATCAAATATGGAGAAGAATTATATTATCCATTTAAAAAATGGATAACCAATGGGTTTAACTTTTATATTTGTAAAACCTCAAATTGGTGGTTCTCAAGTTAGGGGGCTTAAAAATTCTCCCAAAAGTGATCATATGCAACAAGTCATAGATAATATAGTTGCCCATATTATTCGTCAGTTAATTCATTTTTTATCCATATTAAATATGATTTGGGTCGGATAATTTATCCGTTTTTTCATTACTCGTCTTAGACTCGAATCATATTCGATCCGACTCGACCCGCCTGTTTGCTGCTCCTAAGCTGGTAAGTGCCGTATGTATGAATTCTTGTAAACGTAACGATATTAATATTTTAAAAAGTGAAAAAATAAATAAATTACTATAATAACAAGCAATGTCAATTTTTATATTTATACCTAATATTTTTATTTTTAAAATTTTTGACAAAGTGGTATTATGTCAAACTGCTCGAGGTAAAGGTACCTACGCCTAATGAGTAAACTTATTGACATGAGAGAATAATTCCATTATTTCTTTGAGCCCGTTTAGATTAACTGATTGTAAATAGTTGATAAGGTGGAAGTGTTGAAAAATATTTTTAAGTGTTGAAACTAATATTTTAAATAAGTATTTACATGTTTGGATATGCATGCTGAAACTGATAATAAGCAGATGACATGGAAAAGTGCTAATAAACTGTTCTTTTATTAAAATGACCAAAATATTCTTAAAAACTTTACAAAAGATTATAAATTAAAAAGTTACTTTGTAATGAAAAGGATGAACAACGAATATGAAATGAAGAGAAAGTTAGAAAATTTATTTAGGGGAAAATATTTTATGAATTAAAAAATATTATTAAGGATAAATCAATAAAAGTGTTGGTCAAACTAAAAGTGCTTATAAGTTGAAAAACTATAACTCTCAATTTATGACTTATATGACTGCTTTTAGCACATAAACAATTACCTTACAAATACTTTGAATGTTTATCAAAGACTTATCTAAAATGTGCTTATAAACTTATTGACATGAGAGTTCTCTTTTTCAATAATTTCTTTGTTTCTTTCACATTCTGTCTTTCTTGGTACAAGTCACATGCACCATCAATAATGAACCACGTGAATGAAAGAAACATATGCAGCGTACTTTAAAGACCACAAACTGTTGTTTAATTTTGACTTGTCAAAATGTCTTTCTCGAGTTGAATTTTATTGTTGATTTCCAGGTCTTTCTCCATTGTATATACTTTAATTTTTTATTTAAATTAAAATGTAAGCCTTATTACATTTTTATTTAATTTGTATATACTTATTCACCGTTTTAGATCTCAACGATGCATGCTCAATTAATTGTAATAAGACATGTATTGCAACATATTACTAATTGATAAAGAATCTATAGGCAGATCCACACAATTTCAAGTTTGTGAATTCTGAATTTACTAGCGAGCTAACAACCCAACTTATTTGATAGAGTTAAGAAACAAATTTTAATAGATTAAGCATAAAAAGAGGTTTTAAGTGATAAATCTATTAGTTCCAATCTCTTGTAAGGGTAGAGTACTCTTTACACATAATCTCTACAATCGGTAAATGACCAAATATACCCATGTATTTTCGAGAATGATTTAAAAATACCCCTTGATATACTATTGGGCTATCTATGCCCCTGCAGTCATACTTTGGTACAAAAGACCTTTATTTTGGATGGAATGACATGTGGTAATACCAAATTAAAATGATCAATTTCTTTTTTATCCGATCCATTTAAAAGAAACCCATCATCCGACCCAAATTTCAAGAGTTGTGGACTGTTTGTTGCAAAATTTTTCTTAGTTTTGGACTTGTTTTCTGCTGGTTTTAGTGTACTTTTATGGGGTTCAATGCGCTGAAACATGGCAGCCTTGTTTGAATTGTGTTCTACAGTATTTTAGTTATAGTTCTCAACTATTTTGTGTTGGTTTTAGTGAGATTAAAAAAGAGTTAATAGGTATTACAAAGAAGATACAAAATGATATCATGTGTGATGTAGTTTTGATAAATTATGTAAGTGCTTTAGTCTTTGATTTCCAGTTTTACTTTTGGCTCATTATTCATATATATATATATATATATATATATATATATATATATATATATATATATATATATATATATATATATATATATATTAGTTGCAGTTTTTCAATTTTATTTTTCTCGTACCTAGTTTATTGCTATTCAAAAAGTATGTTAGAGAAATTGACGTTCAAATTATGAGTTGGCCAACATTTATTTCCTTAGCATGGATTTGTTTTTGGGTTTTTTTTTTGGTTTTGTTCTGTAAATACGTATCAGTTGAAATGGTTGTGAAACGCTAGAATAGAGATATGGAAACGCACGCAGCAAATTGTCCACATCTCTTGAAATTTGGGTTCGGGTGGTGGATTTCTTTTAAATGGATCAGGTAAAAAAAAGAAATTTTTATCTGCTATAGCAAAGGTTAACACCTTATTTATTTTAAATAAATATCATTTAAAAAAATTGTATTCTATAAATACATTTTAAGGTTTATAGCAAAATATTTAATTTTGGTTACCTCCTAGCCCTAAGCCACTAAATACGCTAATCAGTTACACTATTTCTTTCTCTCTCTACTTTGATACATCCCATTCTCTTCTCTCATCCCATTAAAATTAAAATCAGTTACACCAGCGTATCAAAGCTTCCGCCGCCATTCTTGACTCTTGATTATCTAACGAGTGCCATTTACGAGCAAGGGAATCCACAACACTATATATCAAAGCTATCAAACATGGAATTCACTACATCAATTTCGACACACACTTCTACTTTTGGTGAAAATCAGAACATCCAACTTTTTTTCTTTCTTTTTGCTTTGTTTTCTTCTGGAATTGAACTGTAGTAAAGGAGTTGGAATATGAGGCAACGACGCTCGACGCAGAGCTGGAGAGTTTCAACGTATTACGCTGTATTCATGATTTTCATTGTATTCATTGTCTTTTTTTTATTGTAATTCAACGTATCTCGCTGTATTCCATGTATTTTATTATATTCTCTGTCTTTTTTTCACTGTAATTCAATGTATCCCGTTGTATTCTATGTATTTCATCGTATTCACTGTCTCGCTATATGCCATGAATGTATTCATAAGTTCTTTTTAATTAATATAATTTATGTATTCACATGTATTATATAATTTCTCTGAAGATTGCTATATTTTTGGGGTATTTTTTGGTTGAGAATCTTTTTTATAACTGAAAATACAAATTTTGTGTGTATAATTGAGTTTGTTGAGTTATATTAGGAGTCTATTATGTTAATTGATTCACTTTTCGTTTTAAAAATAGTGTAATCCCCTATTTCACGCCGTGAATACAGTCGAATACAATAATCTGTCCAGCTGTAATCACATGTTTCACTCCATGAATACAGTCGAACACTCGAATATGATTAGCTGGACTTCCCTAATTCACACCTATTTTTGCTATTATATTCATGAATACAATAGCTAAAATACATCAAATACATCTTATAACCACATAAAAGGTATCTATAATTCGTAATATAGCAAATGATATCTATAGATGGCTAATTACTACTAAAAGATAGTGCTTTATGAAAATTTCTCAAAAAAAAGAGAAGAAGAAATGGGTCATTTTAATTTGAAAGAATTACTGCCCTTGTCATTTGGCCTAATAGCCCAACCAAAAATGGCCAAGATTTGAAGCTCTTACCCTATTTAGCACATGTTGTACATAACTTGAAAGAAACTTTTCAGCCTTTAGCCCATTATTAAAGACACACTTTTAGGGTTTTTATTATTTTCTTCTTTCTTCATTCCCGGCACACCAAATTCTCTCTCACCGCCTCTCACTTCTTTCTTTCTAACTCACATACATCCCGCATCCTCTCTTAACCAAGCCCCCTCTTGTGATGACCCAAGGGGTCATTTTATAAATTAAGACTCCGTTCTAGGTTTATTAGCCATAAAAGACTAATTTTAAATACTTCGATTTGCGTGCGCAATCCGGGCGTGAAACCGGAAAGATTTTATGTAAAAATGTAAGAAATAATAATTTTTATAATTTAAGTTTGGTTTTAGTTGACTTTGGTCAACATTTTGAGTAAATAGACCCGGATCGGTGTTCCGATGATCTCGTAAGGTCCGCAGTAAATTATGGGACTTGCGCGTGTACCCGAACTTTAATTCCGAGGTCCCAAGCCTTAGAAATCAATTTTTGAAAGAAATTGTTTTGCTGAATTATTAATGAAATAAAGAAAAGAATTAATGTTTGAAACTATTGGTATCGGGCCCGTATTTTGGTTTCGGAGCTCGATACAGGTTTGTTATGATATTTAAGTCTTATCTGTGAAATTTGGTGAGAATCGGAGTTGATTTGACGTGATTCGGACGTCCGGTTGAGAAATAGTGAAATTTAAGTGTTCTTGAGAAAAAGCATGAGTTTTGAGGTTAAATTCATTATTTTAGATGTTATTTTCATGATTTGATCGCACGGGCAAGTCCGTACGATATTTTTAGACTTGCGTGCATATTTGATTTGGAGTCCCGAAGGCTCGGGTGAGTTTCGGGTAGGCTTCAAGATATTTTTAACTTGTAAAAAAAATCTGTTGTCATAAAATGAATATGTTGTCGTAGTAGTTTCTGATGCACTGGTGCTCCAAGCTTTTTCTTCAAAAAAAAGAAAAAAAAAACACAGAATTCAACTTGAGCAGCAGCCATTTTTTCATATTTTCGAACTAAAAAAACCTAGAGGCGATTTTCTTCACATAGGTTCATCCCCAAAGTATTGGTAAACAATTTTAAACTCTTCTCTTTCGATTACGCAATATTTTTTTTATTACTTTTCAATTAAAAATCAATAATTTTCATGGCAAAAATTGGGGGTTTGGGTAGAATTAGAGAATTTTGTAAAAATCAAATTTTGACCTCGAATTGGGGTCGTATTTTGAAACTAATTGCATACTCGGGCTCGGGGGTGAATGGGTAGACGGAATTTGGTCCGAACCCCGAGTTTGGACCAAGCGGGCCCGATGTCGATTTTGAATTTTTTTTTTGAGAAAACATAGAAAAACCATAATTTTTCAGAAAAGTTAGTTTTTAGCATTAATTAATGATATTAAGTTAATTATGATTAGATTCGAGTGTATTGGAGGTGAATTCAAATTGAAAAAGCTATAATTGAGCAGTGAGTGGCCTACGAATTTGAGGTAAGTGCTTGGTTTAACCTTGACTTGAGGGAATAGGAATCCCCAACCTAATTGCTATGTGAATTTGCATGTGTATGGTGTATAGGCGAGGTGACGAGTATCTATGCACCACCAAATTATCTGTTAAACATGATCCCTTCCTCGTTTCCAATTTAATTGATCCCTAGCTTAATTGTTTTATGATCATTGATGTCTATATGCTTACTTGATTTCGTTAAATTGCTGTTAAGTATTATTTCAAGTATTTTGGAAGTGTTGGTTGTTCCTTTGGCTTCATTGTGATAGATAAAGGGTGAGCTAGTTGATAGTGTTTTAATATATATTACGGTTGTTTTATTTGTGAAATGATAAATGATGAAGTTATGAGTGGTATGGTTTACTGTTTACAATTATTGAGGCAAAAATATTGTGAAAAGCATTGATGTGAAATTTGTGAAATCTTTTTAAATAAAAGTGATATGATTGTCTGGTGGGAGCGGGTTGCACGCGGCAACAAGTAGTGATAAGGGTAGACAGGTGGGATTGGGTTGCACGTCGCAATAGGTGAAATAAGGGTAATATTTGTATATAGGGAGGAGGAATAAGGGTGGATAGGTGGGAGCGGGTTGCACGCCTCAACAAGGAGCGATAAGGGAGAATATTTATGATTTATTGATTTTTTTAAAATACAATGAACAGAAATCTTTCTATTTTACTCTACTATTTATCTCGTATTTGACACCTACGGTTACTTTGAAAGCGAAATTTGAAATATGGAAGCTTATGTGAGAATTTAGTTATAGCTGAGAACTGGCAAGAGGTTGCTGAGTTATTCCATTTATTGCTATAGTTTATTATTTTTGTTTAGTTTAGAATTTCTTTCTTACTTTATTATTTATATGTTGTTACAGGTTATATTATAATTACCCCGCCGTAGCCTCGTCACTACTTCGTCGAGGCTAGGCTCGACACTTACTCAGTACGTGGGGTTGGTTGTACTGATACTACACTCTGCACTCTTTTGTGCAGATCCAGGTACCGTCCAGCGTTAGAGACTTTAGTAGTTGTCATTCATCACTCGGAGACACGAGGTAGATCTGCTGACGTCTGAAGAATTCCTGGAGTCTTCTCTTTGTTTTATAGAGACTGTTTATTTTACTCAAAAAAGATACATTATTTCTTTCATCCCATTATATGTAGTATTCTTAAAAGTTTGTGAATTGTGACACCAGACCCTCGGGTAGTCTTAGAGTTATATATTTAGTTCGTGGCTTGGTTTATTTATTCGTTTATTATTTTATTCATGAAGTTATTTATGGAAACTATCAGATTTAGTTATTTTAAAATTGTCTTATTGTGTTTTAATAATTATTCAAAGGAAAATGGCTAATCAATTTCTAACATTGGCTTGCCTAACAAGTGTGGTTTTAGGCTCCATCACGACCCTAAGGTTGGGAATTTGGGTCGTGACAAGTTGGTATCAGAGCACTAGGTTGCTTAGGTCTCACAATTCACGAACAAACTTAGTATAGTCTGAAGGATCGGTACGAAGACGTCTGTACTTATCTCTTAGAGGCTATTGAGTTAGGAAACAACTCCATTTTTTATTTCTATTATATCATGCGATTCTTATTATCTCAAATACTAATTGGATTCTTCTATTCTCTCACAGATGGCGAGAACACGTGCTTCCTCTTCCGCTGACCAACATTCCGGTCTTCCAACAACAGCAGCTCCTACTAGGGGCAGAGGCCGAAGCAGGGGCAGGACTCAGCTTATTGCTCAGGCAGCAGCCCCAGCTATGGAACCTCAGATCGAGATTAATGAGGGGGTTCCAGCTCAGACCATTCCAATGGGACCAGCTCAGGTCCCAGAAGGGTTTATTGCTACCCCGGTACTTTAGGACGCTTTGGTCTATTTAGTGGGTATTATGGAGAGTGTAGCCCAGACTGGCATATTCCCTGTTGCAGCAACCGTATCTTAGGCTGGAGGAGGGGTCCAAACTCCTTCTATCCACACTATAGTTCAGACTACTCCTCAGATTCAGACCCCAACAACCAATCTGGTTGGGGTTATTCAGCCAGTTGCTCCAACACCGCCCGTTGATGGGGCAGCTATGTCCACCGATGCTTTGTGGATATTGGACAGGTTCATTAAGCTATTTCCTGTGCATTTCAGTGGTGAGACTTCAGAGGATCCTCAGGAATATTTAGGTAGTTTTCATGAGGTTCTGCGTAATATGGGTATTTTGGAGACCAATGGGATCAATTTTGCTGCCTTTTAGATGACCGGTTCCGCCAAGAAATGTTGGAGGGATTATTTGTTGACTAGACCAGCTGGGTCGTCTGCCTTGACTTGGGATCAGTTCTCTCATCTCTTTTTGGAGAAGTTCTTGCCTATTACAACTCGAGAGGAGAAGCTTCGTCAGTTTGAGCGACTTTAGCAGGGCAGCATGACTGTGACCAGTATGAGAATTGTTTTGTGGAGTTGGCTAGACATACTATTCTTTTATTTCCCACAGAGAGAGAGAGGGTCAGACAGTTTATTGAGAGTCTTTCTCAGCCTATCAGGTTGCAGATGGCCAAGGAGATAGGGACCGAGATTTCTTTTCAGGATGTAGCTAATGTGGCTAAGAGAGTTGAGTCGGTTCTCGGGATGGGAGGTTAGGGGTCTGACAAGAGACCTCGCCATTCCGGTGGTTTCAGTGGTGCCTCATCTGGAGGCGGGGCTTCATTTAGCAGAGGCCAATCTTCCAGGTCATTTCATTCAGCACTACAGGCTTCATATGGTACTTCGGGTGGTCATGGTTCTTATATGCCTATTTCTGCTCAGCCAGTTTGCAGTGCACCATCAGCTCCTATTAGGCACCTCCTTTGCAGAGTTATTATCGAGGTCAACCGGCTCGTCAGGGTCAGTCTTCATATCTGGAGGGATGTTTTGAGTGTGGTGAATATGGGCATATTTGGAGAGCTTGTTCGAAACTCTCGGGTAATCAGCATCAGTACCAGGGTTCCCATGCTATAATTCTAACACCACTTGCCCAGCCAACCAAGGGTAGGGGTCATATAGCTAGAGGTAGAGGCCAGAATGTTAGAGGTGGAGGTTAGATAGCTAGGGGTGGAGGCCAGTCAGCTAGAGGTGGAGGTCCTCCTAGAGATGTGGTGCAGGGTGGCGGGGCCCAACCCCGATTATATGCATTTCCAGCCAGGCCTGAGGCGGAGTCCTCCGATGTTGTTATTACAGGTATCATCTCAGTTTATGATAGAGCTGCTTCGGTTTTGTTTGATCCGGGATCTACTTATTCTTATGTTTCATCCTATTTCACCTCGTATTTGATTGTGCCCCGTGATTCCTTGAGTGTTCCTATTTATGTGTCTACGCTGGTGGGGGATGCTATTGTGGTTGATCGTGTATATCGTTCATGCATAGTAGTCATTGATGGTCTTGAAACTAGTGTGGATCTTTTGCTTTTAGACATGGTCGATTTTGATATTATATTGGGCATGGATTAGATGTCACCTTATTATGCCATCTTGGACTGTCACGCTAAGATAGTTACGTCAGCCTTGCCAGGGTTGCCTCGATTCGAATGGAAAGGGACTCCTGGTCATTCTCCCAGCCGAGTGATTTCATATGCCAAGGCTCGTCGCATGGTTGAGAAGGGATGTTTGGCTTATTTGGCTCATATTCGTGACTCTGATGCAGAGGTTTCTTCTATAGAGTCGGTTCCTATCGTTCGTGAGTTTCCCGAGGTATTTCCTATAGACCTGCCGGGGATGCCACCCGATAGGGATATTGATTTTTGTATTGATGTGGCTCTGGACACTCAGCCCATTTCCGTTCCTCCATTCTAGATGGCCCTATCAGAATTTAAAGAGTTGAAAGAACAGTTGCAAGACTGGTTTAATAAGGGTTTTATTAGACCCAGTGTCTTACCTTGGGGTGCACCAGTGTTGTTTGTAAGAAGAAAGATGGGCCAATAAGGATGTGCATAGATTACCAGCAATTGAATGAAGCTACTATCAAGAATAAATATCCATTACCGAGAATTGATGATTTATTTGATCAACTTCAGGGTGCTAGTGTGTTTTCGAAAATTGATTTGAGATCGGGCTACCATCAGTTGAAGATTAGGGCATCTGATGTTCCTAAGACAACCTTTCGGACAAGGTATGGGCATTATGAATTTCTGGTCATGTCCTTTGGGTTGACTAATGCTCTAGCAACTTTTATGGATTTAATGAATCGAGTTTTCAAGCCTCATTTGGACTCTTTCATGATCGTGTTCATTGATGACATTCTTATATACTCCCGCAGTCGGGAAGAGCATGAGCAGCACCTCCGTATAACGCTCCAGATTTTGAGGGATAATCAGTTGTATGCAAAATTCTCAAAATGTGAGTTCTGGTTAGATTCAGTAGCTTTCTTGGGTCATATCGTATCAGCTGAGGGTATTCAGGTTGATCCTAAGAAAATAGAGGCAGTCAAGAACTGGCCTAGACCCACTATAGCCACGAAAATAAGAAGTTTCTTGGGTTTGGCAGGTTACTACCATCGTTTTTGTGGAGGGGTTCTTATCTATAATAGCCCCAATGACTAAATTGACTCAGAAAGGTGCCCTATTTAAATGGTTAGACGAGTGTAAGGCGAGCTTTCAAAAGCTCAAGACAACCTTGACTTCAGCACCGGTGTTAGTATTACTATCAGGTTCAGGTTCTTTCATGGTGTATTGTGATACTTCCCGAGTTGGATTTGGAGCAGTATTGATGCAGGATAGCAGGGTGATTGCATATGCATCTCGATAGTTGAAAGTACATGAGAAGAATTATCCTGTTCATGACTTAGAGTTGGAAGCCATTGTTCATGCATTGAAGATTTGGAGGCACTATCTTTATGGCGTGTCGTGTGAGGTTTTCACTGACCATAACAATCTCCAGTACTTATTCAAGCAAAAGAATCTAAATTTGAGGCAGCGGAGATCGTTAGAGTTATTGAAAGATTATGATGTCACTATATTATATCATCTAGGGAAGGCCAACATGGTGGCCGATGCATTGAGTAGAAATGCGGTAAGTATGGGCAACCTTGCATTTATTCCAATCGGTGAGAGACCGTTAGCTTTAGACATTCAGACTTTGGCTAATTAGTTCGTGAGGTTGGATATTTTTCCCAACAGCGTTCTATCTAGGATAGTCGCTCGGTCTTCCTTAATCGAGCGTATCAGAGAGCGGCAGGATGATGACCCGTATTTGATGGTTCTTAGGGACACAGTTCGTCTTGAGCCGAGGGTCTTTCGGAAACAGCCTCTCTACTCCTTCGGGGTAGGGGTAAGGTCTGCGTACAAACTACCTTCCCCAAACCCCACTAGTGGGATTTCACTAGGTCGTTGTTGTTGTTGTTGTTAGGGACACAGTTCGACGCGGTGGTGCCAAGCAGGTTATAGTTGGAGATGATAGTGTTTAAGAAATGACTTGACCGGTCATTTTGAGCACTTGCACTTTGCTCAGTAGTTTGGGGGCACGAGTAGCTCCGTATGATGTATTAGGACTTGTGTGCAAAATTTGGATTCATTCCGAGTTGATTTGATATGTTTTGGAGTGAGTTTTGGGAAGTTGAAAGTTCGAAAGTTCATTAAGTTTGATCTGAGGTGCATTTCGGTGTTTCGATATTGTTATGTGTGTTTTGAGGCCTCGAGTAGGTCCGTATTATTATATGGAAATTTTGGTATGTTTAGACGGGGTCCCGAGGGGCTTAGGTGAGTTTCAGATAGGTTTGGGTTGTGTTGCACTTATTTTTCTTATGTTTCGACATCGTTTCTTCAAGCATAAATGGTACCACATTGAACAAATGAGCTCCGATTTCTATATTTATTGAAGCATTAGATCCGTATTGTAATTACGGAGCCACAACAAAAAGAATCGTCAACTTTGGACATCGTATAAGGATTTTATGGTCATTTTAGTAAACATTGGGTTGCCAGATTTTTCAGATTAATTACGAAATTGCCACTGCTGCGTATTTAAAAATCTACACTATTTTCACATATTGAAACCAACATATCTCCTTCAATAGAAGGTCAAATGGAGTGATTCAAGAGTCTATCTTGACTAGAATTTCACAAGAAATATATTGGAGGTATCAAAAGTGAGTTTCGAGAACTTTTAGCACAAGAAACAAGGCAAAATAATGTTAAAACGAGGGTTTTATGCATTTAACATATTTTGAGTTGGGGAGCTCGGAGTTGGGCAATTTTTTGAGGTGCTTTTCAGTATATGAATTGGGATAAGTGTTCTCTACTCGGTTTTGATTATATTTCATGAATCTATCTTCGATTTTAGCTTTTTGTTGATGAATTTTAAAGAAGAAATTGGGGGTTTTGGCCTAAAGTTTCATAATATAAAATTTGAGTTTTGAACACCGATTCGGAGTCGGATTTGAGTGAAACTAGTACGGTTGAACTCGTAATTGAATGAATTGACGGATTTTATGAGTTTTGTTGGGTTCCGAGGTTCGGGCCTAGGTTGGGCTTTTTGGTCCATTTTGGGATTTTTGGCCAATTTTAGGCTTTTGATTAAAGATTCGACCTTTTTTGATTGGGATTGTTTCCTTTAGCATTGTTTGATGTATTTTAGTTGTTTTTGATTAGTTTTGAGCCATTTAGAGGTCAGAACATGCGTGATGGGATTCTTGGAGCATCGCTTGGCTTCCCTGGTGTCGAAATAAGCTTGTTTAAGATAAGTAACTCTTCTATGCTTAGTGTTGACGGTATGAAACTCCGAACTATGTGTTATGTGATTGGTATTGAGGTGATGCACATGCTAGGTGACGGGCGTCTGGGCGTGCACCCTGTGAAATGGGACTCTATTGTTCCCATGGCCCTGTATAGTGGCCCTATTTTGTTGATATTTGTGTTTTCATCATGTGATAAAGTAATTGAGCTGTCAAACATGCTAAATATCATGTTTAGGCTTTATGTTGATATTGTTTGTACCCATAGTGGTTATTTCGTGTTGTCATCTTACTGATTTCCATTGGTATTTTGTACTTAGTCATATTCATGCATTCATATCGTATCTCAGTCTCAGCTATTGTTGTTGATGCATCATATCATTGTTGTCGGGCTAGTTTCATGACATTTTGAGCCCATAAGCGAGATTGGAGAGAGTGATGACTGAGTGAGGCCGAAGGACTAATTTTGAGGAATATATATATATATATATATATATATATATATATATATATATATATATATATGGATCGGGCTACTCGCCGCAACGATATATGGATCGGGATGCACGCCGCATCGATATAGCACTTGGGCTGTAGGAGCCCCTCCGGAGTATGTACACCCCTAGTGAGTGCAGTCGACTATATATATATATGGATCAAGCTGCATGCCGCAACAGTTATTATATAGCGCTGAGTGATTTAGTGTGCTGAGTATTGAGCTTAGTAAAAGAGAATGCAAGGTAATGAGAATGAGTACTCTGAGAGTGTGAGTACATGTTTCATCTTTGAGATACATGACATTCACATGTATACATGACATACTGGCATAGAGATGCATTCTTCCTCATGCTATATAGTATCACGTCATTCATGACTTATTATATACATTGATATGTGGGTATAGAGAGGCACTTTATACTTGTTATTTGGAAAGAAAATGAAATATTTTATTTATTGTGGAAAGGATATTTAGAAAATTACAGTTTTCAAACCTACTCATACTTTTGGCATTTTCGGTAAGAGATTTAGGATTTTCTTTCACTGAGATATTTGAAAAGTATGACCATTTTCTGGAACTATGAACGAGCTGAGTATTGTACTTTTGAGATATCTCTTTTATATTTGCATTTATGTTGTTATGACCTATCGTGGAAATATTGGCTTTGGACCCGATCCTGTGTTAACTCGTCACTACTTTCAACATGAGGTTAGGTTTGTTACATTTTGAGTACACGGGGTCGGTTGTGCTCATACTGCACTTCCTACACAGTGCGTGCAGATCCCGGATGCCGATGTTGCTAAGTTTGATGGTTGCTGGATTTGAAGGCGTACCCGCGTTCCTGCTGTAGCTGCCTCTTGTTCACGGTAGCCTTAGACTATAAAATTCTGTTTATGTACTTTCAAACAGACTGTGGAATTGTTCTATTATTGCTTTGTAAACTCCATTCGTAGAAGCTCATGATTTGTACTACCAGTCCCTGGGAAATGTATAAGATTTAGATAATTCTCTTGTTTAATTGCTTTATTAAGTTAAATGAAACTGGATAATTTTTAATTGTCTTACCTAGCGGGTTGGGTTAGGTGCCATCATGACTGGTGGATTTTGGGTCGTGACAAGTTGGTATCAGAGTTCTAGGTTCATAGGTTCTACAAGTCATGAGCAAGTGTCTAGTAGAGTCTTGTGGATCGGTATGATGACGTCCATATCTATCTTCGAGAGGCTTCAGGACATTTAGGATATACTTCCCATCTTTCTTTCCTAATCATGCAACATTGATTCTGCTTGAAGTGTGACTTTTTGAATTCCTTCCACGCATTTGTATGCGTATGTTAGCGCTTGGTATCAGTTGTTCATCGACGGCTTGTGATTCCATGGAAGAGGTGTGAGATATAATTTTGGTATGCTGATGATGGGCCAGTTTGGAGGACTTGTGGTCGGGTTTTGACTGTGGTTTGAGCACAGAGGTGTTGATTGTGTGAGCGCGTGCTTTTGAATTTATATGTCTGTAACTGTCCCTATTCGTAGAATTTATGGCTTGATGGTTACGTGATGAGTATGATGTGACTGCGAGATGTGTTCATATGGTTGAATGTGATGAGAATGGTTTGCTTGGAGTGTAGAAAGAACTATTTGGTGCTTGATTTCCATCTTGATTTAATGTATAGTTCCGAGTTATGGGTGTGTTAAAAGGGTCTTTTCATGTTGTTTAGTTGAGGAGTGAAGTAGATTTCATGACATGATATTAAGTGATTACCATGGTTATGACTGTGGAAGGTCATAAGAAGATGTTAGTTTGAGGTAAAGCAGGTGGGCTATCTCCTGCAAGGTGTCCTGAGGTTTGTGTGACCCTTATGTTGTTTGTTGGGAGTTCTCTATTACTAGTGAAATATATGTGTCGCAATTTGAGTTGGGATCGCTTGTGAGAGTGGGCTTGACTGTTACAAGGGTGAATGCGAGATTTGCAGATGATCTGAAATATTAGATGGTTTGTGTTTCATAAGCTTATGAAGGATTTAGTTGAATCTCACTATGGTATTATGACAGTAATAAAGTATGAGCATTGTGAGTTTTTGTGTGCTTTCATCTATGTCTTTGAGCCAAGTAAGGGAGTCCGCTATTGATAAGTTGATTTCACGATTGTGTGTTGTATTGTTTTGGTTTTATGTATACTTGTGAATGAGTTGTGTTCTGGAGAGGGTGAGATCAATGATGACTTGAGTAAAGGAAATTCTAGGTAAACTTTATGAGTATTTGAGAATCACGGAACGATTTGAGTTGTTATTGGTAAAGGATGTAATGTGTATGGAGAAGGAATTTATTTGGTTGCATTAAGGTGGAGTTACTTCCTTGTGTGTTGAAGTGCTAATAGGGCACCGGTCGTTCGGTCTGTTTGGTCAGTCTAATTGAGATTTGAGTAGAGTGGAAGACTCTCGAGAATGGTTCAAATGAATTCAACATTTGAGCGTGGCAATTGGGAATCTTCAGGAAGTGTATTTGGCTAGAAACTAAGATTCATATTGGAGGATGTCAGGACTTGTGGCATTTCTATATCATTATAGATTCTACATATTAGTATCAGAAAGGCGAAGGTTAAGGCTATAGATTCACAGAAGGTTTCTTCAGAGTGGGTATCTTAGTTGTGGTACTTTTGGGATGATTAAGAGAGCATTCAACGGCTTATGAGCCTTAGGGCGGTGTGGTTTTTACTAGTTTCTCGTGTAGTGAGTCGTTGTTGAGGATTGTGGTATTATGGCAAAGAGAAGTATCAATTTGAAGGTAATTCAGAAGGAACTAGGATAAATAGGACAATTTGGTAGTAGGTTGGATCGGCATGGTAATGGATGTGATTGGCTCTTTTGGTCCTTATAAGGTAGTGAGTTTCTACAGGTGTTTTGTGGCGGTACTCTTGGGTTTTGGTGGCCTGCGTGGATTGTTGAGTTAGAGAGATTTAGTTCTGATGGTTTGGTTATGTGCAAATGGGTTTCGAAGAGTTCTCGATGGTTTCTACCACAGTTTGAGATATATATCTTCTACTGGTGTGAGGAACATGTGATGTATAGTGATTTTCTCCGGATGAAATCAAATGGAAAGTTTTTGGCTAATTGAGTGAGTAGTTGCTTGTGACTCGGAGTGAATTACGAAGTTCTTGTATTTTTCGTATGATGGAATAGTATATGCGGTGTGTTGTGTAGGATTGAGATTTGCATGTGTAAGATCATAGATCAGTTTTGAAGGAGAGGTCATGAGTCCTTAGGCAACATGGACAGTTTCAGATGACTAGGTAAATAACATTACTATTTGGTATGTCTTGATGAGAGTATACATTTCAGAAGGGGCGGATGTGTTTTGATTTATGGATACTTCATTGGTATTGCGACACTCTCCTAGTTGATCGACTGTTGGTGTTCAAATTTTGCTTTGTGGTACAGAAGAATTATAGAAGTATTTCTCATGGGATGATCGTGTATGAGAGATGAGTTAGACATTCAAGCGGTGGAGTTGAGATCAAATATGGTGATTCATGTGTTCTATGAATTTGGAGACTGGGAGCTCTCAGGAGCAGATTGTTACATGGTTGTGGACTATGAAGTGTGGTCGAAGCTAGCCAGGTGATAGTGTGTGTTATGATTCAATCATTGTGGACTTTCAGAGGATTATTTATCTATTTGCGGGTAACCAGAGTTGATTTTGGGGTCCATTGGTAGGCCCAATTAGGATATGTATTCTACACCGAGTCGGATTGGTTGGCTCCATGCGTTTATTGTTGAGGGATGTGCCATTTGGTTATTGTTGAGCCTATTCGTGTTCTGAAATGATCTATGAGTTGCTCTTTTATGCCACGAGGAGTTGTGATTTGTTGGTTATATGCACATATAGTGCGGTTCTATTTGAGCTTTATAGCAAAATTTGAGCAAGATGAGTATTTGGGTATTGCCTGATTGATTGCATGATGGCTATGTTCTTTCCTGATTGTGGTATTATGTTATTTTCTCTCCATGGTTATGGTAATGAACTTTGGGTGCTTGATGTCGAATTTTGCGTGGTTATTGATTTTGAGCAGGGTGGATCGAGGTACATAATATGGACCAGCGTTTGGATGGTTCACGTATTGTAGCGGAGTTATGTTGAGACATGATTCTTTATGTTAGATTCATGTGTTTTGGTTATACAGTGTGTGATAGGTTCTTAGCATTGCTTTGTGGCGGTACCTGTTGAGTTTGCAAGATAATTCCCTCGTCTGAGTCATTTTCCACGATTGAGTACATTTGGAATGTTGCTTATTGGTGCACGGATTGCACGAGTTGCGGCTTCAGACTGTATTAATATGTCATATCACTAGAGTGATTATGTTAGATGTGATGAGGTCATCGTACCAAGAATGGGTGCTATCAAATCAGATTGCGATATATTTGGAAGGATATTGATGTTGATCGGCTTAGAAATTTGCTATAGTTCCTATCAAAGGAGATGGAGTTCCACAACTTGTTGGTCTGACAAATGGTTATGAGTTTATGCGTATTTCTTTCATCATTGGCAGTATATGAAGGTGTTAGAACGAGGCTTTTTTTGATAAGAGGTTTATTACCGGTATTGGGTTGTTTTGAAAAGCTACTGTGATTAGAAGTTATTGCTATGAGTGTTTGAGTTATATGGTGTATTATGTGATTTTATCTTGGTCTATGAATATGGCTTGATACAACTTGTTCAAACTTATACAGTGTGTAGATGCTAGATTCTGATTTTATAGAAAATTTCGGATGTGAAAAATTTGGTTCTAAGGCTTATGGGCTAGGTTGGATTAAGAAATTTCAGTGATGTTGTGTTATCAGGACCTATATGGGATAGGGTGACGTGGGATCACCCCCGGGTATGTGCATAGTGAGGTTACACGGTGATTTGATGGCTTTTGGAACAACTCTAGGCATGTTCGAGGACGAACGCATGTTTAAGTGGGGGAGAATGTAACGACCCAACCAGTCATTTTGAGCATTTGCACTTCGCTCTGTAGTTTGGGGGCACGACTAGCTCCGTATGATGTATTAGGACCTGTGTGTGAAATTTGGGTTCATTCCGAGTTGATTTGATATGTTTCTGCGTGGGTTTTTGGAAGTCGAAAGTTCGAAAATTCATTAAGTTTGATTTGAGGTACATTTCGTCGTTTCAATATTGTTATGTGTGTTTTGAGGCCTCGAGTAGGTCCATATTATGATATGAAACTTTTTGGTATGCTTAGACAGGGTCCCGAGGGGCTCAGGTGAGTTTTGGATAGGTTTGGGTTCTGTTGCGCTCGTTTTTCTTATGTTTCAACTTCGTTTCTTCAAGCATAAATGGTACCACATTGAACGAATGAGCTCCGATTTTTTGTTTTTATTAAAGCACTAGATCCGTATCGCAATTACGGAGCCATAGCGAATTGTCAAATTTGGACATCGTATAAGGATTTTATGGCCATTTTAGTAAGAATTGGGTTGCCAAATTTTTCAGATTAATTACGAAATTGCAACTGCTGCGTATTTAAAAATCTGCACTATTTTCAAATATTGAAACCAACATATCTCCTTCAATATAAGGTCAAATGGAGGGATTAAAGAACCTATCTTGACTAGAATTTCAGAAGGAATCCATTGGAGGTATCAAAAGTGCGTTTCGAGATCTTTTAGCACAAGAAACGAGGCAAAACAGTGTTAAAATGAAGGTTTTATGCATTTAACATATTTTAAGTTGGGGAGCTCGGAATTGGATAATTGTTCGAGGCGCTTTTCAGCTTATGAATTAGGGTAAGTGTTCTCTACTCGGTTTTGATTATATTTCATGAATCTATCTTTGATTTTAGCTTTTGGTTGATGAATTTTAAAGAAGAAATTGGGAGTTTTGGCCTAAAGTTTCATAGTATGAATTTTGCGTTTTGAACATCGATTCAGAGTTAGATTTGAGTGAAACTAGTATGGTTGAACTTGTAATTGAATGGGTTGACGGATTTTATGAGTTTTGTCGGGTTCCGAGGTCCGGACTCGGGTTGGTCTTTTTGGCCGATTTTGGGCTTTTTGGCCAATTTTGGGCTTTTGATTAAAGATTCGACCTTTTTCGATTGGATTGGTTCCTTTAGCATTATTTGATGTATTTGAGTTGTTTTTTGATTAGTTTCGAACTATTCAGCGGTCGGAACGCACGTGATGGGATTCTTGGAGCATCGCTTGGCTTGTTCGGTGTCGGAATTGGCTTGTTTAAGATAAATAACTCTTCTATGCTTAGTGCTGAGGGCATGAAACTCCGAACTACATGTTATGTGATTGGTATTGAGGTGACGCACATGCTAGGTGACATGCGTATGGGCGTGCACCCTTTGAAATGGGACTCTGTTGTTCCCATGGCCCTGTATAATGGTACTATTTTGTTGATATTTGTGTTTTCATCATGCGATAAAGTAATTGAGCTGTCAAACATGCCAAATATCATGTTTAGGCTTTATGCTGATATTGTTTGTACCCATAGTGGTTATTTCTTGTTGTCATCTTACTGATTTCCATTGATAATTTAAACTTAGTCATATTCATGCATTCATATCGTATTTCAGTCTCAGATGTTGTTGTTGATGCATCATATCATTGTTGTCGGACTAGTTTCATGACATTTTGAGCCCATGAGTGTGACTGAAGAGAGTGATGACCGAGTGAGACCGAGGGCCTGATTGTGAGAATATAAATATATATATGGATCGGGCTGCACGCTGCAGCGATATATGGATCGGGTTGCATGCCGCAACGATATTGGGTTGGGCTGCATGCTGTAGCGATATAGCGTTTGGGCTGTAGAAGCCCCTCCGAAGTATGTACACCCTCACTGAGCTCAGTTGACTATATATATATGGATCGGGCTGCACGCCACAACAGTTATTATATAGCGTTGAGTATTGAGCTTAGTAAGAGAGGATGCAAGGTAATGAGATTGAGTACTCTGAGAGTGTGAGTACATGTTTCATCTCTGAGATACATGACATTCACATGCATACTTGACATACAGGCATTGAGATGCATTCTTCCTCATGTTATATAGTATCACATCATTCATGACTTATTATATACATTGATATGTGGGTATAGAGAGGCACTTTATACTTGTTATTTGAAAAGAAAATGAAATATTTTATTTATTGTGGAAAGGATATTTAGAAAATTACAGTTTTCGAACTTACTCGTACTTTTGGCATTTTCGGTAAGAGATCTAGGATTTTCTTTTACTGCGATATTTGAAAAGAATGACCATTTTCTGGAACTGTGAACGAGATGAGTATTTTACTTTTGAGATATCTCTTTTATACTTGCATTTATGTTGGTATGACCTATTGTGGAAATATTGGCTTTGGACCCGATCCTGTGTTAGCTCGTCACTGCTTTCAACCTGAGGTTCGGTTTGTTACTTTTTGAGTACATGGGGTCGGTTATACTCATACTGCACTTCCTACACAGTGCGTACAGATCCCAAATGCCGATGTTGCTACGTTCGATGGTTGTTGGATTTGAAGGCGTACTCGCGTTCCTACTGGAGCTGCCTTTTGTTCAGGGTAGGCTTAGACTATAAAATTCTGTTTATGTACTTTCAAACAGACTGTGTAATTGTTCCATTGTTGCTTTGTAAACTCCATTCGTAGAAGCTCATGATTTGTACTACCAGTCCTTAGGAAATGTATAAGATTTAGATAATTCTCTTAGTTAATTATTTTATTAAGTTAAATGAAACTGGATAATTGTTAATTGGCTTACCTAGTGGGTTGGGTTAGGTGCCATCACGACTGGTGGATTTTGGGTCGTGACAGTTTTGAGGATGCAGGGTCGTATATGTGTGCCTAATGTTGATGGCCTTCATGAGTTGATCCTTGAGGAGGCTCACAGTTCTAAGTATTCTATTCACCTAGGTGCAGCCAAAATTTACCAAGACTCGAGACAACATTATTGGTGGAGAAGGATGAAAAAGGACATTGTTGCGTATGTGGCTCATTGCTTAAATTGTCAGCAGGTAAAATATGAGCATCAGAGACCCGGTGGTTTGCTTCAGCAGATAGAGATTCCTGAGTGGAAGTATGAGCGTATCACTATGGACTTCGTTGTTGGACTCCCACAGACTCAAAGGAAATTTGACGTAGTTTGGGTTATTATGGATAGGTTGACTAAATCAGCGCATTTCATTCCTGTGGTAAGTAATTATACTTCGGAGAGGTTGGCAAAGATATATATTCGAGAGATTGTTTGCCTTCACGGTCTGACCATGTCTATCATTTCTGATCGAGGTATGAGTTGAGCACAACATTTCATCCTCAGACTGACGGGCAGTCCGAGCGTACTATTCTGATTTTGGAGGATATGCTCCGTGCTTGTGTTATTGACTTTGGAGGTTCTTGATATCAGTTCTTGCCGGAGTTTGCTTATAATAATAGTTATCAGTCAAGCATTCAGATGGAACCTTATGAGGCATTATATGGTAGATGGTGTAGGTCGCCAGTTGGATGGTTTGAGCCGGGAGAGGCTCGGTTATTGGGTACAGACTTAGTTTAGGAGGCCTTAGATAAGGTCAAGATTCTTCAGGAAAGACTTCATGCAGCTCAGTCTAGGCAAAAGAGTTATGCCGATCGTAAGGTTCGTGATGTGGGATTCATGGTTGGAGAGAGAGTATTGCTTTGGGTATCGCCCATGAAGGGTATTATGAGATTTGGAAAGAAAGGAAAGTTGAGCCCCAAGTATATCAGGTCGTTTAAGATTATTGATAGAGTGGGGGAGGTAGCTTATAGGCTTGCATTGCCTCCACGATTATCCTCAGTTCATCCGATATTCCACATGTCTATGCTCCAGAAATATCATGATGACCCGTCCCATGTGTTAGATTTTAGCTCTGTCCAATTGGACAAAGACTTAACTTATGAGGAGGAGCCGGTAGCCATTTTAGACCGGCAGGTTCGTCAGTTGAGTTCTAAGAGTTTTCCTTCAGTTCGAGTGTAGTGGAAAGGTCAGCCCGCTGAGGCAGCTACTTGGGAGTCCGAGTCGGACATGTAGAGTAGATATTCACACTTATTTTCCAATTCAGGTAATTTTCTATGTCCGTTTGAGGATGAACGTTTGTTTTAGAGGTGGAGATTGTGATGACCCAAGGGGTCATTTTATGAATTAAGGCTCCATTCTAGGTCTATTAACCATAAAAAGCCTAATTTTAAATACCTCAATTTGCGTGCGCAGCCCAGGTGTGAAACTGGAAAGATTTTATGTGAAAATGTAAGAAATAATGATTTTTATAATTTAAGTTTGGTTTTAGTTGACTTTGATCAATATTTTTAGTAAATAGACCCGGATCAGTGTTCTGACAATCCCGGAAGGTCCGTAGTAAAATATGGGACTTGCGCGTGTACCCGAACTTTAATTCCGAGGTCTCACGCCTTAGAAATTAATTTTTGAAAGAAATTATTTTGCTGAATTATTAATGAAATAAAGAAAAAATTAATGTTTGAAACCATTGGTATCGGGCCCGTATTTTGGTTCCGGAGCTCGATACAGGTTTGTTATGATATTGAAGTCTTATTTGTGAAAGTTGGTGAGAATCGGAGTTGATTTGATGTGATTCGGACGTCCGGTTGAGAAATAGTGAAATTTAAGTGTTCTTGAGAAAACTCATGGGTTTTGAGGTTAAATTCATTGTTTTAGATGTTATTTTCATGATTTGATCACACGAGCAAGTCCGTACGATATTTTTAGACTTGCGTGCATATTTTATTTGGAGCCCTGAGGGCTTGGGTGAGTTTCGGGTAGGCTTTAGGATGTTTTTAACTTGTAAAAAAAATCTGATGTCATAAAATAAATCTACTGTCATAACAGTTTCTAGTACACTGGTGCTCAACGCTTTTTCTTCAAAAAAAAAAAAAAAAAAGAAAAATCACAGAATCCAACTCGGGCAGCAACCATTTTCTTTCATATTTTTGAACTAAAAAGAGCTAGAGCTGATTTTCTTCACACATGTTCATCCCTAAAGTGTTGGTAAACAATTCTAAACTCTTCTCTGTCGATTACCTTATGTTGTTCATCACTTTTCAATCAAAAATCAAGAATTTTCGTGGCAAAAACTGGGGGTTTGCGTAGAATTAGAGAATTTTGTAAAAATCAAATTTTGACCTCGAATTGGGGTCAGATTTCCAAACTAATTGCATACTCGGGCTCGGGAGTAAATGGGTAGACGAAATTTGGTCTGAACCCCGAGTTTGGACCAAGCGGGCCCAAGGTCGGTTTTTAACTATTTTTTTGAGAAAACACATGAAAACCATAATTTTTTTTAAAAGTTAGTTTTGTTAGCATTAATTAATGATATTAAGTTAATTATGATTAGACTCGAGTGTATTGGAGGTGAATTCAAAATGGAAAAGCTATTATTGAGCAGTGAGTGGCCTACAAATTTGAGGTAAGTGCTTGGTTTAACCTTGACTTGAGAGAATAGGAATCCCCAACCTAATTGATATGTGAATTTGCATGTGCGTGGTGTATAGGTGAGGTGACGAGTATCTATGCACCACCAAATTATCTGTTAAACATGATCCCTTCCTCGTTTCCAATTTAATTGATCCCTAGCTTAATTGTTTTATGATCATTGTTGTCTATATACTTACTTGGTTTCGTTAAATTACTATTAATTATTGTTTCAAGTATTTTGGAAGTATTTGGTTGTTCCTTTGGCTTCATTGTGATACATAAAAGGGTGAGCTAGTTGACAGTATTTTAATATATATTACGGTTGGTTTATTTGTGAAATGATAAATGAAGAAGTTATGAGTCGTTCAGTGGTTTGAGTCCATGAGCAGCATCACTTCAAGTATTATGACTTGTGCGCATAGTAGGAACTGCATTTCGGGTAGTTTGGAGTTGATTTGGAAAGAAAATTCTCATTTCAGAAGCTTTAAGTTGAAAGATTTAACTATGATTGGATTTCAGAGTAAACAACCTTGGAATCAGGATTTGATGGTTCCAGTAGGTTCGTATGATGATTTCGGACTTGGGCGTATGCCCGGATCGGGTTTTGGATGACCCGAGAGCGTTTTGGCGCTTATTGTGGAAGTTAGCATTTTGGAAGAAATTTCATAAGTTTGTGTTGAAGTGAATTTTAGTGTTATCGATGTCCGTTTGGGATTCTGAGTCTGGGAGTAGATTCGTATGGTAATTCTGGTGTTGGGAGCGCAATTAAAAGTGAATTGGGAGGTCCGTAGGTCATTTTGAAGTCATTTGGCTAAAGATAGAAATTTGAAGGTTTTTGAGAAGTTTGACCGGAAGTTGACTTTTTGATATCGGGGTTGGATTCCGATTTCGGAAGTTGGAGTAGGTCCGTAATGTGAAATATGACTTGTGTGCAAAATTTGAGGTCAATCGGCGTGATTTGATGGGTTTTGGCATCGAAAGTAGAAGTTTAAAATTCTAAAGTTCATAAATCTTGTATTGGAGGTCGATTCATGGTTTTAGTGTTGTTTGATATGATTTAAGGCCTCAAGCAAGACCGTAATATGTTTTGGGACTGGTTGGTATGATTGGTTGGGGGTCTTAGGGGCCCCGGGTGGATTCCGGGTGGTTAACGGATCGAAAATAAAATTTTGGAGAGGGCTGAAGTTGTTGGTTGCTGGTGTAACCGCACCTGCGAAACTAAGGCCGCAGGTGCGGAGCCGCAGAAGTAGCCTTCGTGCCGCATAAGCGGAAATGGACGGCTAGGCTGGGACCGCAGATGCGGGACCGCAGATGCGGGACCGCACCTGTGGGTGTTGAGGCGTAGAAGCGGAAAGGGCAGCCTGGAGAAAAATCGCAGGAGCAGTAGAGGGGCCGCACTTGCAGAACCGCAGAAGCGGTCGTGTGACCGCAGGAACGAAAGTGCTGGAGGCAGTAAGTTCTTTTAAAATCGGGGGCTGGTCCTTTTTCCCCCATTTTCATTTGGTGTGGACGATTTTGGAGAGCTTCAAGTGGGGTTTTTCATCATCAACGACAAGGTAAACTAACCTCACCTATCTTGAGTTAAATATATTGATTATGTATGGATTTTAGCATGTAAATTGGTAGAAATTTGGGAGTTTGAGGAAAACCTAGAAAATTGATATTTTGGATTTCTACCACGATTTTGGGTATGAAATTGAAAGTAAATTATATATTTGAGTTCGTGAGGCTATGTGTAAGCTTATTCTTCGAAATATTTTGGAATCCGGGCATGTGGGCTCGAGGGCGTTTTTGTTAACTTTTCGACCGGGGTTAGGAATTGTTATAAATTGGATTGTAATATATAGTAATGGAATTGCATAATTTTTGGCTAGTTTTGGAGTATTGTGCATCGACTCGAGTGTTTGGAAGGGTGTGAAATGCAGGTGATGGATCTTCGGAGCGAGGTGGGTCTCCTTTCTAACCTTGTAAGAGGTAATTGTCCCCATAGGTGAAATAATTGGTTATGTGTTCCTATTTGTGGGGGATACATATGCACGAGGTGACAAGAGTCCGTACGTAGCTACTAATATGTGTAAGTCCGGGTAGTCTAGGACCCAAAAAGCATGCTATACTTGGAATATCTGTAATCTTATGGACAGTTGAATTACTTAAATCCTATCGAATTGGTAAATGAATTTCTAAAAGGATTAAACTTTATTTTCATAAATTGTTAAAAGATAATTGGCTTTTATTTGGATAAATGTTCCCCGATAAATTCTTAATTGGCTGTTTGAGCATGTATTTCTATGTGTATCTGCGTCACATGTATGATTCGCGAGTAGGGTGATTGTTTATTTAAATTTAACTGCATCGCTTGTATGGTTCGCGAGCGGGGTAATAGATGCATCTATGGTTCGCGCCGTTCGACCCTCGGTGGTGCACATTTTACATTTCTTTTGGATCGGGCCATGCGACCTCAGCATGATTTGCGCATGCTTGTATTGCTTGCCTTGAAACTTATTGAAGTTGTTATTGCCTCTTCCCGGCTTAAGAATATATGTATAAATGATGAAAAGGAATTTAGAAATTTCCTATAAAAGAAAGAATCGTTTACTTGCTTCAACCTATGGAAATACAATCATGTTTATAAAAATCCACGATTTAACATATTATTGATATAACATTATTGGACCACTAGTAAGTGTCGAAGTCGACCTCTCATCTCTACTTCTTCGACATTAGACGGGATACTCATTGGGTACACGTTATTTTTCGTACTCATACTACACTTCTGTGCATTTTTGTTGCACAGGCACATGCATCTCTAGTGTCCTAGTGGGCGTAGTAGCATGGTTGATACGGAAACTTAGGTGAGATGTATTTCCCGAGATGACCGCAGCCAGCATTTCTCTTTCAGATTACCATATTTATTTTCTATCCAATATTGTATTCTAGACGGTTGTTGTATTACATTATTTCTTAGAAATTGCTCATGCACTTATGACACCAGGTTCTGGGATGTCTTTGGGTTTATTCAGAAATTTTAAAAGTTTTTATGTTTCATTATTTATTCACAGGACTTTACTATGTATAGTTTAAACGTATAATAGAAGTGATTTCGGAAATATTTAAAACAATAATTTAATTAAGTATTTTGGTTGGCTTGGGTGACAGCGGTATCTGGCGCCACCATGAACCTTATTGGATTTCGAGTCGTGACAACATGGTATCAGAGCACTAGGTTACCTTAGGTCTCACGAGTCATGAGAAAGTCTAGTAGAGTCTCACGGATTGGTATAGAGATGCTTATACTTATCTTCGGGAGGCT
The DNA here is from genome assembly GCF_000715075.1 of Nicotiana tabacum. Classification (NCBI taxonomy): domain Eukaryota; kingdom Viridiplantae; phylum Streptophyta; class Magnoliopsida; order Solanales; family Solanaceae; genus Nicotiana; species Nicotiana tabacum. The sequence goes on along the minus strand of NC_134101.1, from coordinate 217,645,859 downwards.
ACGGGGCTGTTAGGAGTACTTCCCTTCTTAATTCCTCATCGTGCGATTTGATTCCTTAAGGCTTATGCCCTTGTTTCCTTCTTATTCAATCTTATGCAACGTGAACCACTGGTTATAAATCAAGAATTTAAGGATTGTAATGGTACTACGAATGTGGTGTAGGGTGTTTCCCCTTACGGTGTTGTTTGAACTATTATCGTCGCCTTGTAGAAGGATATTCTACTGTTTCAGCTCAGTAGCGTTACTTATGAGAGCTCTGAGGCTAGGCACAAGTTTCCATGATGCTTATGAACGATTGTTCTGCAGTATTGATATGAGGGTAGGATGCTTGCCTACGTGTCGGGGCAGTGAATGACTTGAAGGGAGGTTTACTCAGTGCATGATCTAGAGATTTGGTATTTTATTCCCGGTAGGGGAAAGGCAATCGGGCTAAGAATGTTCAGATTTGGGTTGATAGGGTAACGAGACTTGGTATTTTCGAGCGTGGTGGAATTTTCATCTGCGATGTAGTGTCGTCGTCCTCAATTGTATGTGTTAAGTTCGCCGGTGTTATGGTCTTCTGCAATTCGCCCCTTGGGGTAGGATATTGTGAAATAATATTGGAGAAACGATGGTCGGACATCGTGGAGTGCGGTGGTTCAGGATTGAATCGGTGTTTCTAATATCGACGACTCGAGAAAGATGATCTCTGGAAAGGTTTAAAATTAGTAGCGATTTCTGGGTTCAAGTGTTGAGAAGATAGATTTTATTTAAGGCAATAACCAAGCAGCAACGGATGAGGAAGGAAATGTGGGGAGTGTCAAGCGGTGGTTAAGATTTCTAAAAGGCCAAGTATAAGAAGCGAAGGTCGAGTAGTCGTTTAAAGGGGTGAGTTCCGCCAAAGTGGGAGAGCGGCGGAGTTGCATATGGGCTTTATGGTAGGATGACTACGCATATTAACGAGAGTTTGGAATGATTTGGGAATTTTAGTGATTGGTGATTTGGGGTCTACGGATTTAATTTGAAATCATGGGTTATTGATGTCGTAGTGATTCTACTCCATGCAGTAGTGTTGGAAGATGTCGGCACGTAAATTCCACAGGTGGGTTATCTCCAGTGAGCAGATCGGCGGTCACATGGTTGGCGAAGCTTCTGCGAATAATTCTATTGGTTATATAACAAAGAGATCGGTCGTGCGAATGTGGTTGATGATTCAGAGTATAAAAAGTGGTTTTATAGAAGGATTCCAAGAATTTTGGCAGTTGATTGCGCAAGGTTATGTCAATAAGAGATAAAGAATCCTGGTGAATTCCAGAGTTGTGTAATAGTGACTTTAAGCTAAGTGAGAGAGTCCCACCGCCTATGATTGGGTTGCAAGGTTAACTACTTGCGAGATTTTCGGTTATTAGCATGCTGATGGGTTATTTCAGCTACGGGAAAAGAACTTAAGTGGTAATTTGAGCAAAGGAATTGTTAAAGATGTGCTATGGTTGGTCTTATTGGCTCATGTTAAAACTTAGGAGAGGATTCAGGATTTGTGCCTTGTATAGATGCGAGTTCCAAGAGAAGTGATTCTGCCAGGTGCTTCGTCGAGAGGGTGTTCATGTGCTAGAAGATTTATGGAGCTGATTATATTTGGGACCAAGTCAGAGCGGGTGGCTCTCAACAACAATCCTAGTGGATTCAAAGGGTTAAAGTGTGGTGCATGATGATTTCAAGCCTATAAGTACGGTTAAGATTCAAACTTTGTAGCAGCTTATGAGAAGAGGCCCAGAATGTTCTATGATGTTTTGACTTGCAGTATAGCATTTGGGGAATATGAAATGGTTCGTGGGATTTGAGATGGCATGATCTCGTGATTCAAGGTCACTCGGGATGAGTGCAGATGTAGTGTGTTATGTGTTGAATGGAGTTATTATTATTTCTAAGGCAATCAAGGATAGATTGGAAGAAGATAGATTGGTTAGCCATAGTTGAATTGGCATATTGGTGGTAGTGATCAGTTCCTTCAGCGTGATCAAGTTATGCAAGTGATTTGTGATGGTACGTGTGAGGCCTGTCGGCCGCCGTAATTTATGTTATTCAGAAGCATTCTACTGTTATGGCCTGTTATGTAGAGGCGGATCCCAGAAGGGCTATGGTGGCTTAGACCACTACTTAGAGATTTGCGTATTATACGGTTATGAGAATTCACCTGTGTGTTTCTATGGTTCTCCTGAAGTGAGTTAAGTGAAAGGTTTTTATATGATGAAGTGTTAATCTATTAGTGGTTCCAGAGTTATGATGAAAATCATATTGTATCATATATTGTCATGTTGGGTGCAGTGGATGGTACGGAATTTGAAGTGAGGATCAAGGTTGCAGTTTGGTGTTGACAAGGATGTCACGACCTCGGATGAGCAGGAAAGGGGTTTGGATGTTTAAAGTAAGTTGGTATTATCTTCGGCGCTACCTAAGATCGGTGTTTTGTGAAAGAGGCTTTACATCCTGGTTAAGGATTCTTGATCTTTTTTCAGCGTTAGAGCGGCCGGTGGTTTGGACGTACGGACCTGTTATCTGTTACGGAAGGTTGTGGGAGTGTGCCCCACGGGAAGGTTATATAAGTGTGACGTGTAGTCACTCGATTGATTGAAGAGTTAAACTAAGTATGAAGATTGTGGTGATGACGTTAAATTGAGAATTGATGCCTGGAGGGCACACTATGAAGGATTAATCTGGTTATGATGGTTGTTCTTGTGTGTTATGAGAAAAGGTGAGTTAGTATGGACCTTTGAAAGATTATTAGCCTAGTTTGGTATGATCAAAATCGACTTGAGGTCGGTGGATGGATTTAAATGTGAATATGGGCTCTATATCAGGCCAGATGTGTTCATTGCAACAATGCGCTCTTTATGGAAGAGTAGTCGGGGTGTTATTTCGTCATCAGCTATTTCATGTAATGATGTTTTGCGTCGTGCGAGTTGTGAGATGGCTTGGTGAATTTCTTATGTGTTGAGGTTCCGCGTATAGATGATGTTATATGAGCAGGATGGCTTTTGAGATTCAAATCGTATATGGCACCTCAATTGTGTGCTTGAGTTTTGTAGCTTATGGCGCTATATGTCTCCCCAGGGCTGGTATTATGCACTTAGCATGCTTGTGACCGATATTTGGTATCTTATTATAATGAGCAATTTAGCTCGATGTATATCTCCTTATGTGAATTCTATATGTGGATCACGTGGCACGCCGCCATGGGTATGTTATTTGGATCGGGTTGCACGCCGCAACAGTGTGATGTTGAGTACAATTCCCTATATCTATTTTTATGTGTTTTGTTTCCTATTTTCTGAGGAAAACTCATATTAGTTGTGTACTCGCGTCACATGTATGATTCGCGAGCGGGGTAATTGTGTTTCCTTTTCAGAGTTCATTTTCCTTTTGTATCGCATTTGAATTGGTAGCCTATTGGCACATTTTGGAATCATATGAGACTTTTGATTATGTCCGGGTTGGCTTATTGCCTGAGCAGTCCATACTGGGTGAGACAAGATCATTGGATTTGGGATTAGTGCAATCAGATTATATGAAGTATATCAAGGAGCTGAGACCATTATTTGTTTCAGAATGAGGTGATGGTTCTGGTCAGGAGTATAGACCCAATGATTTGTTGGTTCGGCAGTTGGTTAAGAATTTCTACACATCTCTTCCATCGTGCCAGTATTGTAAGAGTTAGAGCCGAACTTATATATATCATAAGGTGCACTAGGAGCATCAGATTCATGGAATTTCGACTAATTTGATCAGAGAATGTTATTGTGGTACTGTGAGTAAAGTGGTGCAAGGTGGGAATTCAGCTAAGATATGCAGTCATGTTTTGGTGCTGCGTGTAGTTATTGATTTGGTGTGCATATGTTGGAACCGACCTGATAGAGAATTCCAGATGATGGAATTGGGCTCTAAGGCTTATTTGCTTAAGTGAAAAAGGATATCTTCAGATTGACCTAGCTAAGGCACCCAGCTGAGTTGTGGTAGTACGGGTAGGTGCTCGAGGTGTTAAATAGTGATTTCGGACAACTCCAACAAAGTTCTTAGCACGTTCGAGGATGAACATATGTTTAAGTGGGAGAGAATGTAACGACCCGACTGGTCGTTTTGAGCTTTAGCACGTCGTTCAGCGGTTTGAGGCCTTGAACAACATCACTTCAGGTATTATGACTTGTGCGCATAGTTAGAACTGCATTTCGGGTAGTTTGGAATTGATTTGGAAAGAGAAATCTCATTTAGGAAGCTTTAAGTTGAAAGAATTAACTAAGATTGGATTTCAGAGTAAACGACCTCGGAATCGGGATCTGAAGGTTCCAGTAGGTTCATGTGATGATTTCGGACATGGGCATATGCCCGGATCGGGTTTTGGATGACCAGGGAGCATTTTGGCACATATTGTGAAAGTTTGAATTTTGGAAGAAATTTCATAAGTTTGGGTTGAAGTGCATTTCAGTGTTATCGATGTCCGTTTGGGATTCCAAGTCTGGGAGTAGCTCCGTATGGTGATTCTGGTGTTGGGAGTGCAATTGGAAGTAAATTTGGAGGTCCGTAGGTCATTTTGAACTCATTTGGCTAAAGATTTTAATTTAAAGGTTTTTGAGAAGTTTGATCGGAAGTGGACTTGTTGATATCGGGGTCGAATTCCAATTCCAGAAGTTGGAGTAGGTATGCAATGTCAAATATGACTTGTGTCCAAAATTTGAGGTCAATCGGGCGTGATTTGATAGGTTTCGACATCAAATAGAAGTTTGAAATTCTAAACTTTATAAAGCTTGGATTGGAGGTCGATTCGTGGTTTTAGCATTTTTTGATATGATTTGAGGCCTTGAGCAAGTCTGTAATGTGTTTTGGGACTGGTTGGTATGATTGGTTGGGGGTCCCGGGTGGATTCCGGGTGGTTAACAGATCGAAAATGGAATTTTGAAAAGGGATGAAGTTGCTGGTTGCTGGTGTAACCACACCTGCAAAACTAGGGCCGCAGGTGCGGAGCCGCAGAAGTGGCCTTCGTGCAGCAGAAGCGGAAATGGACGGCTAGGCTGGGACTGCAGATGTGGTCATTTTGCCGTAGATGCGGGACCACACTTGCGGGTGTTGAGGCGCATAAGCGGAAAGGGAAGCCTGGAGAAAAACCACAGGAGCGGTAGAGGAGCCGCACCTGCGGAACTGCAGAAGCGGTCGTGTGACCGCAGGTGCGGAAGTGCTGGAGGCAGTAAGTTCTTTTAAAATTGGGGGTTGGTCATTTTCCCCCCATTTTCATTTTGTGTGGACGATTTTGGAGAGCTTCAAGTGGGGTTTTTCATCATCAACGACAAGGTAAGATAACCTCACGTATCTTGAGTTAAATATATTGATTATGTATGGATTTTAGCATGTAAATTGCTAGAAATTTGGGAGTTTGAGGAAAATCTAGAAAATTGATATTTTGAATTTCTACCACGATTTTGGGTATGAAATTGAGAGTAAATTATATATTTGAGTTCGTGAGGCTATGGATAAGCTTATTCTTCGAAATTTTTTAGAATCCGGGCACGTGGGCCCGAGGGCGTTTTTGTTAACTTTTCGACCGGGATTAGGAATTGTTATAAATTGGATTGTAATGAGTAATTTAGTATATATTAATGGAATTGCATAATTATTGGCTAGTTTTAGAGTATTGTGCATCGACTTGAGTCTTCTAAAAGGTGTGGAATATCGGTGATGGATTTTCGGAGCAAGGTGAGTCTCCTTTCTAAACTTGTAAGAGGGAATTGTCCCCATAGGTGAAATAATTTGTTATGTGCTCCTATTTATGGAGTCTACGTACACACGAGGTGATGTGAGTCCGTGCATAGCTACTAATATGTGTAAGTCCGGGTAGTCTAGGATCCAAAAGCATGCTATACTTGGAATATCTGCAATCTTATTGACAGTTGAATTGCTTAAATCCTATCGAATTGGTAAATGAATTTCTAAAAGGATTAAACTTTATTTTCTTAAATTGTTAAAAGAGAATTGGCTATTATTTGGATAAATGTTCCTCGATAAATTCTTAATTGGTTGTTTGAGCATGTATTTCTATGTGTACCTGCATCGCATGTATGATTCACGAGCAGGGTGATTGTTTATTTAAATTTGACTGCGTCGCATGTATGGTTCGCGAGCGAGGTAATAGATACATCTATGGTTCGCGCTGTTCGACCCTCGGTAGCACATTTTACATTTTTGTTGGATCGGGCCGTGCGACCTCACCATGATTTGTGTGTGCTTGTATTACTTGCCTTGAAACTTATTGAAGTTGTTATTGCCTCTTTCCGGCTTAAGAATATATGTATAAATGATGAAAAGGAATTTGGAAATTTCCTATAAAAGAAAGAATCATTTACTTGCTTCAATCTATCCAATTACAATCATGTTTATAAAAATACACGATTTAACATATTATTGATATAACATTATTGGACCACTAGTAAGTGTCGAAGTCGACCTCTTGTCTCTACGTTTTTGACATTAGATGGGATACTCATTGGGTACACGTTGTTTTTCGTACTCATACTACACTTCTGTGCATTTTTGTTGCACAGGCACATGCATCTCTAGTGGCCTAGTGGGCGTAGTAGCATGGTTGATACGGAGACTTAGGTGACCTGCATTTCCGGAGATGACCCGAAGCCAGCAAGTCTCTTTCAGATTACCGTATTTATTTTTTGTCCAATATTGTATTCCGGACGATTGTTGTATTACATTATTTCTTAGAAACTGCTCATTCACTTGTGACACCGAGTTCTGGGATATCTTTGGGTTTATTCAGAAATTTTAAAAGTTGTTAAATGTTTCATTATTTATTTAGAGGAATTTACTATATATTGTTTAAACTTATAAAAGAAGTGATTTCGGAAAAATTTAAAACGAGAATTTAATTAAGTATTTTGGTCGGCTTGCCTGATAGCGGTGTCCGGCGCCACCACAACCCTTATTGAATTTCGGGTCGTGACAATATGGTATCAGAGCACTAGGTTACCTTAGGTCTCACGAGTCATGAGCAAGTCTAGTAGAGTCTCGCGGATCGGTACAGAGACGTCTGTGCTTATCTTCGGAAGGCTACAGGGCTGTTAGGAGTACTTCCCTTCTTGATTCCTCATCGTGTGATTTGATTCCTTGAGGCTTATGCCCTTGTTTTCTTCCTATTCAATCTTACGCGACGCGAACCACTAGTTATAAATCGAGAATTTAAGGATTGTAATGGTACTACGAATATGGTGCGGAGTGTTTCCCCTTACAGGGTTGTTTGAGCTATTATCGTCGCCTTGTGGAAGGATATCCTATTGTTATAGCTTAGTAGCGGTACTTTTGAGAGCTCTGAGGCTATGCACAAGTTGACATGATGCTTATGAATGATTATTCCGCAGTATTATATAAGGGTAGGATGTTTGCCTACGTGTCGGGGCAGTAAATGACTTGAAGGGAGGTTTACTCAGTGCATGATCTAGAGATTCAGTATTTTATTCCCGTCAGGGGAAAGGCAATCGGGCTAAGAATGTTCAAATTTGTATTGATGGGGTAACGAGACTTGGTATTTTCGAGCGTGGTGGAATTTTCAACTGCGATGTAGTGTCGTCGTCCTCAATTGTATGTGTTAAGTTCGCCGGTGTTATGGTCTTCTTCAATTCGCCCTTGGGGTAGGATATTGTGAAATAATATTGGAGAAACGACGGTTGGACATCGTGGAGTGCGGTGGTTCAGGATTGAATCGGTGTTTCTAATATCGACGACTCGAGAAAGATGATCTCTGGAAAGGTTTAAAGTTAGTAGCGATTTGTGGGTTCAAGTGTTGCTAAGATAGATTTTATTTAAGGCAATAACCGAGCAGCAACGGATGAGGAAGGAAATGTGAGGAGTGTCAAGCGGTGGTTAAGATTTCTAAAAGGCCAGGTATAAGAAGCGAAGGTCGAGTAGTCGTTTAAAGGGGTGAGTTCCGCCAAAGTGGGAGAGCAGCAGAGTTGCATATGGGCTTTGTGGTAGGATGACTACGCATATTAAGGAGAGTTTGGAATGATTTGGGAATTTTAGTGATTGGTGATTTGGGGTCTACGGATTTAATTTGAAATCATGGGTTATTGATGTCGTAGTGATTCTACTCCATGCAATAATGTTAGAAGATGTCGGCACGTAAATTCCACAGGTGGGTTATCTCTAGTGAGCAGATCGGCGGTCGCATGGTTGGGGAAGCTTCTGTGAAGAATTCTATTGGTTATTCAGCAAAGAGATCGGTCGTGTGAATGTAGTTTATGATTCTGAGTATAAAAAGGGGTTTTACAGAAAGATTCCGAGAATTTTGGCGGTTGATTGCACAAGGTTATGTCAATAAGAGATAAAGAATTCCGGTGAATTCCAGAGTTGTGTAATAGTGGCTTCAAGCTAAGTGGGAGAGTCCCACCGCCTATGATTGGGTTGCATGGTTAACTACTTGCGAGGTTTCCGGTTATTAGCTTGTTGATGGGTTATTTCAGCTACGTGAAAATAACATAAGTGGTAATTTGAGCAAAGGAATTGTTAAAGATGTGCTATGGTTGGCCTTGTTGGCTCATGTTCAGACTTGGGAAAGGATTCAGGATTTATGCCTTCTATAGATGCGGGTTCCAAGGGAAGTGATTCTGCTAGGTGCTTCGTCGAGAGGGTGTTCATGTGCTAGAAGATTCATGGAGCTGATTATATTCAGGGCCAAGTCAGAGCCGGTGGCTCTCAACAACGGTCCTAGTGGATTCAAAGGGGTAAAGTGTGGTGCCTGATGATTTCAAGCCTATAGGTACGGTTAAGATTCAAGCTTTGCAGCAGCTTATGAGAAGAGGCTCACAATATTCTATGATGTTTTAACTTGCAGTGTAGCATTTGGAAAATATGAAATGGTTTGTGGGATTTAAGACGACATGGTCTCGTGATTCAGGGTCACTCGGGATGAGTACAGATGAAGTGTGTTATGTGTTGAATGGAGTTATTATTATTTCTAAGGCAATCAAGGATAGATTGGAAGAAGATAGATTGGTTAGCCATAGTTGAATTGGCATATTGGTGGTAGTGATCAGTTCCTTCAACGTGATCAAGTTATGCATGTGATTTGTGACGGTATGTGTGAGGCCTGTCGGCCGCCGTAATTGATGTTATTCAGAAGCATTCTACTGTTATAACCTGTTATGTAGAGGTGGATCCCGGAAGGGCTATGGTGGATTAGACAACTACTTACTCAGTACACGGAGTCGGTTGTACTGATACTACACTCTGTACTCTTTTGTGCAGATCCAAGTACCGTACAGCGTTAGAGACTTTAGTAACTATCATTCATCCCTCGGAGACACGAGGTAGATCTGCTGGCGTCCGCAGAATTCATGGAGTCTTCTCTTAGTTTAGGGAGACTGTTTATTTTACTCAAAACAAATATATTATTTCTTTCAGCCCATTATATGTAGTATTCTTAGAAGTTCGTGAATTGTGACACTAGACCCTTGGGTAGTCTTAGAGTTATATATTTAGTTCGTGGCTTGATTTATTTATTTGTTTATTATTTTATTCATGAAGTTATTTATGGAAACTATCAGATTTAGTTATTTTTAAATTATCTTATTGTGTTTTAATAATTATTCAAAGGGAAATGGCTAATAAATTTCTAACATTGGCTTGCCTAACAAGTATGGTGTTAGGCGTCATCATGGCCCTAAGGTTGAGAATTTGGGTCGTGACACTGCTATTCGCCCTCCCCTACCTCCTACGCAGTTCTGCAATCAATGACTCGAAGAAGGCTGGGGCTCCTACTCCGTCGTCCATAGTGGCAAGCAGAAGAATATTAAAGATTTTTGAAAGAAAAATAAAAATACACATAGATCTGAAAATAAATAGCTCTCAAACTTGATTTGTACCAAAAAATCACCACTAATTTTGGAAGATTTTGAAGTTTGAAGTTCTGGTCATTATTATTATGACCATAAAGTCTCGAATCCGAAATTGGGTGTATCTTATCTGTGTGTTTGATTCCAAATCGTTGGCGCAAAATTGTTAACCTATTGACGAGTTGAATAATCCAATACCTTCTACTACAACTCGAGGCTTGGATAAAAAATCATAACTATGTAACAGTTTGTATCAACACTGTATAATAGTGTATAATTGTGTATATGGATATACAAACACCTCTTATACACTATTATACATGTTTATACAAGTTAATACATTATTTACAGTAAGTGTAGTATTGGACATTCTATGTTTTCTAATGGAAATATTGTATAAGTGGTATTTATATACACTTATACAATAATGTATAGTTGTTTATAAATGTGTATATTTGTGTATAATGTTGTATAATTATATATTTTCAGTTTATAAGGATGCATATACATTGTCAGTGTGTAAGAGGCCTCTACGGAAGTTTGACACTTCCTTCTCTTCTTCTTTTTCGTGTATGTGCTGTATGAAAAAGATTTTGTATGCGTTGGAGGGATTCTACAATTCATTTAATAAGTTTTTTTTTTTCTGTTATCCTGTTGGATTGCTTCAGCAATTGCACATAAAAGTGTTTGAATTTCTTACCTTCAGATAATATGTATTATTCAGGAATTTTGAGTTGTGTTTGTGGCTGATTTGCGTTTTTTATCAAACACTTAATAATCAGAGTAAATCAAGAGAATGAAAACAACTGATTGTATAAAGAGGGAATAATAATCGTAGTTGATTGTGTGAAGTAAGCTGTCTTTCGAGAATTAGCCTATTATTTTTGAGCTATAGATTAAAGTGGTATCTAGGCTATTATGTTGCAAGTCAGGTGTGTGAGTTGTGTTTATGTGAAATTATCCCTTTTTATTTGGTGTTGCCACGTGGTAATCCATCCAAAACAATGGATTTTTGTTCCAAAGTATGATTGCAGGGGCATAAATAGCCCAATAGTATTACAAGGGGTATTTGGGACATTTGCATCTATACCCGTTTTTTGGGTCACGTTTTAACTTGTGACCGCTTTGCAAAATAAATTGCAAGTGTACCCCTTTTTCGCGTAACTTCAGCATACATGGCTGAAGTATCAAAGGCAATCACACAAAACTTCAGCATTCTAGTAGACGGGACTGAAGTGTGCTGAAGTTTTTATTTTGTAAATGGCGCACTTCAGCTATAGAGCTGAAGTTTTTGTTTTGTAACTGGAGAACTTCAGCTCTAGAGCTAGAATTTTTGTTTTTGTAACTAGGGAACTTCAACAAAAACTTCAGCTCTAGAGCTGAAGTTTTGTTTTGTAACTGTCCGACTTCAGCTCTAGAGCTGAAGTTTTTGTTTGTAACTGGCGAACTTCAGCTCTAGAGCTGAAGTTTTTATTTGCAACTGGCGAACTTCAGCCTTCTTAGAGTTGAACTTCAGCCTACTACCTTCTGAATGCTCCATATATCTTTTTACGAAGATATTGTGGTGGGATATAATCAGAGGAAGATAAATGAACTTCTTCCAACATCCAGTTTAATTTTAAATATAAACTACCACTTCGTCAAATTATCACACTAATATGCCATGTTTACGTATTTGAGATGTACTTTGAACAATTGATACTATGCGATCGCTTTTTATTTTCTTAATAATGATATTACCCAGATGCATATCTAGGTGGTGTTGTATTAGTAAAAACGAACACATGAGCCTTCTTAGAGTTGAACTTCAGCCTACTACATTGTGAATGCTCCATATATCTTTTTTACGAAGATATTGTGGTGGGATATAATCACAGGAAGATAAATGAGGGCGGATATAACTTTGAGGAGGAGAAGGAGGAGAAGAAAGGGGGCTGAAGTTTTTTAAAAAGTGGGTACAAGTTAAAACTTTAAAAGAAAAATGGGTATAGGTTAAATGGGGGCGACCAAATAGGACGCCTCGTGCAATTGTTACATTGCATTAACTTGTACATAATAATAATAATCCTTAAGTATATACATATGTTTTGGCTTCACTCCATTCTTTCCTATTTATGTGTCTGATTGTGTTTTTAGTTGTAAAATGTTATAATCTTGAAGGTAATAATGTTGAAATCAATTGTTTGGACAAGAGGGGTTGCTCTGATGGTAAGCAACCTCCACTTCCAACCAAGAGGTTGTGAGTTCGAGTCTCCCCAAGAGCAAGGTGGGAAGTTCTTGGAGGGAAGGATGCCGGGGGTCTATTTGGAAACAGCCTCTCTACCTCAGGGTAGGGGTAAGGTCTGCGTACACACTACCCTCCCCAGACCCCACTAAGTGGGATTATACTGGATTGTTGTTGTTGTTGTTGTTGTTGTTGTATAGTTCTTCTTTATTTGAAAGTAGTTTTATGCTACGCCCGTTGCGCATGTAACCTATCTAAATGAGTATTAATTTTTAAGAAAATTACATAAACATTATTTTTGAATTATAAAATAATGTGTAAATTTATCTTTAAAAGAATATTGATTTGTATAGCTAATTCAATAAGGAACAGTTGTACCTTCGTTCTCTATGTTTTCTTTATCTCTTTTAACTACTACCTTAAACTGCTTATGAATAACTGCATATGATTTATTTCTATTAATTTCAATATATCTCACTTATCGAGTATTATAATTAGGTTTGTGATTTATATGAGTATAAATTCACAATACGTATTCAACGTATTCATATAATTAACTTAAAGTACATTATAGTACATATTACTTTAAACTAAAATACTACTATTATTTTCAAAACCTAAGCATGTTGTATTTAACTTATTTACATATATTTTCATACTCGTCCTATTATGTTATAAGTTTGGTTTACATACTATAGTAATCTTAAATATTTGAAGACTTAAAATTAGATCAAAAATTTTATTAGTGAATTTTTAATGTACGCTTATATACACTTTATCTAATATACCTAAGAAAAACATTATAATTACTTTACCCAATTTAAATACAAAAAAGGGGTACAGGATCGTTTCCGAATAGGGCTCAGGAAATGAATTACAAGAATACCAGTCCTGGCCAGCTACTAAACTCTACAGTAAACCTTAAACCACGAGGCTCCTCACAACCCTTCAACGGCCACCTGCCTAACGGGTTTACGAACCTCACCGGTTAGGTTGGCCTAACCAAGGTCTACTGTCGAGATTGGTAACTGCCTGGTCTATATAGTTCTTAACCCAAAACCTCATCGGGTTAACACATTAAACTCCTAACTACCAAGCATGTATAGTAAATAACCTTCGAAAATCAAGTTTAACACTTACCTGTTTAGCCTATCATTTAGGTTAACAGTACTTGCAACAATAGAAGAGGAAAGAAGAAGAATAGTACCAGACCAGAGACCTTTAGTTGTGGCCAAGCAACCTTTTTTGATTTTATTTTAAAATAGAAAATATTACAGAAAAGTTCTTTTACAAGTGGAGAGAGAAACTAGAGAGAAGACAGAGCTAATGCTTTGGCTAACGCTTGCCTCTAGAGAATGAAAAATGATCCTTATATAATGGATCAGTCTACAAACAAACAAAACTAAAAAGTAGAATTAGCCGACAAAATAATTACAGGTATGGCCGACAAGATAAAAAGATAAAGTCTATAATTACAAACGGACAGATTGCTTTATAAAAGCAGATTCCCTTCAATAATGGAGGGACCCTTTACTTTATTAAAGTTGTTTATATTACCCCAATAATTTATTGTATGGGGACTTCTTATCCTTCATGCCTTATCTTTCCCTTTGTCGTTTATCCTTACAGAAGATTCTTCTACGATTTCCTTCAATTTTGCAAGAAAATCTTCAATTTCTTCCATGTTTACTTCTGTATCAGAAGTACTCTGTGCTTCTCCTGCTACACATACTCCTTCATCTGAAGTAGTTGCTAGTGAGGTCATAGATATATCATCCCCTATTCTTGCTTCAAATTTTTTTTGCAAGATCCTTCTTTATTTCCTCAAAGTATAAAGCGAGGATTTCTTTTTTGGATATGGCTCCCTTCTTCATTTGGAGCTTTTTGGTAACCTGTTGGAAATGGCTGATATCTCCTTCATTGATATCTGTCCTTTCTTGTTTGACATACACATCAACTTTGTCTTTAATTTGTTGAATTAATTCTTCACCAAATAATTTTTTCTGCTGGTTTGTTTGAACTAACTTTGTCCAGAATTTGTAATAAACAATTCTTTGGAGGCAAGGAACTCCTTTGTTGATATAACCAACTTCTACATCCCATTTCATAATCCAAGGGATAGAAAATTCTATGAAAAAATACATAGCGGCAATTCCATCGTAAAAGATATTATCTTTTTGTAATAAAATAATCTTAGGAGATATATCTACCCACTGAGTATATAAACTCTTAAATAGAGGAGGAAGTATCTCTAATGATGGACCATATGATATCCACCATTTAAAGAACCAATTTAGAATTTGCTGATTGTTCATATTAGAACATAGCTTAATGAACCATGAGTGTTTCCTATTAGGATTCTCGTAAAGGAAAGTTTTATTAAAACTTTCAACATAGTCCCAGTAATTAAATTTAACTGAGACTTTCTAATCAGGATGAGTATATTCTCGATCCTTAAGGGTACTCATACCCCATTCATCTACAGGTATAACCTTTTTGATAATAATTTTTGAAAAACTATAAGTTTTCTTGGTATTGGCAGGATAAAAATGCTGAATTTCAGCTGATCCTGTCGTTGAGAGTATAATCTCATGGTGCATCCTGTATTTATAAGCAGGAGTACCGTATGACGCTGTATCAAAGTATCTGGTCATTAATTGCCATGGGTTATCCTTCCATTTAAGTTCGGATTGTTCCAAAAGAATTATTAACTCTTTTGTATCCTTTCGGTTATAAACCTCAAGGTTTTCATTGCTATCCTCTGATATAACTAAGGAATAGGTTGGTACATTAGATGATGTACCCTCATCTTTTTTGGATTATATAAAATTCATAAATTCCTTATATAAAGGATGATCCATATTACCTCCTGCTATATTAGCAGCAATTAATTTTTGGCTTCCCATTTGGGCGAGAATATTATTCCTTCTGCCTTCGGCAAATGCCCTTCCTCTTCCTCTTCCTCGAGGAGGTCTATATGTAGGCCTCATAATCTGTATAACAAAATAAAGAACTATGAGTTCAAATATTCTCTTGTAAGAAAGTCGGGAAGAGTATTATCAGACCCTTTTTTTATATATTATCTCAAAATCAAAAAGGGCTAATAAAGCTTGCCACCTTGCAAATATTTGTTTAGAAACATCATGTTTAAAATCTTTATTAAAGATAAACTTTGCCGCTTGACAGTCAGTCTTAATAAGAAATTTTTGATTATATAAATCCGTTTGAAATTTCATAACACATTTGACTATAACAAGAATTTCTTTAGCTACAGTCGCATAATTTTTCTGGGAATTATTCCATTTACCAGAATAAAACTGAACAAGATATTCCTGTTTATCTATTGGAGAATATTGTTTTAATATTCCTCCATAACCAATATCAGAGGCATCCGTTTCCACAATCTTTGCCCAAGTAGGATTGGCGAGAGTTAAACATGGAAGGTTATTAACCTTTTGTTTAATTCTTTTAACTACTTCAGTATGACTGTCAGTCCAAGCTTTGAGGTTCTTCTTTAATATTTCATAAAGAATAGCAGTATCTCTAGCAAGGTCCTTTATAAAAGGAGAAATATAATTTAAACTTCCTAGAAATCTTTGTAGCTGGGTTTTATCCGTAATTATATCAGGGAATTTAGAAGCAAATTCAATACTTCTATTTATTGGAATAATCTTCCCCTTCTCAATGTTATGACCCAAAAATCTTATAGAAGTTTGAAAAATCATCATTTTTGGTTTTGATATAACTAAACCCTTTTGAATAATAATCTTTTTGAATAAGTCTAAATGTTTGAAATGAGCTTCTAGATTTTTTGAAAATACTAGAACATCATCAATATACACTATTATAAAATCCGTATAAGGAAGGAAAATATCATTCATAATTTTTTGAAATTCAGAGGGAATATTTTCAACCAAAGGGCATAACATTCCATTCATATTGGCCCATTGTCACATTAAAAACAGTTTTATATCTATCTGATTCAGATATCTGAATCTAGTAATAACCTGATTTTAAATCAAATTTTGAAAATATAATGGCATCATAAAGTCTATCCAGTAAATCCTTTTTATTGGGGATATGATATCTAGTCCATTTTAACACCTTATTAAGGGGTTTATAATTTATTACTAGTCTAGAAACTCCTCGTTCCTGCTCAGCATGCTTATTTACATAAAAAGCAGTACAAGACCATTTAGATCTTGAGGGTCTAATTAAACCCTTTTACTGTAAAGAATCAATTTCCTTTTTGCATAACTCCAAATACTCAGAGTTCATGTGACAAGGTCGAGCCTTGGTAGGGATATTATCCTCGGAAAAGTCTTCTTCATATGGAAGACTTATAATATGCCTTTTCCTACTCCAAAATTGATTCGGATGGTCAACGCAAATAGAAGTAGAAAATTGGTTTTTGAGAAAGTTGATTTTTTCTGCTAACTTAGGATTTTTAAATCCTGTCCAATCGTAATGGAACAAATTTTGTTTTTCAAAAACTCAATTTGATTGACTTTTGAAGAAATATTATTAGAAATAATCTCATTTAAAAATCTTTGGACTGGCTTAGTTATAAACTCAAAAGTGATACTCTTACCATTATAGATACCAATAAACTTTTTGTATCCCAATATAAAAAGGGCATTAATTTGATGAAAAATGGGACACCAAGTATTACTTCTTGTTGAATGTCTTATACCAAAACAAAACTCTCAGGAATGCATCTGTCTTGTTGGCAAATATAAGCTTTAGGCAATTTATATGAAATATTCATTGCACCACTACTAGCATTTTTTAAACGGTGGGTGGTTTTATAAAAATATCTGGAGGGTATAACTCCTTCTTTTACACAATTTAAATCTACTCCACTATCAAATAGAGCAACAAACTTTTTTTGAAATTGTAATCAATTAAAAGAGTTATTTTTATTAAAAACTTTTGAGGGATAAAATATTGTAATTTTTCTAAAAATTCATCTTTAGGAAAATCCATTACTGCCAATAAAGTACTAGCAGTATTTTCTTCTGAAGTACTAGTAATATTATCTATTTCAGTAATCTTAATGCTGGGATCAGTATTAATTAACCCAGAATTTTCTAATTTGAAAATTCTTTCATCTAAAGCTATATTTGAAGCTTTTAATTCCGAGATTTCTTTCTTGAGATAACTTATCTCAGTACTTAAATCTTGGACCGTAGCAAGCCTTTCAGGCTGGGACTTATTTTTCACCATCTTTCTGATTTCAGACATGATATAAGGTCCTTTTTGAGATGGAATTTCTTCTACCTCTGTTCCTACCTCTGATTCGTAGGAATTTTATCTATTAGCTGGGACCTTAATTCAGGGTCTTTAATAACCCTTAGTAAATCAATCAAATTGTCATTAGACAAAACATTAATCTTTAAATCCCTAAATTGGGAGTAGATATTAAAAAGTTCATCGTCAGTATTATAACAATGATTTGAGCATTGTCCCTTATTACATGAATCTTGCTCTTCTTCAGAAAATGAAGTATAACTTTCTTCATGAAGGACCTTAGGTCTTCACTTGTTGATGAAGATTCTTCATCAGTATCAGATATTTCTGGAGAAGAATTCAAAAGAATCTTACATAAAGAATCTTTGATATGATCATCTAAATCCAATTCTTTGATCTTGCAATCTTTTGCATAATGGCATAATGGCCTACTCTCCCACATTTATAACAGGCTTGAGGGTTTTTAGACTTTATAAAACCCTTTCTGGCTTTATGAAAAGTCTTTCTTCTTTGGGTTTTTTCATGTCGTTTTTCTGGCGAACCCTTCTTATTTTTGAAATCCTTTTTAAGGGATTTCTTTCTTTTGGATGGTATATCAATGGCGAATTATTCACAGAATTCACCTAATTGTTGTCTCTTAGTGAGACAATGTTTCTTAATTTATTGGTTTAGCTTGATCTCATTACACATAGGTAAACCTTCCTGAGTGCATACACTAAATAGTTTACCATATGAGTAATTATTATAATCAGTACTCATTCCTGTGCCTCTAAGAACTTTTCGAATCCTTTCAGCAAATAAGGGCGAGAGTCCATCTATGAACTTAGACTTCCAATGAGTACTATTACTCTCTGGTAATTCCATCACTCTGGATAAGAAAACATCTTTATACCATCTAAAAGATGTGAGGGTTTTACACCTCAAATTCTGGAGCATTGTTCTAATGGTCTCACTATTATCAGACCATCTTCCAGAAAAGTATTCAATGATATTCATGACTAAAGAATAGACTGAGTTTTGAACAATCTTATCATCTTCAGTCTTGGTTGCATGCATTATTTGAAAACGCTGGTCTTGGGTGAGATAATTATCCCACCACCCTTTCAGTTGACCAGTAAATCCAGCAATAATCATTTCTGCTATTGCTCTATCTATATTTTTATTAACTTTATAGATAGTACTATACATCAACATCCTTTGTACTGTCATATAGATTTGTCTTTCAGCAAGACCATCTATATTCCATTTATAGATATCTGACCCACTGTAACCTTGGTGGTAGTGGTCATTGTCATGTTCCTCTATTAGGACATCTTGAGGAGTTGGTCTTAGATAGTAAAACATTCTTTGGTATGGTTTCCGAGCATACTTTTCAGAGACTTCATTAATCTCATCATCTACTCTCAGATTGCTGGTAGATGCATGCTCTAAACTTAGAGGACTAACTCTAAATTCACCTAACTTCTTAACAAGAAGTTCTTCAATATTTTCCAGACTTACATCATCCAGACTTTTCAATTTAAAGTCTTTTACCTCAGGAGGTGGTTGGATACTAGTAGTAGCAATCTTCTCTTTACCTTTAGTAACCTTTTGTTGGATTTTTTGGACTTCAGCTATAAGCTTGTCCAATTTCTCATGGATCTTAATGACCTGTTCACCCAGAATACTCACATACATGTTAGTATTATTGTTCTGAGTAAGCATAGTATTCAAATTCTTTGCAGTTATTGCAGCAACATCATTTTCAAATATTTTTGAAAAAGCAGTGCAGTAAATAATTTTATCCTTTTCCCCTATATGAAAAGATTGTTGGGGTGGAAAAATAGAATTGACAATATTTTCATTTATGAGCGTATAATCTCTTTCTAACACAGAAATATTGTTATAAACATGATTAGACATAAACTATGGAACAAAAGCAATAATTTTATTTTTCTTGCTAATGTCTGTATAAAAGTCATGCCTAAAAAAATGTACTAATTCAGGAGTCATGTTTTCATGAAATCATTTTCTGAAAACAGTCCATCTGGGTTTTAGAAATTCTTCTAAAATCATTTTTCTTACCGGTGAACCCAGACTAAAATCTATTTGGTTTTCAACCATTATTAACACCATTTGAAAAATCCATTTTGGAAGCAGTTGGTTCAAGATCTGTATTAATCTTGATGATATTATCACTGCTGATGCTAATATAATTTATTCTATTGTTTTTTCTAATTTGTGATGTGGATGCTCTAGATGGAAAATCTACCACATAATCAATCGGAGAAATGTATGAGGAATTTGATCTAGTCAATCTAGATGATAGACTGATATTATCAGTTTGTACGGGTTCATTGAACCTGATTTTAATAGTGCCATTTGAGGTTTATTCTATTTCTGTAACCTCAGTATTACCAGCGTGTCGAGGTGCAACAACTTCATTTATGACCCATTCTTTAGGGAAATCTATTTCATCCCATTTAATAGGCCTTCTGGTAGTTACTTTGGATTTACCAAAGTTGGTTTCTATGAGAATAGTTTCATTTTCGAAGTCCATGATTTTGCACATAGGATTCAAAGTATACAATGGTTTATAATAAATCCTATAACAGATACATATAACTTCTGTACCAGGCAAATAGTCCTAACCATGCTATTTAATGCTAAGTATTAAAGCATTTAAAGAATTCTTATCATTAAGAGAAATTTGCAAATTGGGGTAAGCATTAAAGTAAACAGGGCCATAAGCCAAACTAGTTTGCACAGTCCCTATAAGAGACATTTTCCAGTTCTGATTTCTGCCATCTCTGAGAGCTGCTATAAAGCTTTCAGGTAAGCCTCTTAAAGTAAGTGTTTTAAAGACGACTTGTATTAAGCCTATGTGTATAAATCTATGTGAATCCCTATAAGGGGCTAAATCACTTTCAGATAATAATCTGAAAGTAGCATGATCACTATCTACGGTGATCGTCTCTTCAGTAGTTTTAACTACTTGTTTTAAACCTATTCTTTCGAATGTTCCTAACTGGTATATTACCTTAGGCTTGACTAATGGTATAGTCCACTTATTAAGTAGATCTAATTGTTGAGGCAATTCATATTCTTCTTTTCTACTATTTTTAACAGAAGTCTTTTTCCTAATGATATTCATTAAGAAAATAAGTGTTAAACTTAGCTTCTAAGGTTTTTCACTAACATGGCTCTGATACCAAGGGGGTACAGGATCGCTTCCGAATAGGGCTTAGGAAATGAATTACAAGAACACCAGTCCAGACCAGCTACTAAACTTTACAGTAAACCTTAAACCACGAGGCTCCTCACAACCCTTCAACGACCACCTACCTAAACGGGTTTACGAGCCCCACTGGTTAGGTTGGCCTAACCAAGGTCTACTGTCGAGATTGGTAACTGCCTGGTCTGTATAGTTCTTAACCCAAAACCCCACGGGTTGACACAGTAAATTCCTAACTACCAAGCATGTATAGTAAATAACCTTCGAAAACCAAGTTTAACACTTACCTGTTTAGCCTATCATTTAGGTTAACAGTACTTGCAATAATAGAAGAGGGAAGAAGAAGAACAGTACCAGACCATAGATATGACGACCCGACCAGTCGTCTCATGAGTTACCGCTCCGTTTCCCCCATTTCAGCTTCTTTATGCTTCGTTATCCGTGTTTTATGTGATCGAGTTGATTAGTTCGAGTTCGGAGAGGATTTGGTAAGAAATGAGACACTTAGTCTCTTTTAAGAAGGCTTAAGTTAGAAAAGTCAACTGGGTGTTGACTTATGTGTTAGAAGGCTCGCAAGTGAGTTTCGATGGTTCGGTTAGCTTTGGGAGGTGATTTGTGACTTAGGATCACGATCGGAATGGGTTTTGGAGTTGTAGAGAAGAATTAGGCTTGAATTGACGAAGTTAGTATTTTGGCGAATTCCGGTTGGTAGGTGAGATTTTGATACGGGGGTCGGAATGGAATTCAGAGAGTTGCAGTAGCTTCGTTGGGTGATTTTGGATATGTGTGCAAAATTTCAGATCATTCAGAGGTGTGTTGGTCGGGTTTTTGATCAAATGCGTATTTCAGAAGTTTTTAAGAAATTTAGGCTTGAATCCGATGTAATTTGATGGTTTTGGTGTTGTTTGTGGTGTTTTGATGATTGGAACAAGTTTGAATGATGTTTTAGGATTGGTTGGAACTTTTGGTTGAGGTCTCGGGGGCTTTGGGGTGATTTCGGATGGTCAATAGGACCAATCTTGGTTTTTGAAGTTGTAGATTTCAGCTGAGTGTTGCAGAACATTTTTGTTCTCTGTGATCGTAGGAGTGCAATTACGATCGCATAGAAGGTTAAGGGAAGGCCATTCTGATTGCTCAATGCGATCGCGAAATAGGGTATGCGATCACATAGGTTGAGGAGGTTGTTCATTGCGATCGCATGAGGAGTAATGCGATCGCGTAGTGTTAAATGGACCTGAGGTTCTGAGGGGTACTTTGCTCAATGCAATTGCGGAGTAGTGTATGCGATCACGTAGGTTTGATTGGTGAAGTAGTGCGATCGCAGTTAAGTGGTCGCGTTCGCATAGGTTAGTTTGGAGGCCTGGGAAAGTTGATTTATGCAATCGTAGAGGCTTGGATGCGATCGCATAGAGTAAAATCTAGGCTGACAGAAGGGTTTTAATAAACATTTCACCCGCGAACCAAGTCCTATTTCCTCCATTGTTGAGTAACCTTGGGAGCTTTTGACGAGTGTTAAAGATGTTTTTGACTGGGAATCAATTGGAGGTGAGTCCTATGGCCTAGAAACGTCATTTAATTATAGATTCAACATCTAAATTCATGGAAATTTGATTAAAAGGGAAGGATTAGGGCTTGACTTTTGAAATATAAATTTGGGGGTTTGAGGGAGCATTTGAGCTCAGATTTCGGTAAATTTGATATGTATAGACTCGTGGCGAGATACGGAATCCGGTGATGTCAATTTTCTGATTTTTCGAGAAGTGGGCCCGGAGCTCGGGTTTTTCCAACTTCGTGATTTTCGATATTTTTTGAGTCTTTTTTATTGGGTTGTATTCCCTTAGCCTATTGTAATGTATTACTTGTGGTTTTGATCAGATTCGACACTCGAGGAGGTTGAATTGCGAGGCAAGGGAGTAGCGAGCTAGGATTTCGGCCTGCTTGAGGCGAGTAATGGTTGTAAATGATGTCCTGAGGGTTTGAAACCCCGGATTGCACATCGTAGTGCTATATTGAGGCAAGATACGCGCTGGATGATAAGCGTGGGGTCTTTCACTACTGAGGATTGTGACTTGGTCCATCCCGATTGATGATTTTACCGAATATTTGACTGAAATTCATTTGTTATCATCATGATTTGGGCTGATTGCCATATTTGGGTTTCGTGCCAACTATTTGAACCCTTCGGGGATTATTTTTATCACTGTTTCCTCACTACTTGACTTATTATTTGAACTCAGTCCTGTTGATATCTACTGTTTTACAAACTCAGCCACTTTTACTCAGATTTGAAACTTAAATGATATTTCTACATCATGTTTTGGGCTGTGAACTACTGTTTTACTAATGCCCAAGGGGCTTGTGATGATTTTTGGACTGAGTGAGGCCGAGGGCCATATGTGAGGATATGTTGAGTGATATGAGGCCGAGGGCCTGAGATACTTTATATGCCACGAGGTGGCTTGAGTGATGTGAGGCCGAGTGCTGAGTGATGATGCCACGAGGTGGCTTGATATAGCGCTTGGGCCATAAGGGGCCCCTCCGGAGTCTGGACACCCACAGTGAGCGCGGGTACCCATTATGTAGAGTGATTGATACTATGCCCGATGAGTGATTGTGAGGTAGCCCGAGGGGCTGATACTGTCTTGAGTGATTGATACTGAGACCGAGGGGCTGATGCTGTACTGAGAGTGAGCCCGAGGGGCTGATACTATGTCGAGCAATTGATACTGTGCCCGAGGGGCGGATTTCTACTTGTTATCTACCTGTTAAATTACCGGTTTTACTTGTTTCAAAAGGAATATCATTTGATTTCTTCACTGATTTACTGCTTTAAGTGATTTTTATTGCTTGATATGGAATTGCTTTGTGCCTTTACGTGTTTTCATACTTTCAACCATTATTTATAATTATTACTCACTGAGTTGGAGTACTCACATTACTCCCTGCACCGTGTGTGCAGATTCAGGTATAGCAGAGTCCGCACCTGAGCACTGATTCCGTCCAGGCTAGGCAGTGATTTGGAGTTACGAGGTAGCTTTTGACGCCCGCAGCCCCTTGTCTCTCTTATCCTCTATCATTTATGTTTTCTTCAGACTGTTGTATCGGATTCCGTACTTTGTAGACCTATAGCAGATTCTGTAGTAGCTCATGACTTGTGACACCCCGGTTTGGGCTGTGTCGGGATGGTTCCCGCTGTTGTCAACGTTAAAATTCCGCAATTTATGAGTATTATATTGTCACACCTCCTTTTCGCGCACCTACCCCGAAGGATAAATGCGTGAGGGAGTTTTTCCAATTTAAGTGACAATATTCGAAATGAGATTATTTATTCATTTCAGAGTCGCCACTTGGGAAAGGTTTGATTTTTGGTGTCCCAAGTCACCGGTTTATCTTGAATCCCAATTCGAGGAAAATATTATACTTTCCAAATGAAGTCTTCGAACTAGAAATTCTAAGTAAGGAATTCTGTTGACCCGAGGGAAGGTGTTAGGCACCCCCAAATCTCGTGGTTCTAGCACGGTCGCTTAAATTGTTATAATGGCTAAATATCTGATTTTAATACATGTTATAACTTGTGTGCTTTTATTAAGTTTAAACCGCTTGTATTATTATTTATTTTTTATGAATTGTAACGTCGTGAAAATGCATCTCGGACCACGTCACAATCAATGCGCCCGTGGTTGCTAATACATTCCGACTCCATTGAGATTTGGATTTGGGTCACATAAATGCGCACCCGAATTTAAGAATGTAATTTAATTAAATCACGCCTAAAGAGTCTAACACGTTATTATCTTTGGGGAAGGCAGTGAAATTCACTAAACAGTCCATCCCAAAAATCTAAGTATTTATTATGACCTATTATTGAGGGCCCCGCAATTTGCATTTTTATTTGGTGAGGCTCGTCTCATTTTTATTTTTAAAAGGATAAACCTACAGTGACTACATTTTTTTCTATTATGTTCGTATCTAAAAATGAAAGAAGAAAATATACGCTAATCAAATTACATGCTTGGCAAGCTCTGACCTCTTATTAATTATTAGATTACAAAAGATGTTAACGGAAAATTGCGCTT
Organism: Nicotiana tabacum; assembly: GCF_000715075.1. Classification (NCBI taxonomy): domain Eukaryota; kingdom Viridiplantae; phylum Streptophyta; class Magnoliopsida; order Solanales; family Solanaceae; genus Nicotiana; species Nicotiana tabacum. Next base: position 217,621,232 of record NC_134101.1, on the reverse strand, counting down.
GAATTTGTAAAGCGGGGAATTATTTCGTGCCTTATTCCATGAGCGAACTGCTTAAAAAAATGCATACGAGATTGATAAAATGCTAAACTCACGCTAAACGTTCTCCAAGATGAACTTAAACTAACATTTTTTTTAATGAGATTAATGGAATTAACAACTAGAGGATGTTATTAACGGGATTCAAACATTGTCCTATAAACTGCCTAATGGAATCCGATTTTGATAGAGTTAACTCAAATGATTAAAGCTATATTGCATTTGGCAAAGTTAGAAGCAGTCTGCCCTATATATGTAAGATATGACTAGAGATGAAGTCTAGTTATCGATATACTAACTACTTGTACATTCCCCAAATTACGTAACTATGTCATATATACAACTAAACAACTATAGATCACAGTATTAAACAAACTAAATTTCAGTTAAGTACAAACTACCTAATGCGTTTTTTCTATTGAGTTATAACCCCCAAAAAACTACACAATCCACTAACACTTTATAAAACTACAAGTACAACACCAAATGATTAAAATCCTTTGCATCTTTCATTTCATACTCAATGTTACTGTTACATCAGTGTGAAATTCAAGTGTGTACCTGGATATTGGATACAAGAAGGAAAAGAGGAGGATCAGCAGATGAAGTATGCAACAATACAACAACACAAACAACCACAATAGTAGCCACTAACAAAATACACCCAGTGAACAGAACCAGCATAAAACTCAATGAAAACAGTACTCAAATATCCAAACAAAACCGACTCCGGAGGCTCAGTTGAGACCAGACAGAAATAGGTGGATCCGCAATAACAGTGGAACAACAGTTTCTGATTTTCGGACACTCAAAGAAAGAAACCTAAGTTTCAATAGAACAAAGCGGTTAATGCTGATTTCAAACAGAAAAAGTGAAGAAGAAGCAGAATTTTCAGCTTCAATAGAGCAAACAGAGGTTTTTGTTTTTTTGTTTATTGTCTACCTAGGATTGAAGTCCAGAAATGAGCTCTCTCTTTTTGTTCCAAGATCAGATCCTTTTGGTTCTAACTCCCCCTTTTTCTGTCTGAAATCAATCCCCTTTTTAAAGACTAGAGCTGGCCATTTTTTAATTCAAACATTTCAACTTTCAGCCTGTTTTTTATTCCCTCCTCATGTGCATTTCTACCCTTTATCATTGAACCCATGCTGTCCCTGATTTCCAGCTTGTTAAAACCAATTAAAAACTGACCCCCCATGCTTCCTACTTTAAAAGCACTCATTTTATACCCCTTTTTCAGATGCAATTCTTTTCAGTTTTTAAACATCTGAAAAGCCTGTTATTCTCTGCAGGCCATTAGTGGATGCTCAAATAATATTTAATTCTAATCAAGCATGGTCGGATGAATTGATTAATTCAAAAGCAACTGTCCACAACATGGCTTCCACTAACAGCTCAAAGCAGTGAATTAAATCCAATTCAATCAGTTAAAACAGTTCCTAGACTGATAGATAAATGGTGCAGATTGACTCAATCAGAATTGAAGCAACATGAACCAAATTGTCATCAGGTTATTTTAACATTCAAGACTGCGAAACTAATCGACGACACTTATTAACAGACCATATATCACAACATATGCAATCGATAACAAATAATCGAACTCGAACAGGTACGAGGGTGATTTCATGCTGATAGGCACAGTGATTTTACGCAAAGCTTAACTAATCGACGGAGCCTATTCGGCTCGATTGCACAAACTGTAATTAACACGCAACAAAACGCACAGAAGCAAATTCGACCAAATAAAAGGTCCGGGCGAGGTGGACAGAATGATCGACACAATTGAACACAAACTCTAACTGACATTTAAACACATAAACAGACATAAACAAAGCATGGAATTGACAAGGAAAAGAAAATACCTTAAGGAATTGAAGGCTAGACGGACCCGTCTTGGATTCTGACTCAGACTTCTTTGGGGGTTGAACGAACTATAATCGAAGTGTTCTCAACTGAGAACACCTCGATTAAGGTCTATTAGACCCCAACCCTTCGTTTAATTGGATAAACCCCCAGGTTTTGGATTTCTAGAGTTCTTGGGGCTCAAATTAGGGGTTCGAGCTTTTCTGGGGTAACTGGTGTGCAGTTGGGGTGGATCGGCATAGGCTGAGGTTTGGCTTGAATCTTCAAATGAAGATTCGAGACGATGGGGGAAGATTTGAAACCAACGGTTTGCAGATCCGTGTCCAGGGGGTCGAGGTGCACTAGAGGTGTTAATCTGGTGGTCACCGGCATCGTTGCCGCCGAGTTTTAGGTGGGGGGATGGAGGGGCGGTGCTAGGGTTCTAGAGGGTTTCGGTTCATTCTTTGAGAGAGATGAGGATGAGGGAGGGGGGTCTAGCTTAGGGGGCGTGAGAGTAAGAGAGGAGGGTTTATATACGGGACGGGGGAGTTGAATCTTGGTCGTTGGATCAAGAATGATCAACGGCCAAGATCTTTCATTTGGGTGAAACGACGTCGTGTGATTTAAGTGAGACTGGGTCGGTCTCTGGGGTTAAGTGGGTCGGGTATCAGGGGAAAGCCTGGAGCCATTGGATTGGATGGGATGAACGACTCTGATTGGTCATGCCTAAACGGCGTTGTTTGGATTAATGAGAGAGCTGAACTGGACCGCTGGATCTGTTTGACCAACGGTCCAGATGGGAGGTGCCAAAACGATGTCGTTCCTTGTGTCTGAGGGACGGACTGGATCAATGTGCTTTGGGCCTGATTTTCTTTGGGTTTAAAACGAGCCCAGGTCCGAATTTTCTCAATTTTTGCACTCTTTTCTTTTCCTTCTTTAATTTCAAATTAAAAAAACACAATTTCTAATTAAATTGTAAAATCAAAAAAAAATTAACACTTACAACAATCAACACACAAATTAAAATATTTGATTAAAATAAAATCACACAATGACGACACATAAAAGAAGAAATAAGCATTTTTTTTTTGCGATTTTCCTTTTAGAACCAAACTATGATTTGATTAATTTCTAAATGCACAATTAAATCATAAATATGCATGCAACATGTATTTCTTATATTTTATGATTAACTCAGCAAAGTAAACATTTACGGACAAAAATAATTACTAAACATTTATGGACAAAAATAATTACAAAAAATGTCATGCAAATTCTCAAAATTGTACTCGAAGGCAATTTGTTTTATTTTCGATTTCTTTTGGAGTAATTTCCGTGAAGAAAAAATCACGTGCTCACAGCTGCCCCTCTTTGTCCGAAAACACGAAGAGTTTTCGTGCAAAGATAAAGTGAGCGGATACGAGCGATTTTTGCCCGTTGGAATACTCCGTGTGAAGCATTTTTGAAATATTTGACCGAACCTTTGCTTCAGAGGTTTCCTACATATCCTGGACTAAACATGAATCAGGTCAATGTAGTTCGGGAAGTTTTGGTAGTTGAGACTACCATGGGACTGCAAATGTGCTGTTACCGCTGTTGCTGCTGCCGCTACTGCTTTACCGACCTCCTTATTACACCAAAAGAGAATTAAAACTAAGCTAGCTATGCCTATCAACTACTAGTTACAAGATTCATATCCATAATTCTTTCGCAAATTGATCTTGAGTCTTAGCTGATTCTGCTTGTAGACTTCGATCTGAATCTTGATGCTTGCAAGTTGTAGGTGCTTGTTTATTTTTTGCAGCATCAAGTGAAGCGGGATTGGCGGAGCTCGGGACTTCAATCAGATTTTGAGCGATCCGCACTTTGTCTGCTCCAGTATTTGGGAACATCTTCTTTTTGTTCTTTTCTTCCTTTCTTTATTCTGGATTTGAGACTCACTCCATAGGTCATCTCGATCCACGTGCCTCGAGGTCAGACCTGCTCAGACAACAAAACAAAACGAACGAAATTTTCTGCCCCAGTTTCACTAGGAAACTTTCGTGAGTTAATTGCCATAAAAATCTACAGAATTGATGAGGGGATTGGAAACCTCAAATCTAAAAGGCGCAACTCAGGGATTGGAGCCCTAATGTCGGCTAAAGGAAAATTGCTCAACTCAGGGATTGGAGCCCTAATGTCGGCTAAAAGAAAATCGCTCAACTCAGGGATTGGAGCCCTAATGTCGGCTAAAAGATAATCGCTCAACTCAGGGATTGGAGCCCTAATGTCGGCTAAAGAAAAATCGCTCAACTCAGGGATTGGAGCCCTAATGTCGGCTAAAAGAAAATTGCTCAACTCAGGGATTGGAGCCCTAATGTCGGCAAAAGAAAATTGCTCAACTCAGGGATTGGAGCCCTAATGTCGGCTAAAAGAAAATCGCTCAACTCAGGGATTGGAGCCCTAATGTCGGCTAAAGGAAAATTGCTCAACTCAGGGATTGGAGCCCTAATGTCGGCTAAAGGAAACTAGGGACAACTCAGGGATTGGAGCCCTAATGTCGGCTAAAAGAAAATCACTCAACTCAGGGATTGGAGCCCTAATGTCGGCTAAAAGAAAATCGCTCAACTCAGGGATTGGAGCCCTAATGTCGGCTAAAAGAAAATTGCTCAACTCAGGAATTGGAGCCCTAATGTCGGCTAAAAGAAAATTGCTCAACTCAGGGATTGGAGCCCTAATGAAGCCCTAATATTGATAAAGGCGATTAGGGAATGGAGACCCTATGTCTAAAATTTCAACTTAGGGATTGAAGCCCTAATATTGGTAAAAAATATGTTGATATTGGGGATTCTAAACTAACCCCTTTTTTTGGAATTTTCTTCTTATTTCTCTTTTCATTTTTTTTTATATATATTTTTTTTTATTATTTTTGTTTAGTAAAAATTCAGGAAAGAATTTGGAGGAAACTTCCCTTTTGGGTTGATTCCTTGCTGCAAAGCTATTTCTTGCACCTGTGCATTTCTTTTCCCTTTTGGTCGCACCTGCTTCTTGCACGGTTGCTTTGGATTGTACCTGTTTCAATTCTCCAAACAAAGAACAATTGTCAGTTTGAAAACGGTGGTTGGTTCGGTGGCCTTGATCGTTCTAATTGCTTGGTCTCGGCCTCATTTCTGTTGAGAAACTCCACCATTGATTGGATTCACAGGCGACCCCCTTTCAAACTGATCAGACTTGGATTTCCGGATTTCATGATGATTCGCCCGTGTAAGGCTTTGGTTCTTCCATCTCATTCTGCTTGGGGATTTTCACTGGGCAGACTCGTTGGGGATATATTTTTTTTGTCTTTACTTTGAAGGCAATCAACATCATGATCAGTCGGGATTGGACTGACGCACCACTGAGGCGGGGTATTTTCTTCACTTCTTGCTAAACGGAGCTCTGTGAAACCGGTCCTGCCACCTTTTATTTCCAACATATTTTGGAATTTAGGGTTAAAACGAAAGGGATTCAAGAAAAGGTAAACAAAGAGCGAAAAAAATGAATTTAAAAGAGAAGCGTCCCTTTCGGGGGAAAAGAAAGACTTATCTGAGGCGTATGCTGACTTTAAATTGACATGAAATGCCTTTTGGACTGGATGCCCGACCTCACGAACTTGCATTTTCTCATCAACCAAACGGATCTATGTTTCCAAACTAGGGAACCTTGCCAGAACCTTTTGAGGTGAAATCATCTTTTCGGCCGACAGCGCCCTTTGCGGGTTTTTGCTAGTCGACCTCTCTCATTTCTCTTCTCACTGTCGCCCGATAGTGATTTTTGTGAGTTTTCACTAAACGGACTCTCTCATTCTTGGTTTCTCTACTCCCGTCGCCTTATGGTGCCTGAAGGTTTTCACCGACAAGACTCTCTCGTTTTATTTCTCTTAGTTTAGAATGCATCAGCTTCCAACAATGATATTTCTTGGTTTCCCCCACCTTTGGCAATTGATCCGAAGGACTTGTACTCGATTTTTTTGGTAAAAAGAATTGCGGATGGAACTATAACTTTGGAACCATTTGGTGGGCCCGTGGTCGAAACATTATAACATCTGCCCCAGTTTCAACCTTAGGGAAAATTGGATTTTTATTTTGGTGTGACTGAACCCCAGATAGAGGCTGCCTACGTATCCTTTCGGAATCAAGTCAGACGTAGTTCAGGAAAATCATTTTTTTTTAATTTTTTTTTTGTTAGGTTCATCGGTGCTTTTGGATTCCAAAGAGGGTAGCCAAAGAAATGTAACCGGCTCAAAGGGTTTGTAAAAAGAGTTGATAGTGTTTGGGTAGCAGGAATAAAAAGCCTTCATCATCTCAAATGTACCAAGACGTCACCGAAGTAAACTCAAACATAGTACCTTTTGACCGCATCCGCATTCACAGCTGTTTCAGGATCATTTCCTTCAATATCACCCAGATATAACGCTCCTCTTGGTAATATCTTCCTGATGATGTATGGACCTTTCCAATTAGGAGAAAATTTTCCTTTCGCTTCCTGGTGATGCGGAAGAATGCGCCTTAACACCAGTTGACCTACTTCAAAATTCCTGGGTCGCACCTTCTTTTTGTAAGCGCGGGCCATTCTTTGTTGGTACAACTGCCCATGACAGACTGTAGCCATTCGCTTTTCATCAGTTAAGGTCAACTGCTCCAATCGAGTCTTAACCCACTCGCTATCTTCAATCTCTGCTTCAACAATGGCTCGGAGCGAAGGAATTTTTACCTCTGCCGGTATCACAGCCTCGGTCCCATAAACCAACAAGTATGGGGTTGTGCCTACTGATGTGCGCATTGTAGTGCGATATCCCAGCAAGGCAAAAGATAACTGTTCATGCCACTATCTGGAACTCTGGATTGTTTTTCTCAAAATCTTCTTGATGTTTTTGTTTGCCGCTTCAACAACACCATTGGCTTTGGGCCGATAAGGAGTGGAGTTCCTATGCGTTATTTTGAATTGTTCGCATACATCCTCCATCAAGTGACTATTCAGGTTTGCCGCATTATCTGTAATGATAGTTGCATGAATACCAAAACGATAGATAAGATTTGAATGTACAAAATCCACCACGGCTCTCTTAGTGACCAATTTAAGAGTGACAACTTTGACCCATTTTGTGAAGTAGTCGATAGCGACCAATATGAATCTGTGCCCATTTGAGGCTTTCAGCTTAATCGGACCAATGACGTCCATACTCCAGGCAAGAAAAGGCCACGGCACCGACATAGGATGTAGCTCTGTTGGAGGTGCATGAATCAGATCTCCATGTACCTGGCACTGATGACATTTCCGGACAAAACTGAAATAGTCTTTCTCCATGGTTATCCAATAATACCCAGCTTGAAGGATTTTCTTTGCCAGGACATACCCGTTCATATGAGGTCCACGCACTCCTGCGTGTACTTCATGCATGATTTTTCCTGCTTCTTTGGCGTCAACACATCTTAACAAGTTGAGATCCGGGGTTCTTTTATACAATACCTCGCCGCTCAAAAAGAATCCACTCGCATGCCGCCTAATAGTTCTCTTTTGATCTCCAGTAGAATGTTCGGGGTATTCTTGTGTCTTCAAGAATCTCTTAACATCATGGTACCATGGCTGGGTACTTGGTCCTGCCTCGATTACATTACAGTAACCGTGTCTTTCCCTGATTTGTATTTCTAAGGGATCGATATGGACATTGCCTGGGTACGGTAACATTGAAGCTAAGGTGGCAAGTGCATCGGCTGGTTCATTGTGACACCGCGGGATATACCTGAACTCTATTGATTTGAATCGCTTGCCGAGATCCTCCATGTGCTGCCGGTAAGGAATAAGCTTGACATCTCGAGTTTCCCATTCACCATGGGCTTGCCGGATAATCAGATCAGAATCCCCCATAATCAACAAATCTTCAACATCTTGATCGATTGCCATATTCATGCCCATGATGCAGGCTTCATATTCAGCTGTATTGTTCGTGCAAAAGAAACGAAGCCTAGCTGTAGCCGAATAGTGTTGACCAGTGGGTGAGATCAAGATTGCCCCAATTCCTACACCTTTGGCGTTTACGGCCCCATCAAAGAACATCTTCCAAGCATGAGCGTCTTCCGAGACTACTTCTATGGTGTTTATCTCTTCATCTGGAAAATAAGTACTCAATGGTTGGTATTCCTCATCAACTGGGTTCTCAGCCAAGTGATCCGCCAATGCCTGGGCTTTCATCGTCGTGCGAGTGACATAAACTATGTCAAATTCAGTAAGCAAGATTTGCCACTTTGCTAATCTCCCAATAGGCATCGGTTTCTGGAATATGTACTGCAAAGGATCCAACCTGGTTATGAGGTAAGTAGTATGAGCTTGGAGATAATGTCTCAATTTCTGAGCGACCCATGTCAAGGCACAACACGTTCTTTCCAACAAAGTGTATTTGACCTCATAACCGGTGAACTTCTTGCTTAAGTAATAGATCGCCTGCTCTTTCTTTCCAGTTGTGTCATGTTGTCCGAGGACACAACCGAAAGAATTTTCCAAGACCGTCAGATACAAGAACAGGGGTCTCTCTGGCTCTGGCGGGACCAAAACTGGAGGATTTAAAAGATATTCTTTGATTTTATCAAAAGCCTCTTGACATTCAGTCGTCCATTTGATTGCTGCATCCTTCCTCAATAGCTTGAATATGGGCTCACATGTGCTAGTCAGTTGGGCAAAGAATCGACTGATATAGTTTAACCTGCCCAATAGACTCATCACGTCTTTCTTCGTTCTTGGAGGAGGTAGATCTCGGATAGACTTTATCTTTGTTGGATCTAACTCTATACCTCTCCTTCTTACTATAAAACCCAGAAGATTGCCCGATGGGACTCCGAAGGCGCACTTAGCCGGATTCAGCTTCAGGTCGTACTTTCTCAGCCTCTCAAAAAATTTCCTCAAGTCTCGAACATGATCGTCTTGAGTACTGGATTTGACTATCACGTCGTCTACATACACCTCTATATCTTGATGCATCATATCATGAAAAATGACAGTCATGGCTCTCATGTAAGTTGCCCCGGCATTCTTCAAACCGAATGGAATAACCCGATAACAGTATGCACCCCAAGGTGTAGTGAAGACGGTTTTCTCGGCATCTTCTTCATCCATCAACACCTGATGATATCCAGCGTAACAATCTACGAAAGACTATATCTCATGTTTGGCACAGTTATCAACAAGGATGTGGATGTTGGGCAGAGGGAAATTGTCTTTGGGACTTGCCCTATTCAAATCTCGATAATCCACACACACCCGAGTTTTCCCATCTTTCTTCAGCACATGAACTACATTAGTCAACCACATAGTATACTGGACTACCCGAATTACTCCTGTTTTCAACTACTTTGTGATTTCTTCTTTGATCTTATCACTGATATTAGTCTTGAACTTCCTTTGCTTCTGTTGAACTGGGGGACAATCAAGGTAAATTGGCAATTTATGCACCACTAGATCAACACCTAGTCCTGGCATGTCATCGTACGACCAAGCAAACACATCTTTAAATTCAAAGAGGAGTTGAATTATTGCATCTCTTGTCTTCTCATCTTTGTGAATGCTTATTTTGGTTTCTCGGATTTCTTCAGGAGTTCCCAAATTAACTGGTTCGGTGTCATTCAAATTCGGCTTAGGTTTATTCTCAAAGTGTTCCAATTCTCGATTTATTTCCCCAAAAGCCTCTTCTTCGTCATATTCTGGTTCTTGGTTCATTATTTCACAGTTAAACAACTCGTTTGGATCTGGGCATGAAGTCCGCAAGCATGTCATATAATTTAAAGCCGCATTATTATAACTAAAAGGAAAAGACAAAAGAAAAATAGCAAAAATCAGAAAGAATAAAGGAAAAATGATGAAATACTGATTTTATTCCTTGGAATTGGGAAGACAAAAGGGTTCATAATTCAGGAAGTTAAAACAGGCAACTAAAGAAAAACATCCGAGTTACACCCTGGGATAACTCATGATGCAGGAAAGGTGGAAGGACAGGTCTACCCGGACTCCTGCCTAACTGGGAACGGTGTGGCCTCCCAATTTTGGACCTTAGCATTTGGCCCCATGTATAGCACCTCAGCGCTGCTTGTGCCTTCTCCCAGCTGAATCATGTGAGCTTTGTAAAGCATTTCTCTCATTGCCCCACATATTTCTTCAATCTCTTCGGCCGTAAAGGCCTCGTCATCTTCTTCTTCAATGTACTTTGGTCTGACGAAAGTTTCGTGCAAATGTGGAAATGGTCGAGGCAACTTCCATCCCTCATTTTTTCTCTTCTTTGCCCAATCTTCATCTTTTGGATCGGGTTGGAAGCCTATCCCAAAGAGTTTCTTAGTGGAAGGCAAGGTGATAGGTTCAGTTATTCCTTGCAGCAATTTTCCAAGCCCTTTTCCCGGCTTGAATCCCTGTCGGATCATTTCTTTAGCAACCATGATTGAAGCGTTGGACAAGAAAGGTTGGGGACAAGGGCTCCCTTCTTTATACTGCTAAGCCAGCACAACTTCAAAAACCTGATAAACTGTGTGCTCACTCCCTTCTCTTGATTCAAGACATGGGGTGGATGGGTCCTGATAAATAGACTGTTCATCTTCTCCGTGGACCAAAATTTCCCGATCTTCATATTTAAACTTCACCATTTGGTGGAGAGTGGAGGGTACAACCCCTGCAGCATGAATCCAAGGTCTTCCGAGGAGAAAGTTGTAAAATGTGTCCATATCTAGTACTTGGAAAGTTACCACGAACTCCACCGGCCTGATAGTCAATATCAGGTCTATTTCTTCGAGGGTGTCCCGCTTGATGCCATCAAAAGCTCTTACACAGACATTATTGGGGCGAATCCTTCCGGTCCCAATTTCCATTCTTTTCATCATGGAGAGCGGGCAAATATCAACACCCGAACCCCCATCCAACATTACTCGCTTGACGTAGTAGTCTTCACACTTGACTGTCAGATGTAAAGCCTTGTTGTGGGCTGCTCCCTCTGGAGGCAAATCGTTTTTGCTAAAAGAAACTTGATTAACCGCAAAGAACCTTTCCGTCATTCTTTCAAGTTGTTCAACTGAAGTCTCAGCCGGCACATACGCTTCATTCAAGGTTTTGAGCAGGATCTTCTGATGTTCGACGGACCTCATTAGCAAAGATAGCATAGACACTTGTTCAAGGTATTGGCGCAACTGATCCACCACTTCATAGTCAGGCATATTCATCTTCTGGAAGAAAGCCTATACTTCTTCAGCGCTCACAGGCTTCTTGGGTGGGAAGCGCTTCTGTGAGGCATTGTTCACTCCTTAAATGTCTGAATATTTTCCAGCAGAAGTATTTTCTGGAAGTTCCGCCATGATTTAGTTGCCTTTGTATGTAACCAATGTTTGTTGATAATTCCACGGTACCTTAGACGGGTCTGTCATTGGCTTCTGTGGTACGCGTCCGATAACCACTGGCTCATTCAGCCAAGGTGGTTTAATCGTCCCCCGACCACATGGGCCCCTTTCGATACGTACATCAGTATTCCCCTTTTTATTTCACATCTCTGTGGCTTCTCTGATCGACCTCGTGGAATATAGAGAACTTCATTCTTCAAAGGCAACATCGTCTCCGTTTTTGTCTCTGCCTTCTTTTCGAGTTCAGTCTTGACAGTATCAGTCTTCTTTTCCCCTTTCTCTTGCTTCGGGGCTGCTTTATGGCGATTATAGCTTTCAGGGCAGGATCAAACTCCTTGTCCTCACAGATCATCCCAATCTATGGCCCATTATTGTGAGCGGGCAACGGATTGTTGGTCACATTTGGGACCTCTTCGTCCCTTAATACTATCTTTCCCTGTTCTATTAAGTTCTCTACCACCCTTCTAAAAGTCCAACAATCATTGGTATCATGCCCTTCTGCTCCCGAATGATAAGCACACCTGACACCGGCTTTGTAAGCAGGTGATGCTGGATTATGCCTTGTCTGAGGGACTGGTTGCAGGAAACCCATCTGGACTAGTTTTGGGAATAGGGTAGAATACGGTTCACCAATGGGTGTAAAAGTTTGTCTTCTGGGTGATTCTTGAGGACGAAAACTATTTTGGGGTAGTTGTGGATTATAGTGGTTTCGGTAAGGAGGCTGATTTCTGGGAGGTGGAGCTTGGCTCCGATTGGCTTGTTGCGGTGGCCGGACATAAGGCTGAGTATTCATGACCGAGTATGGCTGAGGAGTATAGGCCAGATCTTGGTGAGGGTAATAGTGTTGCGGGGTCCTCTCTGAGAAAAGGGGTCCGGGAGTATAGTTTCTCCTTGTACCCGACGATGCCATGAACGTTTCTTCCCTTTTCTTTCCCTTTGCTATCCCTCTAGACCCACCCTGAATGGCTTGGGAGGTAGCTCTGATAGCAGATTGGCTTAGAATTCGACCCGTTTTTAGCCCATTTTCTACCATTTCTCCGATCTTAATTGCTTCTGCGAAAGGTTTCCCCATGGCCGACATCATGTTTTGGAAGTAATCTGATTCTTGAGCTTGGAGGAAAGTAGTGACCATTTCTATTTCATCCATGGGAGGTTTTACTCTTGATGCTTGCTCGTGCCATTTAATTGCGTATTCTCTGAAGCTTTCTAAGGGTTTCTTCTTCAAGTTTGACAAAGAATTCCTGTCTGGCGCGATGTCAATATTATACTGAAACTGCCTTACAAAATCTCTGGCAAGATCGTCCCAAATGTGCCATCGAGATATGTCCTGATCCATATACCATTCTGAGGCTATGCCCACCAAGCTTTCTCCGAAGTATGCCATCAACAATTCTTCTTTGCCGCCAGCCCCACGCAATTGGTTGCAATACTTTTTGAGGTGAGCAATGGGATCACCATGCCCATCATATTTCTCAAACTTTGGTGTTTTGAACCCTATGGGCAGGTGCACGTGAGGGAACATGCACAGATCAGTATAGGAAACACTCTTCTGCCCGCTTAAACCTTGCATATTTTTTAAACTCTGCTCGAGGCTCCTCATTCTTTTTGCTATTTCATCATGTTCAAGAGTTTTGGGATTTTGGTCTTGCCCAGGCGTAAGCTCGTATTGAGGCTGTTGGGGGTGAGTGCTGGTGGTAAACCGAGTTGGTTCCAGCGAGAAGGATGGTGCTTGAAATGTGAATGAGAAAGAGTCAAAATTAGGCTTGTGTGTAGCGGGTGGTCCCACGAGTGGACAGGGCGGTGTAGTGAATATGTTTGTAGCCACATCTGTCGTTGACATCCGGGGATAAGAATCAGAGGGTGATCCAGCGGAGTGGGCTGAAATGGTAGGGTACCTGAATGGGGTAGTTGGATAACTTATGGGGACGTTGGAAGTCCCACTTGTCCTAGAGAACAACTCGGGGAATCCAGGGATTGCACTCGGCGGCTCTTTTCCATTGTTCCATTCATCCAACATTTCCAACATGCGAAGCCGCAAGATTCTATTTTCTTCAGTAGTTGCTGATTCAGAAGTTGGGATGGCCGAGATTGAACTTTCTTCGGAGATAAGAATTGTTGGCAAAGGAATTTCTGAAGACATCTCTACACTTCCCTTTGATCTCGTGAAGTAAGTGTGAATACTTCCTCTCGACTTAGTGACGGGCAGCTGAACACTTCCTTTCGACCTCGTAAAGTATGAATGTGAGGCCAGACCTCCACCAAACCAAACCACCTTTCTAAAAACCTAGACTTAGCAGCAAGCAAACAGTTAGTTTGAAACAAATAACAGACAGGTAATCTCACATTGGGGTGTGATGCACCTATACAGTTAAGTAAATTTCTACATGTTTGCATCGATGACATGCGTCATTCCGGCTTCTCTTTATGTTCCCCTTTATTATTTATAATATATATATTTTTTATTTTTTTATTTTTTTTATTATTTGAAGTTTAAAATGTGACCGGATCCGATGAGGATTGCCTACGTATCACGATGCTGCGTGAATCAGATCATTACGTAGTTCAAGACAAACAAATGTAAAAATAAAGAAACATTTTTTTATTACTAAAACAATCTATTACAAACTAACATTTTTGAAAAAGGGAGAATAACAGACTTGAAATAATACAAACTCAACAACTACTGATACACCCTGATGCGCCAAGACAGACAAAAGATGTCAAGACGGAAAATACAGACTCGACCTATAAATAAAATAAAGCCTTAAAAATTGGCGCTCGCGGGGCATCGTTCGGCCTCACCACGGGCTTAGGTGCGAGGTCCCTTTCAAGTTGTTCCAGCTCATACATGGTTTGCTTGACATTAATCATCACTGCCGAGAAGAAGGTAGTGCGGGTCATATCTTCGCATTATAGACACCTCCTAATGATGGCATGGGCAATGGTCTTAATCTTATCCCTGGTTTGCCTCTTTTCTATGAGTAGGCGCTCTATTTGATCATTACAGGCCTTCAAAACCCGAGAATCCTGGAGATGTTGATTCTGCCACTGCTGGATTTCTACTTCAATTTGGGCCAGTAAATCATAGCATTGTCTATTTTTAGCTTCAAAGGTTCGGGCTTGCTCAAACACTTTGTCCTCAAGAGTGGCCACCTTTCTCTTCAAATTGGCAATGGTTTGCTTGTGGTCCCTTTTCAACTGCTGCAGGTACCGGTTGCGCTCTTCTGTTCTTTTGGCCCAGTGTGTCTCGAGTCTTGCTATGGTATTCTCAAGATTCTCCGACTCACTCCGGCACTCACCAATTTCCATTTTTAAACCTTTTATTAGTCGCTCATCCGACCGGCTCCTTTGTTGGTTATCAGCGACTATCCTTATCTGCTGGATTTGGGCCGTGAGCATCTCGTTTTCCTGGGTCAACCTGTTCTTTTCTCCTAGATCAGTAGCAGCTTGCACATTGTGTTCATATTTTAGACCTTCAATTTGTTGTTTCAGCTTGCTGATTTCAAACCGATAGCCTTTTTTCTTTTGCTAACCAATCCCATTGCTCCTGTGATGACTCGGCAAAATTCAGGATATGGGGTCTTTTAGCCGGCCTTTTGTGCTCAAGTTCTCTTCTGTACCACACAAGGTACCCTGGTGCTACTTCACCTTTGGCCCGATCCTACACGCAAGTATCTGCTTTTAAACATTGGCATTCATTCCAGATCTGGCGGACTTTTGCTTCAGGAAATTGTCCGTCAGGGCTAATCTCAATTGCTTGAGCACTAAGATCTTCCTCGTGTGGCATTATCTGGCATTTCCCGAGTTGTCTCAAAACTCGACAGGGTGCGTAAGGCTGAATGCTCTTAAGTCCCATCAATAGAAAGTGGGTCCTAGCGGTCGGCATATATATGACCTCATCAACAGGCAATCATCCCAGTGTCCATTGTATTTAGCTGGCGGTGAGGGTTCGAAAGAATAACGTCCATGCCGTAACTCCCTCGGGTAGACTGACCTCCTTGATTCTCGTGTAAAACTCTTCTATGCAAGTCTTTTTCGAGGAACCATAACTCAAAAGCTCGGAACGGTGGCAAAGATGTTCAGTCATCCATATTTGTAGCAGTAAATTACACCCCTCGAAAAAATTCCCTCTGGCTTTGCAGGCTGTGAGAGCTCGAAAGATATCAGATACTACCATAGGCGCGAGAGTGCTTTCATTTTGAGTGAGCAAAGTACTGACGACCCCGGATATTTTCAGATCAATGTTTCCGTCTTTCCTCGGAAACACCAAAAGGCCCAAAAATGTTATCATGAAAGCCACTCGTCTATGCTCATCCCACTTCTGACGGTTACCTTTGCTGCATAGCTTGTTAACCGAATTGTTGAACCCCCCTATATGACCATATCTGTCGTATATGAAGCGCGGACTACAGAAACCTGCGGCCAAATCTGGGTTATGGACCGTCCTGGGTATCTTTAATGAATCTGGAAAACGATGCACAGTGACAGCTCTTGGGGTAACCAGGTATTTTTGCCTTAATGGAACTTCAGCATTTCCGATGTACCCGGCTATTTCCTCTAGAGTCGGGGTGAGTTCAAAATCGGAGAAGTGGAAGACATTGTGTGCCGGGTCCCAGTAGGTGACCAAAGCTCTTATGATACCTCCCCGGGGCTGGATTTCCAATAAACCCGTGATACCTTTCAGATATTTCTTGACCTCATCTTGCCCTTCACTACCTAGATCATCCCACCATAGCCGCAACTTGACAGGGACTTTAGCCATTATCAAAAAGTGTTCATTTTGCATTGTTCTCATCCTGCACATTTATTAGGGTGATTTAAGTAAAAGATTATTTGACTCAAAGATGATTTGACTATGTTTTAGAAAGAAAGATCCGATTTTCAAACACACCCTTTCAGCACTTCGGGGATGAAGATTTTAAGGCTGTGAGGGTCAACCGATCAAAAAACTTTAAAGGATGATCGAAAGTGGCCATTTATGCAAAGTCAGCCTTCCGCCGTCCCTTTCGGGAACATTTGGCTATTTTTGACAAAACATCATCGCTCGATTTATTTATGACCCCCCTTTTTTTCCAAAATAGTAGCCCGACATTGGGAGCACGACCTCACAGAGCCTCGGGGACGAGAATTCTAAGGCTGTTAGGCAAATTGGTCAAAATTCAAAAAATGACCAAAAGCGGCCGTTTATGCAAAGTCAGCCTTCCGACGCGTCCCTTTCGGGAACATTCGGCTACATTTGACAAAAGCGGCATCACCCAACTCATTTATGATGAAATTAAAATTCTGACATTTTGGCTATTTCTGAAAAAGGGGAGGTTGGACCCGATGAGGGTTGCCGACATATCTCACACCCTGTGAGAATCAAACCGGCGTAGTTCGGGCCGATAAAACTAACTATTTTCGGAAAAAGACTCTTTTTTTTACAAACACCATTTTTGGAAATACTCTTTGTGTACTTCGACAAACTATTTAAAAAATGAAACTTTTCTCTTTTTTTTTTTACTTCTTTTTTTTATTTTCTTGACCAATAAACAACCATTTTTTTAACAAATTCCCTTTTTTCATTTTTTTTAAAAATTTGGCGGAGTTTCGACACTATTTTGACATTGGTTATTTGTTCTAAAATAGATAATCAACTCTACGTACTCTATTTCTCTCCTTTTTTTAAAACATTATCCACATGCTCCAAAGCCGGTCAGCATATAAGTCCGAAACAAATAAATGCATAGAAAACAAGTAGGATGCATCAGGATGGTCTTTTTATTTTGGTACATCTGTCCTAGACAGACCCAACCCCTGTGTTGGGCCTCCAAAGTCAAATGCACATGATGCAAATAAACGTTCCTACTAGGGATCCGACATGAAGCTGAGTTATTCTAGGTTCGTAACCTGGGTATTTGTTCTAGACTGTGTACCCGAGCGGACAACTCAAGTCGAGGAGGGCGCTACGTACCGGGGACCCGCGAGATCGTCCGGCTTTGTAACTTGTCCGACCTCTTTCTTATTTCAAGGTATGACAATAACAGAATAGGGAGTCTCGACCAACAAGCTCCTCCCCGGAGGTAAGAAGAGAAGGGTTTCGGCACAGTTTATATACAATTCAGATAATATCAAAGCGGTAAAAGACAACATTTAGCACGTTATGCCCAAACATGTAATAAAGATCAGATAATAAAGCCATATATAACAATTATTCTAAGCTCGAATTCTTGAACCCTGAATCAGTGATTCTAGGTTCTGTCGCCAGAGCTGTCACACCTCCTTTTTGCGCGCCTACCCCAAAGGATAAATGCGTGAGGGAGTTTTTCCAATTTAAGTGATAATATTCGAAATGGGATTATTTATTCATTTCAGAGTCGCCACTTGGGAAAGGTTTGACTTTTGGTGTCCCAAGTCACCGGTTTATCTTGAATCCCAATTCGAGGAAAATATTCGACTTTCCAAATGAAGTCTGCGAACCAGAAATTCTAAGTAAGGAATTCTGTTGACCCGAGGGAAGGTGTTAGGCACCCCCGAATCCCGTGGTTTTAGCACGGTCGCTTAAATTGTTATAATGGCGAAATATCTGATTTTAATACATGTTATAACTTGTGTGCATTAATTAAGTTTAAACCGCTTGTATTATTATTTATTTTTTATGAATTACAACGTCGTGAAAATGCATCTCGGACCACGTCACAATCAATGCGCCCGTGGTTGCTAATACATTCTGACTCCGTTGAGATTTGGATTTGGGTCACATAAATGCGCACCCGAATTTAAGAATGTAATTTAATTAAATCACGCCTAAAGAGTCTAACACGTTATTATCTTTGGGGAAGGCAGTGAAATTCACTAAACAGTCCATCCCAAAAATCTAAGTATTTATTATGACCAATTATTGAGGGCCCCGCAATTTGCATTTTTTATTTGGCGAGGCTCGTCTCATTTTTATTTTTAAAAGGATAAACCTACAGTGACTATATTTTTTTCTATTATGTTCGTATCTAAAAATGAAAGAAGAAAATATACGCTAATCAAATTACATGCTTGGCAAGCTCCGGCCTCTTATTAATTATTAGATTACAAAAGATGTTAACAAAAAATTGCACTCGAATTTGTAAAGCGGAGAATTATTTCATGCCTTATTCCATGAGCAAACTGCTTAAAAAAATGCATACGAGATTGATAAAATGCTAAACTCACGCTAACCGTTCTCCAAGTTGAACTTAAACTAACATTTTTTTAATGAGATTAATGGAATTAACAACTAGAGGATGTTATTAACGGGATTCAAACATTGTCCTATAAACTGCCTAATGGAATCCGATTTTGATAGAGTTAACTCAAATGATTAAAGCTATATTGCATTTGGCAAAGTTAGAAGCAGTCTTCCCTATATGTGTAAAATATGACTAGAGATAAAGTCTAGTTATCGATATACTAACTACTTGTGCATTCCACAAATTACGTAACTATGTCATATATACAACTAAACAACTATAGATCACAGTATTAAACAAACTAAGTTTCAGTTAAGTACAAACTATTTTTTCTATTGAGTTATAACCCCCAAAAAAACTACACAATCCACTAACACTTTATAAAACTACAAGTACAACACCAAATGATTAAAATCCTTCGCAACTTTCATTTCATACTCAATGTTACTGTTACATCAGTGTCAAAGTCAAGTGTATACCTGGATATTGGACACAAAAAGGAAAAGAGGAGGATCAGCAGATGAAGTATGCAACAACACAGCAACACAAACAACCACAACAGTAGCCACTAAGAAAATACACCCAGTGAACAGAACCAACATAAAACTCAATGAAAACAGTACTCAAATATCCAAACAAAACTGACTCCAGAGGCTCAGTTGAGACCAGACAGAAATAGGTGGATCCGCCATAACAGTGGAACAACAGTTTCTGATTTTCGGTCACTCAAAGAAAGAAACCTAAGTTTCAATAGAACAAAGCGGTTAATGCTGATTTCAAACAGAAAAAGTGAAGAAGAAGCAGAATTTTCAGCTTCAATAGAGCAAACAGAGGTTTTTGTTTTTTGTTTATTGTCTACCTAGGATTGAAGTCCAGAAATGAGCTCTCTCTTTTTGTTCCAAGATCAGCTCCTTTTGGTTCTAACTCCCCCTTTTTCTGTCTGAAATCAATCCCCTTTTTAAAGACTAGAGCTGGCCATTTTTTAATTCAAACATTTCAACTTTCAGCCTGTTTTTTATTCCCTCCTCATGTGCATTTCTACCCTTTTTCATTGAACCCATGATGTCCCTGATTTCCAGCTTGTTAAAACCAATTAAAAACTAACCCCCCATGCTTCCTACTTTAAAAGCACTCATTTTATACCCCTTTTCAGATGCAATTCTTTTCAGTTTTTAAACATCTGAAAAGCCTGTTATTCTCTGCAAGCCATTAGTGGATGCTCAAATAATATTTAATTCTAATCAAGCATGGTCAGATGAATTGATTAATTTAAAAGCAACTGTCCACAACATGGCTTCCACTAACAGCTCAAAGCAGTGAATTAAATCCAATTCAATTAGTTAAAACAGTTCCTAGACTGATAGATAAATGGTGCAGATTGACTCAATCAGAATTGAAGCAACATGAACCAAATTGTCATCAGGTTATTTTAACATTCAAGACTGCGAAACTAATCGACGACACTTATTAACAGACCATATATCACAACATATGCAATCGATAACAAATAATCGAACTCGAACAGGTACGGGGGTGATTTCATGCTGATAGGCACAGTGATTTTATGCAAAGCTTAACTAATCGACGGAGCCTATTCGGCTCGATTGCACAAACTGTAATTAACACGCAACAAAACGCGCATAAGCAAATTTGACCAAATAAAAGGTCCGAGCGAGGTGGACAGAATGGACGACACAATTGAACACAAACTCCAACTGACATTTAAGGAATTGAAGGCTAGATGGACCCGTCTTGGATTCTGACTCGGACTTCTTTTGGGGTTGAACGGACTTTAATCGAAGTGTTCTCAACTGAGAACACCTCTATTAAGTCTATTAGACCCCAACCCTTCGTTTAATTGGATAAACCCCCAGGTTTTGGATTTCTAGGGTTCTTGGGGCTAAGATTAGGGGTTCGAGCTTTTCTGGTTAGATTCGAACCAAACCAGGCTTGGTTTGGTCACGAGGGAGGTCAGGGGAGTAACTGGTGTGCAGTTGGGGTGGATCGACATAGGCTAAGGTTTGCCTCGAATCTTCAAATGAAGATTCGAGACGATGGGGGAAGATTTGAAACCAACGATTTGCAGACCCGTGTCCAGGGGATCAAGGTGCACTAGGGGTGTTAATCTGGTGGTCACCGGCATCGTTGCCGCCGGGTTTCAGGTGGGGGGATGGAGGGGCGGCACTAGGGTTCTAGAGGGTTTCGGTTCAGTCTCTGAGAGAGACGAGGATGAGGGAGGGGGTCTGGCTTAGGGGCGTGGGGGTAAGAGAGGAGGGTTTATATACGGGACGAGGGAGTTGAATCCTGGTCGTTGGATCAAGAATGATCAACGACCAAGATCTTTTACTTGGGTGAAATGGCGTCGTGTGATTTAAGTGAGACTGGGTCGGTCTCTGGGGTTAAGTGGGTCGGGTATCAGGGGAAAGCCTGGAGCCGTTGGATTGGATAGGATGAACGACTCTGATTGGTCATGCCTAAACGGCGTCGTTTGGATTAATGAGAGAGCTGAACTGGACCGTTGGATCTGTTTGACCAACGGTCCAGATGGGAGGTGCCAAAACGGCGTCTTTCCTTGTGTCGAAGGGACGAACTGGATCAATGTGCTTTGGGCCTGATTTTCTTTGGGTTTAAAACGAGCCTAGGTCCGAATTTTCTCAATTTTTGCACTCTTTTCTTTTCCTTCTTTAATTTCTAATTAAAAAAAAACAAAATTTCTAATTAAATTGTAAAATCAAAAAAAAAAATTAACACTTACAACAATCAACACACAAATTAAAATATTTTATTAAAATAAAATCACACAATGACGACACATAAAAGAAGAAATAAGCATATTTTTTTTTGCGATTTTCCTTTTAGAACCAAACTATGATTTGATTAATTCCTAAATGCACAATTAAATCATAAATATGCATGCAACATGTATTTCTTATATTTTATGATTAACTACAACAAAGTAAACATTTACGGACAAAAATAATTACAAAAAATGTCATGCAAATTCTCAAAATTGTACTCGAAGACAACTTGTTTTATTATTGATTTCTTTTGGAGTAATTTCTGTGAAGAAAAAATCACGTGCTCACATATATTATATGTTATTACTGTTTATGATGATTAACTATTTAAAAGAGGTGTTCCATTTTGGTCTGGATGGCCTTGTCTTCACGAGAGGCGCCATCACGATCGGGTTCGGGAATTGGGTCGTGACTAGTTGGTATCAGAGCCTAGGTTACTTAGGTCTCACAAGTCTTGAGCAAGTTTAATAGAGTCTCGTGGATCGATACAAAGATGTCTGTATTTATCCTCGAGAGGCTGCAAAACCTTTAGGAAAAACTTTATATTCTTGAAACTCTTGTCGTGCGAACTTGTTGGTCCGATTACTAAACTTCTAATATTCCATTCTCTCACAGATGGTGAGGACGCAAGCTACCAGACGAGGTGGACGACCAACAGTTCCACCCACTGAGGCCACCAGAGGCCGTGGACATGGTCATGGATGTGGCAGAGGTAGAGCAGCGAGGGCAGCACCTGTTGATGCACCGGCTGCCCCGACTCCGGATCAGGCTCCCGCTATGGATGATCTAGCAGCACTAGTTCAGGCACCAACTGTGCCTATCATGGTTCCGGGTCTTCAGGAGGTCTTGGCACAGATCTTATCAGTTTGCACTGGCCTGGCTTAGGCAGTTTCAGCCACTACAGCAGCGCAGCTACTTCACAGGCCGGGGGAGGCAATCAGACCCCCGCTGCTCGCACACCTGAGCAGGTAGTGTAGGGACTATAGACACCGGGGGCACCTCCATCTTAGCCGATTGCACCAACTCAGGAGTTTGTTGTGCCAGTTATGCCGTATGATGAGCAGCGTCGTCTTGAGAGGTTTAGTCGACTCCAGCCTCCGTCATTCAGTGGTGCCGAGGGCGAGGATGCCCATTGGTTTTCTTGATAAGTGTCAGTGGATGGTCCGTACAATAGGGATTCTTGAGACTAGTGGTGTGACATTTACCACCTTTTAGTTTACTGGGGCTGCCTTCACATGGTGGGAGGCGTATGAGAGGCGTAGGCCGGTTGGAGCAGCACCCCTTACTTGGTAGTAGTTCTCCACTATCTTCTTGGAGAAGTATGTGTCACAGTCCCATAGAGAGGAGCTGCGTAGACAGTTTGAGTGGTTGCGACAGGGGGATATGACCGTGTCACAATATGACTTGAGGTTTTCTGAGTTGGCTCGTCATGCTATTTGGATGGTTCTGACAGATCGTGAGAGGATCAGAAGATTTGTTGATGGCCTTAACTATCACCTCCGTATTCTTATGACCTCGAGAGAGGGTGTTGGGTGCTACATTCGAGGAGGTGGTCGATATCGCTCGCGAGATTGAGACGGTTCGCCGTCAGGATTGAGAGGAGAGGGAGGCCAAGAGGCCTCGAGGATCTAACAATTATAGTGGTTCTTCTTCGAGGGGCCAGTCTCAGCATGGTAGGGGCCATTCTTTCAGGCATGCTCAGTCAGCCTGCCCAAAGTATCGCGGGGCATCTTCAGGTCATGGTCACATTGGATCTTAGCAGGGCCAGTCATCACTTAGTGCCCTTCTAGCCGAGAGTTTATCTCGTGCCCCATCAACTCAGGGTTCTTCTATGCCTAGTGCATCAGTTGGTCACTCTGGTGCGAGGGGTTCCCTTCAATCCCCTTCTCCAGCACTTGGGAGTTGTTTTGAGTGTAGAGAGTTTGGACATATATGGAGGCAGTGTCCTCGTCGTGTTGCTAGTTCGTCCCAGTAGAGGGGTCAGCCCTCAAACTCTACTCCAGTTACTTCACCACCCACCCACCCAGCTAGGGGTAGAGGTCATACGGTTAGGGGTCTCCCCAGAGGGGAGGTCGATCAGGGCGCGGTCGGGCCCATTTCTATGCACTTCCTGACAGGCCAGATGCCATTGCTTCAGATGCTGTCATTACAGGTATTATTTCAGTCTGTCACAGAGATGCCTCTGTATATTTGATCCCAGTTCCACATTTTCTTATGTGTCATCATACTTTGCTCGTTATTTGGGTACGCCACGTGAGTTTCTTGCTTTACCTATTCATGTATCTACCCCAGTGGGCGATACTATTGTTGTAGACCGTGTGTACCGATCATGTGTGGTGACTATTGGGGGTCTGGAGACTCAAGTGGATCTTTTGCTATTGAGCATGATGGATTTTGATGTCATTTTGGGCGTGGATTGGCTATCTCCATGTCGTGCTATTCTAGACTGTCATGCTAAGACAGTCACTTTGGCTATGCCAGGTGTACCGTGGATCGAGTGGCGTGGTGTGACTGATTATGTTCCTAGTAGAGTGATATCCTTCTTGAAGGACCAATGTATGGTTGGGAAAGGGTTTCCTTTCATATCTAGCATTTGTAAGGGATGTTGGAGCTGAGACTCCTAGTATTGATTCTGTCCCAATTGTGAGGGATTTTTTCGATATGTTTCCTGCAGACCTGCCGGGCATGCCACCGGATAGGGACATTGATTATGGTATTGACCTGGTGCCGGGCACTTAGCCCATTTCTATTCCTCCATATCGTATGGCACCAGCAAAGTTGAAAGAATTGAAAGAACAACTTCAGGAACTCCTAGATAAGGGTATCATTCGGCCTAGTGTGTCCCCTTGAGGTGCACCGGTTTTATTTGTGAAGAAGAAGGATGGCACGATGAGAATGTGCATCGATTATAGGCAATTGAACAAAGTAACAATTAAGAACAAGAATCCTTTGCCTCACATTGATGATTTATTTGATCAGCTTCAGGGAGCGAGAGTGTTCTCCAAGATTGATCTCCGTTCGGGCTATCACCAGTTGAAGATCAGGGATTCAGATATTCTTAAGACTGCTTTTAGGACCAGATATGGTCATTATGAGTTTCTTGTTATGTCTTCTGGGCTAACCAATGCCCCAGCAACATTCATGCATTTGATGAACAGCGTGTTCTGGCCTTATCTTGATTAATTCGTTATTGTATTCATTGATGATATTCTGGTATACTCGCGTAGTCAGGAGGAGCACGTAGAGCATTTGAGGGTTGTGTTGCAGAGATTGAGGGAGGAGAAGCTTTATGGAAAATTCTCCAAGTATGAGTTTTGGCTCAGTTCAGTGGCTTTCTTGGGGCACGTGGTGTCCAGCGAGGGTATACAAGTTGACCAGAAGAAGATAGAGGCGGTTCAGAGTTGGCCCAGACTATCCTCAGCCACAGGGATTCGTAGCTTTCTTGGGTTGGCAGGCTATTATTGCCGGTTTGTTCAGGGATTTTCATCCATTACATTACCCTTGACCAAGTTGACTTAGAAAGGTGCTCCATTTGTATGGTCGGACGAGTGTGAGAAGATCTTTCAGAAGCTTAAGACAACCTTGACCACAGCTCCAATGTTGGTTTTGCCATCAGCTTCAGGTTCATATACTGTGTATTGTGATGCTTCGAGAGTTAGGATTGTTTGTGTGTTGATGCAAGATGGTAGAGTTATTGCTTATGCTTCTCGTCAGTTGAATCCCCATGAGAAGAACTACCCCGTTCATGATCTGGAGTTGGCTGCCATAGTTCATGCATTGAAAATTTGGAGGCATTACTTGTATGGCGTATCTTGTGAGGTGTTCACTGATCATCGCAGTCTTCAGCATTTGTTCAAGCAAAAAGATCTTAATTTGAGGCAGCGGAGATGGTTGGAGTTGCTTAAGGATTATGATATCACTATTCTGTACCATCCGGGAAAGGCCAACGTGGTGGCCGATGCATTGAGCCGAAAGGCATTGAGTATGGGGAGTTTGGCATATATTCCAGTTGGGGAGAGACCCTTTGTAGTTGATGTTCAGGCCTTGGCCAATCAGTTCGTGAGATTGGATATTTCGGAGCCCAGTCAAGTGTTGGCATGTGTGGTTTCTCGGTCTTCCTTATATGATCGTATCAAAGAGAGCCAGTATGATGATCCGCATTTGCTTGTCCTTAAGGACAGAGTCCATCATGATGATGCCAGAGATGTGACCGTCGGTGATGATGGTGTGTTGAGGATGCAGGGCTGGATTTGTGTGCCCAATGTGGATGGGCTTAGAGAGTTGATTCTGGAGGAGGCCCATAGCTCGCGGTATTCCATTCATCTGGGTGCCACGAAGATGTATCAGGATTTGAGGCAGCACTATTGGTGGAGAAGAATGATGAAAGATATCGTAGGATTTGTAGCTCGGTGTCTCAATTATCAGCAGGTGAAATATGAGCATCAGAGACCAGGTGGCTTGCTTCAGCAGATGGTTATTCCCGAGTAGAAGTGGGTGAGGGTCAATATGGATTTTGTGGGTGGTCTTCCTCGGACTTTGAAGAAGTTCGATGCTATTTGGGTGATTGTGGATTGGCTGACCAAGTCTGCGCACTTCATCCTTGTGTGTACTACCTATTCTTTAGAGCGGTTGGCAGGGATTTATATCTGGGAGATTGTTCGGTTGCATGGTGTTCCGGTCTCGATCACCTCAGATAGAGGTACTCAGTTTACTTCGCAGTTTTGGAGAGCCGTACAGAGAGAGTTGGGTACTCAGGTAGAGTTGAGTACAGCGTTTCATCTTCAGACGGACGAACAGTCCGAGCGTACTATTCAGATATTGGAGGACATGTTGCGTGCTTGTGTTATTGACTTTGGAGGTTCATGGGATAAGTTTCTACCACTTGCAGAGTTTTCTTACAACAACAGCTACCAGTCGAGTATT
Source organism: Nicotiana tabacum (assembly GCF_000715075.1). Lineage (NCBI taxonomy): Eukaryota > Viridiplantae > Streptophyta > Magnoliopsida > Solanales > Solanaceae > Nicotiana > Nicotiana tabacum. The sequence goes on along the minus strand of NC_134101.1, from coordinate 217,595,045 downwards.
TAGATGGCTCCATATGAGGCTTTGTACGGGAGGCGGTATAAATCTACGGTTGGTTGGTTCAAGCCCGACGAGGCTAGACTATTGGGGACAGATTTGGTTCATGATGCCTTAGAGAAGGTGAATGTGATTCAGGAGAGGCTTCGTACAACGCAGTTGCGTCAGAAGAGTTATGCAGACCGGAAGGTTCGAGATGTGTCCTACATGGTAGGTGAGAAGGTCTTGATGAAGGTTTCGCCCATGAAGGGTGTTATGAGGTTTGGGAAGAAAGGCAAGTTGAGTCCTCGGTTCATTGGGCCTTTTGAGGTGCTTCGGAGGATTGGGGAGGTGGCTTATGAGCTTGCTTTGCCACCTAGCCTGTCGAGTGTGCATCCGGTATTTCATGTTTCTATGCTCCGAAAGTATATTGGGGATCCGTCTCATGTTTTGGACTTCAGCACGGTTCAATTGGATGATGATCTGACCTTCGATGTGGAGCCAGTAGCTATTTTGGATCGCTAGGTTCGAAAGTTGAGGTCAAAGGATATAGCTTCAGTGAAAGTGCAGTGGAGAGGTCGGCCCGTGGAGGAGGCTACCTGGGAGACCGAGCGGGAGATACGGAGCAGATATCCTCATCTGTTTGAGGCTTCAGGTATGTTTCTTGACTCGTCCGAGGACGAACGTTTGTTTAAGTTGGGGAGGATGTGACGACCCGGTCAGTCGTCTCATGAGTTACCGCTCTGTTTCCCCCATTTCATCTTCTTTACGCTTCGTTATCCATGTTTTATGTGATCGAGTTGATTAGTTCGAGTTCAGAGAGGATTTGGTAAGAAATCAGACACTTAGTCTCTTTTAAGAAGGCTTAAGTTGGAAAAGTCAACCGGGTGTTGACTTATGTGTTAGAAGGCTCGGAAGTGAGTTCCGATGGTTCGTTTAGCTTTGGGAGGTGATGTGTGACTTAGGAGCGCGATCGGAATGGGTTTTGGAGTTATAGAGAAGAATTAGGCTTGAATTGGCGAAGTTAGTATTTTGGCGAATTTCGGTTGGTAGGTGAGATTTTGATACGGGGGTTGGAATGGAATTACGAGAGTTGCAGTAGCTTCGTCAGGTGATTTTGGATGTGTGTGCAAAATTTCAAATCATTCAGAGGTGTTTTGGTCGGGTTTTTTATCAAATGCGTATTTCGGAAGTTTTTAAGAAATTTGGGCTTGAATCCGATGTAATTTGATGGTTTTGGTGTTGTTTATGGTGTTGTGATGATTGGAACAAGTTTGAATGATGTTTTAGGATGGGTTGGCACTTTTGGTTGAGGTCTCGGGGGCCTCGGGGTGATTTCGGATGGTCAATCGGACCAATCTTGGTTTTTGAAGTTGCAGATTTCAGCTGAGTGTTGCAGAACATTTTTGTTCTCTGCGATCGCAGGAGTGCAATTGCGATCGCATAGAAGGTTTAGGGAAGGCTGTTCTGATTGCTCAATGCGATCGCGGAATAGGGTATGTGATCTCATAGGTTGAGGAGGTTGTTCATTGCGATCGCATAAGGAGTAATGCGATCTCGTAGTGTTAAATGGACTTGAGGTTCTGAGGGGTACTTTGCTCAATGAGATCGCGGAGTTGTGTATGCGATCGCGTAGGTTTGATTGGTGAAACAGTGCGATTGCAGTTAAGGGGTCGCATTCGCATAGAACAGTTTGGAGGCCTGGGAAAGTTGAGCTATGCGATCGTAGAGGCTTGGATGCGATCGCATAGAGCAAAATCTGGGCTGACAGAAGGGTTTTAATAAACATTTCACCCGCGAATCAAGTCCCTTTTCCTCTATTGTTGAGTAACCTTGGGAGATTTTGACGAGTATTAAAGAGGGTTTTGACTAGGAATCGATTGGAGGTGAGTCCTATGCACTAGAAACGTCATTTAACTGTAGATTCAACATCTAAATTCATGGAAATTTGATTAAAAGGGGAAGAATTAGGGCTTGACTTTTGAAATAGAAATTTGGGGATTTGAGGGAGCATTTGAGCTCGGATTTCGGTAAATTTGATATGTATAGACTCGTGGCAAGATAAGGAATCCGGTGATGTCAATTTTCTGATTTTTCGAGAAGTGGGTCCGGGGCTCGGGTTTTGCCAACTTCGTGATTTTCGATATTTTTCGAGTCTTTTCGATTGGGTTTTATTCCCTTAGCCTATTGTAACGTATTACTTGTGGTTTTTATCTGATTCGACGCTCAAGGAGGTTGATTTGCGAGGCAAGGGAGTAGAGAACTAGGATTTCAGCCTGCTTGAGGTGAGTAATGGTTGTAAATGATGTCCTGAGGGTTTGAAACCCCGGATTGCACATCGTAGTGCTATATTGAGGCAAGATACGCGCTGGATGATGAGTGTGGGGTCTTTCACTACTGAGGATTGTGACTTGGTCCATCCGGATTGATTATTTTACCGAATATTTGACTGAAATTCATTTGTTATCATCATGATTTGTGATGATTGCCATATTTGGGATTCGTGCCAACTATTTGAACTCTTCGGGGATTATTTTTATCACTGTTTCCTCACTACTTGACTTATTATTTGAACTCAGTCCTGTTGATATCTACTGTTTTACAAACTCAGCCATTTTTACTCAGATTTGAAACTTAAATGATATTTCTACATCATGTTTTGGGCTGAGAACTACTATTTTACTAATGCCCAAGGGGCTTGTGATGATTTTTGGACTGAGTGAGGCCGAGGGGCATATGTGAGGATATGCTGAGTGATATGAGGCCGAGGTCCTGAGATACCTTATATATGCCACGAGGTGGCTTGAGTAATGTGAGGTCGAGTGCCGAGTGATGATGCTACGAGGTGGCTTGATATAGCGCTTGGGCCGTAAGGGGCCCCTCCGGAGTCTGCACACCCACAGTGAGCGTGGGTACCCATTATGCAGAGTGATTGATACTATGCCCGAGGGGCTGATATGAGTGATTGTGAGGTAGCTCGAGGGGCTGATACTGTCCTGAGTAATTGATACTGAGCCCGAGGGGCTGATACTGTACTGAGAGTGAGCCTGAGGGGCTGATACTATGTTGAGTGATTGATACTATGCCCTAGGGGCGGATTTCTACTTGTTATCTACCTGTTAAATTACTGATTTTACTTGTTTCAAATGGAATATCATATGATTTCTTCACTGATTTACTGCTTTAAGTGATTTTTACTGCTTGATATGGAATTGCTTTGTGCCTTTACATGTTTTCATACTTTCAGCCATTATTTATAATTATTACTCACTGAGTCAGAGTACTTATATTACTCTCTGCACCGTGTGTACAGATTCAGGTATAGCAGAGTCCGCACCTGAGCGCTATTTCCGTCCAGGCTAGGGAGTGATTTGGAGTTACGAGGTAGTTGTTGACGCCCGCAGCCCCTTGTCTCTCTTATCCTCTATCATTTATGTTTTCTTCAGACTTTTGTATCGGATTCCGTACTTTTTAGACTTATTGCAGATTCTGTAGTAGCTCATGACTTGTGACACCCCGGTTTGGGCTGTGTCGGGATGGTTCCTGCTGTTGTTAACGTTAAAATTCCGCAATTTATGAGTATTATATTATATGTTATTACTGTTTATGATGATTAACTGTTTAAAAGAGGTGTTCCGTTTTGGTCTGGCTGGCCTTGTCTTCACGAGAGGCACCATCACGACCGGATTCGGGAATTGGGTCGTGACAAGAGATCTTTAGTTGTGGCCAAGAAACCTTTTTTGATTTTATTTTAAAATAGGAAATATTACAGAAAAGTTCTTTTACATGTGGAGAGAGAAACTAGAGAGAAGGCAGAGCTAATGCTTTGGCTAACGTCTGCCTCTAGAGAATGAAAATTGATCCTTATATAGTGGATCAGTCTACAAACAAACAAAACTAAAAAGTAGAATTGGTCGACAAAATAATTACAGGTGTGGCCGACAAGATAAAAAGATAAAGTCTATAATTACAAACGGACAGATTGCTTTATAAAAGCAGATTCCTTTCAATAATGGAGGGACCCTTTACCCATTGAGTATATAAACTCTTAAATAGAGGAGGAAGTATCTCTAATGATGGACCATATGACTTCCAGCATTTAAAGAACCAATTTGGAATTTGCTGACTGTTCATATTAGAACATAGCTTAATGAACCATGAGTGTTTCCTATTAGGATTCTCATAAAGGAAAGTTTTATTAAAACTTTCAACATAGTCCCAGTAATTAAATTTAATGAGACTTTCTAATCAGGATGAGTATATTCTCGATCCTTAAGGGTACTCATACCCCATTCATCTGCAGGTATAACCTTTTTGATAATAATTTTTGAAAAACTATAAGTTTTCTTGGTATTGGAAGGATAAAAATGCTGAATTTCAGCTGATCCTGTCGTTGAAAGTATAATCTCATAGTGCATCATGTATTTATAAGCAGGAGTAGCGTATGACGTTGTATCAAAGTATCTGGTCATTAATTGCCATGGGTTATCCTTCTATTTAAGATCGGATTGTTCCAAAAGAATTATTAACTCTTTTGTATCCTTTCGGTTATAAACCTCAAGGTTTTCATTGCTATCCTCTGATATAACTGAGGAATATGTTGGTACATTAGATGATGTACCCTCATCTTTTTTGGATTGTATAAAATTCATAAATTCCTTATATAAAGGATGATCCATATTACCTCATGCTATATTAGCAGCAATTAATTTTTGGCTTCCCATTTGGGCGAGAATATTATTCCCTCTGCCTTCGGCAGATACCCTTCCTCTTCCTCTTCCTCGAGGAGGTCTATATGTAGGCCTCATAATCTGTAAAACAAAATAAAGAACTATGATTTCAAATATTCTCTTGTAAGAAAGTCAGGAAGGGTATTATCAGACCCTTTTTTTTATATATTATCTCAAAATCAAAAGGGGCTAATAAAGCTTGCCACCTTGCAAATATTTGTTTAGAAACATCATGTTTAAAATCTTTATTAAAGATAAACTTTGCCGCTTGACAGTCAGTCTTAATAAGAAATTTTTGATTATATAAATCAGTTTGAAATTTCATAACACATTTGACTATAGCAAGAATTTCTTTAGCTACAGTCGCATAATTTTTCTGGGAATTATTCCATTTACCAGAATAAAACTGAACAAGATATTCTTGTTTATCTATTGGAGAATATTGTTTTAATATTCCTCCATAACCAATATCATATGCATCGGTTTCCACAATCTTTGCCCAAGTAGGATTGGCGAGAGTTAAACATGGAAGGTTATTCACCTTTTGTTTAATTCTCTTAATTGCTTCAGTATGACTGTCAGTCCAAGCTTTGGGGTTCTTCTTTAATCTTTCATAAAGAATAGCAGTATCTCTAGCAAGGTCCTTTATAAAAAGAGAAATGCAATTTAAACTTCCTAGAAATCTCTGTAGCTGGGTTTTATCTGTAATTATATCAGGGAATTTAGAAGCAAATTCAATACTTCATTTATTGGAATAATCCTTCCCTTCTCAATGTTATGACCCAAAAATCTTATAGAAGTTTGAAAAATTATCATTTTTGGTTTTGAATCAATATACACTATTATAAAATCCGTATAAGGAAGGAAAATATCATTCATAATTTTTTGAAATTCAGAGGGAGTATTTTTCAAACCAAAGGGCATAACATTCCATTCATATTGGCTCATTGACACATTAAAAGAAGTTTTATATCTATCTGATTCAGATATCTGAATCTGCCAATAACCTGATTTTAAATCAAATTTTGAAAATATAATGGCATCATGAAGTCTATCCAGTAAATCCTTTTTATTGGGGATATGATATCTAATCCATTTTAACACCTTATTAAGGGGTTTATAATTTATTACTAGTTTAGGAACTCCTCGTTCCTGCTCAGCATGCTTATTTACATAAAAAGTAGTACAAGACCATTTAGATCTTGAGGGTCTAATTAAACCCTTTTGCTGTAAAGAATCAATTTCCTTTTTGCATAACTCCAAATACTCAGAGTTCATTTGACAAGGTCGAGCCTTGGTAGGGATATTATCCTCGGAAAAGTCTTCTTCATATGGAAGACTTCTAATATGCCTTTTCCTACTCCAAAATTGATTCGGATGGTCAACGCAAATAGAAGTAGAAAATTGGTTTTTGAGAAAATTGATTTTTTCTGCTAACTTAGGATTTTTAAATCCTGTCCAATCGTAATGGAACAAATTTCATTTTTCAAAAACTCAATTTGATTGACTTTTGAAGAAATATTATTAGAAATAATCTCATTTAAAAATCTTTGGACTGGCTCAGTTATAAACTCAAAAGTGACACTCTTACCATTATAGGTACCAGTAAACTTTTTGTATCCCAATATAAAAAGGGCATTAATTTGATGAAAAATGGGACATCAAGTATTACTTCTTGTTGAATGTCTTATACCAAAATAAAACTCTCAGGAATGCATCTGTCTTGTTGGCAAATATAAGCTTTAGGCAATTTATATGAAATACTCATTGCACCACCACTAGCATTTTTTAAACGGTGGGTGGTTTTATAAAAATATCTGGAGGGTATAACTCCTTCTTTTACACAATTTAAATCTGCTCCACTATCAAATAGAGCAACAAACTCTTTTTTGAAATTGTAATCAATTAAAAGAGTTATTTTTATTAAAAACTTTTGAGGGATAAAATATTGTAATTTTCTAAAAATTCATCTTCAGGAAAATTCATTACTGCCAATAAAGTTCTAGCAGTATTTTCTTCTGAAGTACTAGTAATATTATCTATTTCAGTAATCTTAATGCTGGGATCAGTATTAATTACCCCAGAATTTTCTAATTTGAAAATTCTTTCATCTAAAGCTATATTTGAAGCTTTTAATTCCGAGATTTCTTTCTTGAGATAACTTATCTCAATACTTAAATCTTGGACAGTAGCAAGTCTTTCAGGCTAGGACTTATTTTTCACCATCTTTCTGATTTCAGACATGGTGTAAGGTCCTTTTTGAGATGGAATTTGTTCTACCTCTGTTCCTACCTCTGATTCGTAGGAATTTTTTCTATTAGCTGAGAACTTAATTTAGGGTCTTTAATAACCCTTAGTAAATCAATTAAATTGTCATTACACAAAACATTAATCTTTAAATCCCTAAATTGGGAGTAGATACAACAATGATTTGAGCATTGTCCCTTATTACAGGAATCTTGCTCTTTTTAAGAAGATGAAGTATAACTTTCTTCATGAAGGACCCTTAGGTCTTCACTTGTTGATGAAGATTCTTCATCAGTATCAGATATTTCTGGAGAAGAATTCAAAAGAATCTTACATATAGAATCTTTGATATGATCATCTAAATCCAATTCTTTGATCTTATCTTTGATCTTGCAATTTTTTGCATAATGGCCTACTCTCCCACATTTATAACAGGCCTGAGAGTTTTTAGACTTTATAAAATCCTTTCTGGCTTTATGAAAAGTCTTTCTTCTTTGGGTTTTTTCATGCCGTTTTTCCGGCGAACCCTTCTTCTTTTAGAAATACTTTTTATGGGATTTCTTTCTTTTGGATGGTATATCAATGATGAATTGTTCACAGAATTCACCTAATTGTTGTCTCTTAGTGAGACAATGTTTCTTAATTTATTGGTTTAGCTTGTTCTCATTACACAGAGCTAAATCTTCCTGAGTGCATACACTAAATAGTTTACCATATGAGTAATTATTATAATCAATACTCATTCCTGTGCCTCTAAGGACTTTTCGAATCCTTTCAGCAAATAAGGGTGGGAGTCCATCTATGAACTTAGACTTCCAATGAGTACTATTACTCTCTGGTATTCCATTTCCATCACTCTGAATAAGAAAACATCTTTATACCATCTAAAAGATGTGATGGTTTTACACCTCAAATTCTGGAGCATTGTTCTAATGGTCTCACTATTATCAGACCATCTTCCAGAAAAGTGTTCAATGATATTCATGACTAAAGAATAGACTGAGTTTTGAACAATCTTATCATCTTCATTCTTGGTTGCATGCATTATTTGAAAACGCTGGTCTTGGGTGAGATAATTATCCCACCACCCTTTTAGATGACCAGTAAATCCAGCAATAATCATTTCTGTTATTGCTCTATCTGTATTTTTATTAACTTTACAGATAGTACTATACATCAGCATCCTATGTACTATCATATAGATTTGTCTTTCAGCAAGACCATCTATATTCCATTTATAGATATCTGACCCACTGTAACCTTGGTGGTAGTGGTCATTGTCATGTTCCTCTATTAGGACATCTTGAGGAGTTGGTCTTGGATAGTAAAACATTCTTTGGTATGGTTTCCGAGCATACTTTTCAGAGACTTTATTAATCTCATCATCTACTCTCAGATTGCTGGTAGATGCATGCTCTAAACTTAGAGGACTAACTCTAAATTCACCTAACTTCTTAACAAGAAGTTCTTCAATATTTTCCAGACTTACGTCATCCAAACTTTTCAATTTAAAGTCTTTTACCTCAGGAGGTGGTTGGATACTAGTAGTAGCGATCTTCTCTTTAGCTTTAGTATCCTTTCAACACTTAGAATTATGGCTGAGTTTGCAAAACAACATTTAAAACTTTGGACTGAAATTAAATGATATGCAAATCATGCTAAGCAGTAATATCAATCCTCGAAGGATTTTACAAATCGACACAAAGCCCCAAACATGGCATCAAGCCCAGTAATATCAATGAAGTATGTGTATCAATCACCAGTATAGTATAAACATCACACGGGATGGACCAAGTCACAATCCCCAATAGTATCCGACCCCGCACTCGCCATGGAGTGCGTGTCACGCCTCAATATAGCGTTACGATGTGAAAGTCCGGGGTTTCAAACCCTCAGAACAACATTTACATCTATTACTCACCTCAAGATGGCCAAAAGTCTACTCCGCGATGCCCTTTCCTTTCGAATCGACCTCCTCGCGCGTCGAATCTTGCCAAAACCACAAGGAATATATTACAATAGGCTAAGGGAATATAACTCAATCGAAAAGACTCGAAAAATATCGAAAATCACGAAATTTGCAAAATCCGAGCCCCGGGCCCACTTCTCTAAAAATTACGAAAGTCACTTCACCGGATTCCTCGTCTCGCCACGAGTCCGTACATATAAAATTTACCAAAATTGGAGTTCAAATGACCCCTCAAATCTTCATTTTAGAATTTCAATCTCAAGCCCTAATTTCTTATAATTTGGCTATGTTTTCATGGATTTCAAGGATGATTCTTCAATAAAATCATGTATTTAACTCATAAAACTTACCTCCAATCGATCTCAGTTTAAACTCCCTTCAATCCCCGTCCAAAAGCTCTCAAAATGACTGAAAATGGACCCAAAATCGGATATAAACTCACTGCCCAGATTTTTCGCAATTACTGTTCAACCGCGCGGTACTGTTCACGCGCGGGTTACTGTTCACTGCTGCTAAAAAATGCACCAGCAGCCAATTTAAATTGCAGCACAGCCATTTTTCACTAAAATGGCTCTAACTCCATCATCCGAACTCAGAATTAGACGATTCTTGTTCTTATGAATCACAAATAATAATACGAACACAACCCTTCAATCGAAACTCAATTCGGAGCTCATTTGCCCAGTGCGATATCCATTTCACTCGTTAAACAATTACTCATGTTTCGCGTCAAAAACCTAATCGCGACTTGATGAAATTAGACCAAAATTTCCAAATCAGTCCTATAATTCATTATCAAAATTCCAAAAGTCTCGGAATCAAATTTGGATCTCTAGAACTAAAAATAAACCTTTAGATCATTACATTTATGCTCAAAACGACAAAAATCTTCCAAAAATGACCCGTTGGGCATCCGAAAATAACCCGAGGCTCCCGGGACCCCGACCAATAATACCAGCCAGTCCCAAAATATATTACGGACTTGCTCGAGGTCTCAAATCAAATCAAATAATGCTAAAATCATGAATCAACCTCCAATCCAAGTTTTATGAACTTTAGAATTTCCAACTTCTATTTCCGATGCTGAAACCTATCAAATCACGTCCGATTGACTTCAAATTTTTCAAACAAGTCCAAAATGACATAACAAAGCTACAGAAATTCTCGGAATTCCATTCTATTGAAGGTTTGTGCTCCGAATTGGTCATTTTCGTATGATGGAGTTTCGATTGAAGGTTTGTGCTCCGAATTGGTCATTTTTTGACTTCCAAGCTCGGATTTTGGGCGATTTTTAGCAAGAAATCTTGGGAAATCTTGAGTTAAGTCACTTATGATTATTTCTACTCTATAATATTGAATTATCATCAAATAATCCGACTAGATTACATGTTTTTGAGGAGTAAATTGAAGATTTAGGTCTAGGGATTTGAAAATAAGATTTGAAGATTTGAGGGGCCATTTGAACTCCGATTTTGGTAAATTTTATATGTACGGACTCGTGGTAAGACGAGGAATCCGGTGATGTGACTTTTGTAATTTTTCGAGAAGTGGGCCCGGGGCTCGGGTTTTGCGAATTTCGTGAATTTCGATATTTTTCGAGTCTTTTCGATTGCGTTATATTCCCTCAGCCTATTGTAATGTATTCATTGTGGTTTTGACCAGATTCGACGCGCGAAGAGGTAAATTCGAGAGGCAAGGGCATAGCGGAGTAGACATTAGACCGTCTTGAGGTGAGTAATGATTTTAAATGATGCACTGATGGTTTGAAACCCCGGATTGCACAACATACTGCTATGTTGAGATGAGACACGCGTTGTATAACGAGCGCGGGGTCATTTACTATTGAGGATTGTGACTTGGTCCATCCCAGTTGATATTTTTACCGCGTAATTGATAAAGATTTATTGTTTTTCACTATGATTGGGCTTACTGCCATATTTGGGCTTCGTGCCAATTATCTGAAATCTTTTGTGAATTTACATCACTATTTTCCTCACGAATTGAAATATTCTTTAAACTCAATCCAATTGAATTATATTATTTTGTGAACTCAGCTACATTTATACTGAACTCGAGATTTAATGATATTTATAATGCTGTTGAGCTGAGCACTATTGTTTTACTGATGCCCAAGAGGCTTATGATTATTTTCTGGACTGATTGAGGCTAAGGGCCATACATGAGGATATGTTGAGTGATGTGAGGAGGCTTTCAGGCCTCGAGTGTTATATGAGGAGGCTTTCAGGCCTCGTGTGTGATATGTGAAGGCTTTCAGGCCTATTGATATTGCGCTTGGACTGTAGGAGCCCCTCCGGACTCTGTACACACCCCTAGTGAGCGCAGGGTACCCAGGTGAGTTGGGAGTGGGCCCGAGAGGCCGTTGCTTGTGTGTGGTGAGTTGGGAGTGAGCCCGAGGGGCTGATGTTGTGTGCTGGTGAGTTGGGAGTGAGCCCGAGGGGCTGATACTATACTGAGATTTACATATTGAGCCCGAGGGGCAAGCTTTTGATTTATCCTTACTGTGGAAATTATTTGTCTTTACTGTTTTAAAAGAAGAATTATCTGATACTCACTATTTTACTGTATAACTGATTTTACTGCTTGGGATAGCGCTATATTGTGCCGTTATGAGATTTCATGTTTTCAGTCGTTATTTATTTTTATTACTCACTGGGTCAGAGTACTCACATTACTCCCTGCACCATGTGTGCAGATACAGGCAGAGCTGAGTTCGCTCCTGAGCGCTGATTCTTTCCAGACCAGGCGGTGACTAGGAGTAACGAGGTAGCTGTTGAGGTCCGCAGCCCCGTTTTCTCCCTTGTCTTTGTTATTTATGATAATTCCAGACTTTGTAAAATATTAGTAAACTCTATAGTAGCTCATGACTTGTGATACTCTGATTTCGGGCTGAGTTGGGAGGGTTTTCCTTGTTCTATCACGTTTATTTCGCATTTAAGATTATAATACCCATGATTTAGACTTATTCCTGCTAAGTAATTATAAAGAGACGTACTATTTTGTTGATTGGCTGGCCTTGTCCTCACGAGAAGCGCCATCACGACCGGATTGGGATTTTGGGTCGTGACAAGTTGGTATCAGAGCCTAGGTTACTAGGTCTCACGAGTCATGAGCTGGTTTAGTAGAGTCTCGCGGATCGGTACGGAGATGTCTGTATTTATCCTCGAGAGGCTGCAGTACCTTTAGGAAAATTTCATATTCTTGAATTTTTATCGTGCGTCCTTGATTCAGCTGGAAAAAAAGTAACTCTTACAATTCCATCAACGTGTTCGTATGCGCGAACGAGCGCTCAGTATTAGATGTGCCTTGATGGCTTGTAATTCCCCGGACGAAGGGCGAGACGTAATCGCTATGAGTTTGATGTTAGGCCAGTCTGGAAGACTTGAGGCTAGATCCTTGCCTATGGCTTGAGCACCGAAGTGCTGATTGTGCGAGCAAGAGTTTTGAAATTATATGTCCGGTATTGTCCCTATTAGTAGGAATGATGGTTGGATAGCCACGTGAGGAGTATGTTAGTACTGCGAGATATATCTATATGACTTGGAGGTGACGACGAAGGGCATCAGGATAATAGATGAACTATTAAGTGTTTGGTTTTCATTGTGATCTGATATGTAGCCCTGAGTTATGGGCGCGTGAAGAATCTTTTCATGTCTCCTGTTTGGAGTGAAGTAAATTTCATGTTACGGTATGAGTTTAGACTCAGGAAGACTAAGTGATTGTGTAATGTGAATGATGGTGGAAGGTATACAAAAATATTAATTAGAAGTGAAACATGTGGGTTATCTCCTGTGGAGTGTTCTAAGATGGTGCTTCTTATACTGTCTATTAGAAGATCTCATTTACAAGTAAAGAATATACATTGAAATCTAAATTTGGTCGCCTAGAGAGTGGGCTTAACTGTTATGTGAGTGAATGCAAGAATTGCAGAAGAGTTAAAATTCTAGATGATTTGTGTTTCCACAAGCTTATGAAGGAGTGAGTTCAATCTCACTATGGTATTACAACAATAATAGAGTATGTGCGTTATGATTTATTGAGTGCGTTTTGATCTATGTATTTGAGCCAAGTTGGGGAGTTTGCTATTAAATAAGTTGATTGCACGATTTTGTGCTATATTGGTTCCAGTTTGAGGCATGTTGGTGAGTCGGTTATTGCTTACGGGGATTAAGGTCGATCAGGCGGTGGACGAGCCTGTTTTGTTTTATGTTATTGCTTCAAATGCTGTCATTACAGGAATTGTCCAGTCTCCCACAGAGATGCCTCTGTATTATTCGATCCCGGTTCCACCTATTCTTATGTGTCCTCATATTTTGCTCATTATTTGGGTACGCCCCGAGAGTTTCCTTCTTTACATGTTCATGTATCTACCCCGGTGGGGGATACTGTTGTTGTGGACTGTGTGTACCGGTCATGTGTTGTTATTATTGAGGGTCTGGAGACCCGAGTTGATCTATTGCTATTGAGCATGGTGGACTTTGATGTTATATTGGGCATGGATTGGTTATTTCTGTGTCATGTTATTCTAGATTGTCATGCTAAGACAATTACTGTGGCTATTCCGGGTGTTCCGAGGATCGAGTGGCGTGGCATGACTGATTATGTCTCTAGCAGAGTAATTTCTTTCTTGAAAGCCCAGCGTATGGTTGGGAAGGGTTATCTAACATATCTGGCTTTTGTGCGGGATGTTGGAGCTGAGACTCCTAGTATTGATTCTGTCCCAATTGTGAGGGACTTTCCTGATGTATTTCCTGCAGACCTGCCGGGCATGCCGCCGGACAGGGATATTGATTTTGGCATTGAATTAGTGCCAAGCACTCAGCCCATTTCTATTCCGCCATATTGTATGGCACCAGCAGAGCTGAAAGAATTGAAGGAGCAGCTTCAGGAACTCATAGATAAGGGGTTCATTCGGCCTAGTGTGTCCCCGTGGGGTGCACCTGTTTTATTTGTGAAGAAAAAAGATGAATGTGCATTGATTATAGGCAGTTGAATAAGGTAACAGTGAAGAACAAGTATCCTTTGCCTCGCATTGATGACTTATTTGATCAGCTTCAGGGAGCGAGGGTATTTTCTAAGATTGATCTCCGTTCGGGCTATCACCAGTTGAAAATCAGGGAGTCGGATATTCCCAAGACTGCCTTCAGGACTAGATATGGTCACTATGAATTTTTGGTTATGTCTTTCGGGCTGACCAATGCCCCAGCAGCGTTCATGCATTTGATGAACAGTGTATTTCAGCCTTATCTGGATGCATTTGTTATTGTATTCATTGATGATATCCTGGTGTACTCGCGTAGCCAGGAGGAGCATGCCCAGCATTTGCGTGTAGTGTTGCAGAGATTGAGAGAGGAGAAGCTTTATGCAAAATTCTCCAAATGTGAATTTTGGCTAAGTTCTGTGGCATTTTTGGGACACATAGTGTCCAGCGAGGGTATACAGGTTGATCCAAGGAAGATAGAAGCAGTGCAGAGTTGGTCTAGACCGTCCTCAGTCACAGAGATTCGGAGTTTTCTTGGGCTAGCAGGCTATTATCGCCGATTTGTTCAGGGGTTTTCTTCTATTGCATCGCCTTTGACCAAGTTGACTCAGAAAGGTGCCCCATTTGTATGGTCCGGCGAGTGTGAGGAGAGCTTTCAGAAGCTCAAGGCACTTCTGACCACAGCTCCAGTGTTGGTGTTACCATCAGCTACAGGTTCATACACGGTATATTGTGATGCTTCCAGAGTTGGGATTGGTTGTGTGCTAATGCAGGAGGGTAGAGTTATTGCTTATGCTTCTCGTCAGTTGAAGCCCCATGAGAAGAACTACCATGTTCATGATTTGGAGTTGGCTGCTATAGTTCATGCCTTAAAAATTTGGAGGCACTATTTATATGGCGTATATTGTGAGGTATTCACTGATCATCGCAGTCTTTAGCATTTATTTAAGCAAAAAGATCTTAATTTGAAGCAGCAGAGATGGCTTGAGTTACTTAAAGACTATGATATTACCATTCTATATCATCCGGTAAAGGCCAATGTAGTAGCCAATGCGTTGAGCCGAAAGGCAGTCAGTATGGGGAGTTTGGCTTATATCCTAGTTGGGGAGAGGCCTCTTGCAGTTGATGTTCAGACCTTGGCCAATCAGTTGGTGCGGTTAGATATTTCTGAGCCTAGCTGGGTATTGGCTAGTGTGGTTTCTCGATCTTCCTTATATGATCGCATCAGAGAGCACCAGTATGATGATCCGCATTTGCTTGTCCTTAAGGACAGAGTTCAGCATGATAATGCCAAAGATGTGACTATAGGTGATGATGGCGTATTGAGGATGCAGGGCCGTATTTGTGTGCCCGATATTGATGGGCTTAGAGATTTGATTCTTGAGGAGGCCCACAGTTCGCGGTATTCCATCCATCCGGGTGCTGCGAAGAGGTATCAGGACTTGAGACAGCATTACTGGTAGAGTAGAATGAGGAAAGACATTGTGGAATATGTGGCTCGGTGTCTCAACTGTCAGCAGGTGAAATATGAGCATCAGAGACCGGGCGGTTTGCTTCAGCAGATGATTATTCTAAAGTGGAAATGGGAGAGAGTTACTATGGATTTCGTGAGTGGCCTTCCTCGGACTTTGAAGAATTTTGATTCGATTTTGGTCGTTGTGGATAGGCTGACCAAGTCAGCACATTTCATTCCGGTGTGTACCACATATTCTGCGGAGCGGCTGGGTAGGATCTTTATTCAGGAGATTGTGCGGTTGCATGGTGTTCCAGTTACTATTATTTCGGATAGAGGTACTCAGTTCACTTCTCAGTTTTGGAGAACTTTTTAGCACGAGTTGGGCACTCAGGTGGAGTTGAGTTCAGCATTTCATCCTCAGACGGCCGGACAGTCCGAGCATACTATTCAGATATTGGAGGATATGTTGCGTGCCTGCGTGATTGATTTTTGAGGTTCTTGGGTTGAATTTTTACCACTTGCAGAGTTTGCCTACAACAACAGCTATCAGTCCAGTATTCAGATGGCACCATATGAGGCCTTATATGGGAGGCGGTATAGAACTCCAGTGGGTTGGTTTGAGCCCGGTGAGGCTAGGTTGTTGGGGACAGATTTGGTCCAGGATGCCTTAGAAAAGGTGAAGGTGATTCAGGAAAGACTTCGCACAGCTCAGTCGCGTCAGAAGAGTTATGTGGACCGGAAGGTCCGAGATGTGTCATTTATGGAGGGCGAGAAGGTTTTGCTGAAGGTTTTGCCGATGAAGGCTGTTATGAGGTTCGGAAAGAAAGGGAAGTTGAGTCCGTGGTTTATTGGACCATTTGAGGTACTTAGGAGGATTGGAGAGGTGGCTTACGAGCTTGCTTTGCCGCCTAGATTGTCTGGTGTTCATCCGGTATTCCATGTGTCCATGCTCCGGAAGTACATTGGGGACCCATCTCATATTTTAGATTTCAGTACAGTACAGTTAGATGAAAATTTGACTTATAATGTGGAGCCAGTGGCTATTTTGAGTCGACAGGTTCAAAAAATTGAGATCAAAAGATATAGCATCAGTGAAAGTACAGTGGAGAGGTCGGCCCGTGGAGGAGGCTACTTGGGAGACCGAGCAGGAGATGCGGAGCAGGTACCCGCACCTATTTGAAACTCCAGGTATGTTTCTTAACTCGCTCGAGGACGAGCGTTTGTTTTAGTTGGGGAGAATGTAACGACCCCAACCGTCATTTCCTGTATTTTCGTCCCGTATTCCCCGTTAAATACTTATTCATGTTTCAATATGTGTACTTGGTGAATTTGAGTCAATTCGGATCGAGTTTGGTATGAAATGGGACAATTAGTCTCTTTAAGGAAGAATTAGTTTGGAAAAGTCAACTGGACGTTGACTTGTGAGTTAGAGGGCTCGGAATTGAATTCTGATGATTCAGTTAGTTTCGGGGGATGATTTAAGGCCTAGGAGCGCAATTGGAATTAATTTTGGAGGTCCGGTGAAGAAATTAGCTCATTTTGGCGAAATTAGTATTTTGGCGATTTCCGGTTGATAGGTGAAATTTTGATCCGACGGTCGGAATGGAATTCCTAGAATTTCTGTAGCTTTGTTATGTCATTTTGGACTTGTGTGAAAAATTTGAAGTCAATCGGACGTGATTTGATAGGTTTCGACATCGGAAATAGAAGTTGGAAATTCTAAAGTTCATAAAACTTGGATTGGAGGTTGATTCATGATTTTAGCGTTGTTTGATGTGGTTTGAGGCCTCGAGCAAGTCTGTAATGTATTTTTGGACTGGTTGGTATTATTGGTCGGGGTCCCGGGGGCCTCGGGTGTGTTTCGGATGCCCAATGGGTCATTTTTGGAAGATTTTTGCCGTTTTGAGCATAAATGTAATGATCTAAAGGTTCATTTTTAGTTCTAGAGATCCAAATTTGATTTCGAGACTTCCAGAATTTAAATCATGAATTATAGGACTGATCTAGAAATTTTGGTTTAATTTCATCAAGTCGCGATTGGTGACGTGAAATGTGAGTTAATTGTTTAATGAGTGAAATGGGTATTGAACTGGGAAAACGAGCTCTGAATTGAGTTTCGAATGAAGGGTTGTGTTCGTATTATTATTTGTGACTCATAGGAATAAGAATCGTCTAATTCCGAGTTCGTATGATGGAGTTAGAGCCATTTTAGTGAAAAATGGCTGTGCTGCAAATTTCTTAAAAGCTGTTGTATTTTCTGTAGAAGTGAACAGTACCAGCGTGTGAACCGTAATCATGCAGGTGAACAGTGAACAGTGACCTCACGCGCATGAACAGTACCGAAAATTTCTGGACAGATTTAATGTCCAGCAGTCCGAGTTTGGTCATTTTTTTTGACTTCCAAGCTCGGATTTTGGGCGATTTTTAGCAAGAAATCTTGGGAAATCTTGAGGTAAGTCACTTGTGATTATTTCTACTCCATAATATTGAATTATCATCGAATAATCTGACTAGATTACATGTTTTTGAGGAGTAAATTGAAGATTTAGGCCTAGGGATTTGAAAATAAGATTTGAAGATTTGAGGGGTCATTTGAACTCCGATTTTGGTAAATTTTATATGTACGGACTTGTGGCGAGACGAGGAATCCGGTGATGTGACTTTTGTAATTTTTCGAGAAGTGGACCCGGGGCTCGGGTTTTGCAAATTTCGTGAATTTCGATATTTTTCGAGTCTTTTCGATAGGGTTATATTCCCTCAGCCTATTGTAATGTATTCGTTGTGGTTTTGACCAGATTCGACGCGCGAAGAGGTAAATTCGAGAGGCAAGGGCATAGCGGAGTAGACATTGGACTGTCTTGAGGTGAGTAATGATTTAAATGATGCACTGAGGATTTGAAACCCCGGATTTCACAATATACTGCTATGTTTAGATGAGACACGCGTTGTATGATGAGCGCGGGGTCATTTACTATTGGGGATTCTGACTTGGTCCATCCCAGTTGATATTTTTACCGCATAATTGATAAAGATTTATTGTTTTTCACTATGATTGGGATTATTGCCATATTTGGGCTTCGTGCCAATTATCTGAAATCTTTTGTGAATTTACATCACTATTTTCCTCACGAATTGAAATATTATTTAAACTCAGTCCAATTGAATTATATTATTTTGTGAACTCAGCTATATTTATACTCAACTCGAGATTTAATGATATTTATAATGTTGTTGAGCTGAGCACTATTGTTTTACTGATGCCCAAGAGGCTTATGATTATTTTCTGGACTGATTGAGGACAAGGGCCATACGTGAGGATATGTTGAGTGATCTGAGGAGGCTTTCAGGCCTCGAGTGTTATATGAGGAGGCTTTCAGGCCTCGTGTGTGATGTGTGAAGGCTTTCAGGCCTATTGATATTGCACTTGGGCTGTAGGAGCCCCTCCAGAGTCTGTACACACCCCCAGTGAGCGCAGGGTACCCAGGTGAGTTGGGAGTGGGCCCGAGAGGCCGTTGCTTGTGTGTGGTGAGTTGGGAGTGAGCCCGAGGGGCTGATGTTGTGTGCTGGTGAGTTGGGAGTGAGCCCGAGGGGCTGATACTATACTGAGATTTACATATTGAGCCCGAGGGGCAAGCTTTTGATTTATCCTTACTGTGGAAATTATTTGTCTTTACTGTTTTAAAAGAAGAATTATCTGATACTCACTATTTTACTGTATAACTGATTTTACTGCTTGGGATAGCGCTATATTGTGCCGTTATGAGATTTCATGTTTTCAGTCGTTATTTATTTTTATTACTCACTAGGTCGGAGTACTCACATTACTCCCTGCACCATGTGTGCAGATACAGGCAGAGCTGAGTTCGCTCCTGAGCGCTGATTCTTTCCAGACCAGGCGGTGACTAGGAGTAACGAGGTAGCTGTTGACGTCCGCAGCCCCGTTTTCTCCCTTATCTTTGTTATTTATGATAATTCCAGACTTTGTAAAATATTAGTAAACTCTGTAGTAGCTCATGACTTGTGACACCCCGATTTCGGGCTGAGTTGGGAGGGTTTTCCTTGTTCTATCACGTTTATTTCGCATTTAAGATTATATTGCCCATGATTTAGACTTATTCCTGCTAAGTAATTATAAAGAGATGTACTGTTTTGTTGATTGACTGGCCTTGTCCTCACGAGAGGCACCATCACGACCGAGTTGAGATTTTGGGTCATGACAACTTTCAGGTAAGCCTCTTAAAGTAAGTGTCTTAAAGGCGACTTGTATTAAGCCTATATGTATAAATCTATGTGAATCCCTATAAGGGGCTAAATCACTTTCAGATAATAATCTGAACATAGCATGATCACTATCTACGGTGATCGTCTCTTCAGTAGTTTTAACTACTTGTTCTAAACCTATTCTTTCGAATGTTGCTAACGGGTATATTACTTAGGCTTGACTAATGGTATAGTCCACTTATTAAGTAGATCTAATTGTTGAGGCAATTCATATTCTTCTTTTCTACTGTTTTTATCAGTAGTCTTTTTTCTAATGATATTCATTAAGAAAATAAGTGTTAAACTTAGCTTTTAAGGTTTTTCACTAACATGGCTCCGATACCAAGGGGGTACAGGATCGCTTCCGAATAGGGCTCAGGAAATGAATTACAAGAACACCAGTCCTGACTAGCTACTAAACTCTACAGTAAACCTTAAACCACGAGGCTCCTCACAACCCTTCAACGACCACCTGCCTAAACGGGTTTACGAGACCCACTGGTTAGGTTGGCCTAACCAAGGTCTACTGTCGAGATTGGTAACTGTCTGGTCTATATAGTTCTTAACCCAAAACCCCATCGGATTGACACAGTAAACTCCTAACTATCAAGCATGTATAGTAAATAACCTTCGAAAACCAAGTTTAACACTTACCTGTTTAGCCTATCATTTAGGTTAACAGTACTTGCAACAATAGAAGAGGGAAGAAGAAGAACAGTACCAGACCAGAGATGTGACGACCCGGCCAGTCGTCTCATGAGTTACCGCTCTATTTCCCCCATTTCAGCTTCTTTACGCTTCGTTATCCGTGTTTTATATGATCAAGTTGATTAGTTCGAGTTCAGAGAGGATTTGGTAAGAAATGAGACACTTAGTCTCTTTTAAGAAGGCTTAAGTTGGAAAAGTCAACCGGGTGTTGACTTATGTGTTAGTGTCACGACCCCAACCCCTGTCATGATGGCGCCCAACACACTGCTAGGCAAGCCCGACCATTCAACAACATTATCCCAAATTCTTATTCAGATTATAGATAAATATCACAGAGAGTTTACTAAGTCATTTCATTCAAGTGTATAATCAATAATAAAATCTGCGAAAGTTCAATTAAATACCACACCATAGCCTAATAGAACCCGGTGTCACGAATATGAGCCTCTAATACAGAATATCCACCTATTACAAGTCTGTCTAGGAAAAATACGGAATAAAAGATAGAGATAGAGGGGAGAGATCTAGGCTGCGAACGCCATGCAGCTACCTCAATACTCCCGGATACTGCTGCTCAGCTAAACAAATCCTCACTCAGTCTGTGGTGTACCTGGATTTGCACACAAGGTGCAAAAAGTAATGTGAATACTCCGACCCAGTGAGTAATAAACATAAATAAAGGTTGAGAATAAGAAATTATGGAAAAATACAAAGTAAGCTATAACTGGCAGTTTAGAACAACAAATAGTGGAGCAACAAGTCAATTAAATCAGAGTACCAAATACTGAGACATGTATAACAGATAAAAACAAATGCATGAGTGCAATGCAATGCATATGATGGTACACTCTATGCATGAGTGCAATGCAATGCATATGATGGTACTCTCTAGTACCCACTGCGGCGTGCAGCCCGAGCCATCCATTTTATTTATCGTTGACGACGCTCACTGGGGGTGTGTACAGACTCCGGAGGGGCTCCTACAGTCCGAGCGTAATAACAAGCCATCCCGTGGCATCAATCAAGTCTTGGTCAGTCATTGTTACCAGACTAATTTATATCACACAGTACTATTATTACCACTGTTTCAAGTCACATCATACAGTGTCATTGTTACCACTGTTTCAAATCACTGCTGCGGCGCGCAACCCGATCCATGCTCAGTCCAGAAATCATAATAAGCCCCTTGGGCATTTGTAAAACAGTAGTTCTCAGCCCGAAATATCATTTAGAAATATCATTTAAGTTTTCAAATCTTAGAAAGATGGCTGAGTTTGCAAAACAGTATTTAAAACCTTGGACTGAGATCAAATGATATGCATGTATGCGAAAACAGTGATGTTAATCCCTGAAGGATTTAAATAATTAACAAGAAGCCCAAATGTAACAATTAAATCCAAGTAAGAATGATTCTTAATTTAGTTCAAGTAGAGAATACGGTAAAAACATCTCTCGGGACGGACCAAGTCGCAATCCCCAATGGTCCTCTACCCCATGCTCGTTATCCGGCGTGCAAGTCACCTCAATATAGCGTTACGATGTAAAATTCTGGGGTTTCAAACCCTCAGGACATCATTTACATCAATTACTCACCTCAAACCGGCTACTTCTTTAGACCACAACGCCTTTGCCCCTCGAATTGGCCTCCACGTGCTTCGAATATGCCAAAAATCACGACGAATATGTCGCATAATGCTAAAGGGATAATACCGAATCGAAAGCAATAGAAAAATATCAAAATTCACGAATTTGACAAAACCCGAGTCCTGGGCCCACGTCTCAAAACTCAGAAATTTTTATACCAAGATGTTTTTCGTCCTCTCACGAGTCCGTACATATAAAGAACACAAATATCGGAGCTCGTTTGACCCTTCAAATCAACCATAGAAAATCTCAAAAGCACAAGCCCTAAAACCCCACTTTTCTACTGATGTTCATGTTCTAATTCACATATAATCTTGTATTTAACTTGGAAATAAGTAGAAACAACTCACCTTTGATTCTTGATAAAATCCCCCTTGAAATTCTCTCCAAAATCATCCAAGCCAAATTAAAGAAATGAAAGAAATAAGCCAAATCCGTGTTTAAAGAATCTGCCTGTGCTTCGTCGAGTTGTACCTTGCACTTGTGCTATACAAGTTGTACATCCTATTAAAATTTTCCCTTGTCGGACACCTTCTGTTTAAACACCCATAACGTCTTGTATAAATATCTAAATTACAAATGGTTTGAAGATTTAGAAACTAGACTCAGAGATCTTTAATTTGATAGGTTGTACACCATATAACTCTTTATATATCCTGAGATATGAGCTTCTAAAATCGGCTCCATGAAATCCGAAAATTCTGGAGAAACTGCTCCACCAGTCATCTTCAATCGATCATAACTTTCTCTAAATATGTCCAAATTACGATTTCCTTAGCTTTCTGGAAACTAGACACGAAGGGATACAACTGACATTTTTGAATCATCTCAACATTCCTTATAGATCAAAAGATATAGGCCTCCGAAGTACGCTCCACGACTGCACATTTGCTGTCCAAAGACTGCTTAGCAGCAGAAATTACAACAGCTTTTTCTTTTCTTTTTGGGTCCGAATTCCATTCCGTTGACCTTCCGAAATCCACCCGAGGCCCTCGGGACCTTAGCCAATTATATCAACATGTCCCACAATATCATTCAAACTTGTCCCAACCTTCGGAACACCCAAAATAACATCAAAACATCAAATCATCATCGAATTCAAGCCTATGAATCTCAAGAACTTCCAAATTCCATTTTTGATCAAAAACCCAACCAAACCACGTCCGAATGACCTCAAATTTTGCAGACAAGTCCAAAATGACATAATGAAGCTATAGCAACTCTTGGAATTCCATTCCGACTCTCGGATCAAAATATCACCTATCAACCGGAAATCGCCAAAATACAAACTTCGCCAATTCAAGCCTAATTCTACACCGGACCTCCAAAATTACTTCAGATCACACTCCTAAGTCACAAATCATCCTCCGAAGCTAACCGAATCATCAGAATTCAAATCCGAGCCCTCTAACAGATAAGTCAACGTTCGGTTGACTTTTACAACTTAAACCTCCTTAAAAGAGACTAAGTGTCTCATTTCCTATCAAAACCAATCTGATTTAATTATAACACACCGAATACCGATAACGAAACATGAAGAAGCATAAAATGGGGGAAACGGGGCGGTAACTCACATGACGGGCCGGGCCTCGGGGTGATTTCGGATGGTCAATCGGACCAATCTTGGTTTTTGAAGTTGTAGATTTCAGCTGAGTGTTGCATAACATTTTTGTTCTCTGCGATCGCAGCGGTGCAATTGCGATCGCATAAAAGGTTTAGGGAAGGCTGTTCTGATTGCTCAATGCGATCGCGGAATAGGGTATGCAATCGCATAGGTTGAGGAGGTTGTTCATTGCGATCGCATGAGGAGTAATGCGATCACGTAGTGTTAAATGGACCTGAGGTTCTGAGGGGTACTTTGCTCAATGCGATCGCGGAGTAGTGAATGCGATCGCGTAGGTTTTGATTGGTGAAGCAGTGCGATCATAGTTAAGGGGTCGCGTTCGCATAGGACAGTTTGGAGGCCTGGGAAAGTTGAGCTATGCGATCGCAGAGGCTTGGATGCAATCGCATAGAGTAAAATCCGGGCTGACAAAAGGGTTTTAA
Organism: Nicotiana tabacum; assembly: GCF_000715075.1. Classification (NCBI taxonomy): domain Eukaryota; kingdom Viridiplantae; phylum Streptophyta; class Magnoliopsida; order Solanales; family Solanaceae; genus Nicotiana; species Nicotiana tabacum. The sequence continues at coordinate 217,571,013 of NC_134101.1, read as the reverse complement.
TAAACATTTCACCCGCGAACCAAGTCCCATTTCCTCTATTGTTGAGTAACCTTGGGAGCTTTTGACGAGTGTTAAAGAGGGTTTTGACTGGGAATCAATTGGAGGTGAGTCCTATGGCCTAGAAACTTCATTTAATTGTAGATTCAACATCTAAATTCATGGAAATTTGATTAAAAATGGAAGGATTAGGATTTGACTTTTGAAATAGAAATTGGGGGGGTTTGAGGGAGCATTTGAGCTCGGATTTCGATAAATTTGATATGTATAGACTCGTGGCGAGATAAGAAATCTGGTGATGTCAATTTTCTAATTTTTCGAGAAGTGGGCCCGGGGCTCGGGTTTTGCCGACTTCGTGATTTTCGATATTTTTCGAGTCTTTTCGATTGTGTTGTATTCCCTTAGACTATTGTAATGTATTACTTGTGGTTTTGATCAGATTCGACGCTCGAGGAGGATGATTTGCGAGGCAAGGGAGAAGCGAGCTAGGATTTCGGCCTGCTAGAGATGAGTAATGGTTGTAAATGATGTCCTAAGGGTTTGAAACCCCGGATTGCACATCGTAGTGCTATATTGAGGCAAGATACAAGCTGGATGATGAGCCTGGGGTCTTTCACTACTGAGGATTGTGACTTGGTCCATCCCGATTGATGATTTTACCGAATATTTGACTGAAATTCATTTGTTATCATCATGATTTGGGCTGATTGCCATATTTGGGCTTCGTGCCAACTATTTGAACCCTTCGGCTATTATTTTTATCACTGTTTCCTCACTACTTGACTTATTATTTGAACTCAGTCCTGTTGATATCTATTGTTTTACAAACTCAGCCTCTTTTACTCAGATTTGAAACTTAAATGATATTTCTACATCATGTTTTGGGCTGAGAACTACTGTTTTACTAATGCCCAAGGGGCTTGTGATGATTTTTGGACTGAGTGAGGCCGAGGGCCATATGTGAGGATATGCTGAGTGATATGAGGCCGAGGGCCTGAGATACTTTATATGCCATGAGGTGGCTTGAGTGATGTGAGGTCCGAGTGCCGAGTGATGATGCCACGAGGTGGCTTGATATAGCGCTTGGGCCGTAAGGGGCCCCTCCGGAGTCTGCACACCCACAGTGAGCGCGGGTACCCATTATGCAGAGTGATTGATACTATGCCCGAGGGGCTGATATGAGTGATTGTGAGGTAGCCCGAGGGGCTGATACTGTCTTGAGTGATTGATACTGAGCCCGAGGGGCTGATACTGTACTGAGAGTGAGCCCGAGGGGCTGATACTATGTTGAGCGATTAATACTGTGCCCGAGGGCAAATTTCTACTTGTTATCTACCTGTTAAATTACCAGTTTTACTTGTTTCCAAAGGAATATCATTTGATTTCTTCACTGATTTACCACTTTAAGTGATTTTTACTGCTTGTATGGAATTGCTTTGTGCCTTTACGTGTTTTCACACTTTCAGCCATTATTTATAATTATTACTCACTGAGTTGGAGTACTCACATTACTCCCTGCACCGTGTGTGCAGATTCAGGTATAGCAGAGTCCGCACCTGAGAGCTGATTCCGTCCAGGCTAGGCAGTGATTTGGAGTTACGAAGTAGTTTTTGACGCCCGCAGCCCCTTGTCTCTCTTATCCTCTATCATTTATGTTTTCTTCAGACTGTTGTATTGGATTCCGTACTTTGTAGACCTATAGCAAATTCTGTAGTAGCTCATGACTTGTGACACCCCGGTTTGGGCTGTGTCGGGATGGTTCCTGCTGTTGTTAACGTTAAAATTCTGCAATTTATGAGTATAATATTATATGTTATTACTATTTATGATGATTAACTGTTTAAAAGAGGTGTTCCGTTTTGGTCTGGATGGCCTTGTCTTCACGAGAGGCGCCATCACGATCGGGATCGAGAATTGGGTCGTGACAAGTTGGCATCAGAGCCTAGGTTACTTAGGTCTCACGAGTCATGAGCAGGTTTAGTAGAGTCTTGTGGATCGGTACGGAGACATCTGTATTTATCCTCGAGAGGCTGTAGAACCTTTAGGAAAAACTTAATATTCTTGAAACTCTTGTCGTGCGAACTTGTTGGTCTGATTACTAAACTTCTGATATTCCATTCTCTTACAGATGGTGAGGACGCGAGCTACCGGACGAGGTGGACGACCACCAGTGCCACCCACTGAGGCCACCAGGGGCCGTGGACGCGGTCATAGATGTGGCAGAGGCAGAGCAGCGAGGGCATCCCCTGTTGATGCACCGGCTGCCCCGACTCCGGATCAGGCTCTCGCTATGGATGATCCAGCAGCACTAGTTCAGGCACCAGCTGTGCCTATCGTGGTTCTGGGTCATCAGGATGTCTTGTCACAGATCTTATCAGTTTGCACTGGCCTGGCTCAGGCCGTTTCAGCCACTACAGCAGTAGCTACTTCACAGGCTGGGGGAGGCAATCAGACCCCCGCTGCTTGCACACCTGAGCAGGTAGTGCAGGGACTATAGACACCGGGGGTACCTCCAGCTTAGCTGGTTGCACCAACTCAGGAGTTTGTTGTGCCAGTTACACCGGATGATGAGCAGCGTCGTCTTGAGAGGTTTGGTAGACTTCAGTCTCCGTCATTCAGTGGTGCTGAGGGTGAGGATGCCCAGGGTTTTCTTGATAAGTGTCAGCGGATGCTCCATACAATAGGGACTCTTGAGACTAGTGGTGTGGTATTTACCACCTTTTAGTTTACTCGGGCTGCCTTCACATGGTGGGAGGCGTATGAGAGGCGTAGGCCAGTTGGAGCAGCGCCCCTTACTTGGCAGTAGTTCTGCACTGTCTTCTTGGAGAAGTATGTGTCACAGTCCCGCAGAGAGGAGCTGCGTAGACAGTCTGAGTGGTTGCGATAGGGGGATATGACCGTGTCACAGTATGAGTCAAGGTTTTCTGAGTTGGCTCATCATGCCATTTGGATGGTTCCGACAGATCGTGAGAGGATCAGGAGATTTTTTGATGGCCTTAACTATCACCTCCGTATTCGTATGACACGAGAGAGGGTGTTGGGTGCTACGTTCGAGGAGGTGGTCGATATCGCTCGTGAGATTGAGACTGTTCACCGTCAGGATCGAGAGGAGAGGGAGGCTAAGAGGCCTCGAGGATCTGACAGTTATAGTGGTGCTTCTTCGAGGGGCCAGTCTCAGCATGGTAGGGGCCGTTCTTTCAGGCATGCTCGGTCAGCCTGCCCAGAGTATCGCGGGGCACCTTCGGGTCATGGTCATCATGGATCTCAGCGGGGCCAGTCATCACTCAGTGCCCTTCTAGCCCAGAGTTCATCTCGTGCCCCATCAGCTCAGGGTTCTTCTATGCCTAGTGCATCAGTTGGTCACTCCGGTGCGAGGGGTTCCCTTCAGTCCCCTTCTCCAGCACCTGGGAGTTGTTTTGAGTGTGGAGAGTTTGGACATGTGTGGAGGCAGTGTCCTCGTCGTGTAGCTAGTTCGTCCTAGTAGAGGGCTCAGCCCTTGACCTATGCTCCAATTACTTCACCACCCGCCCATCCAGCTAGGGGTGGAGGTCATGTGGCTAGGGGTCGCCCTAGAGGGGGAGGTCGATCAGGGGGCGGTCAGGCCCGTTTCTATGCACTTCCTGGCAAGACAGATTCTATTGCTTCAGATGCTGTCATTACAAGTATTATTTCAGTCTGCCACAGAGATGCCTCTGTATTATTTGATCCCGGTTCCACCTTTTCTTATGTGTCATCATACTTTGCTCGTTATTTGGGTACGCCCCGTGAGTTTCTTGCTTTACCTATTCATGTATCTACCCCAGTGGGCAATACTGTTGTTGTAGACCGTGTGTACCGGTCATGTGTGGTGACTATTGGGGGTCTGGAGACCCGAGTGAATCCGTTGCTATTGAGCATGGTGGATTTTGATGTCATTTTGGGCATGGATTGGCTATCTCCATGTCGTGCTATTCTAGACTGTCATGCTAAGACAGTCACTTTGGCTATGCCAGGTGTACCGCGGATCGAGTGGCATGGTGTGACTGATTATGTTCCTAGTAGAGTGATATCCTTCTTGAAGGCCCAACGTATAGTTGGGAAGGGCTGCCTTTCATATCTAGCATTTGTAAGGGATGTTGGAGCTGAGACTCCTAGTATCGATTCTGTCCCAATTGTGAGGGACTTTCCCGATGTGTTTCCTACAGACCTGCCGGGCATGCCACCAGACAGGGACATTAATTTTGGTATTGACCTAGTGCCGGGCACTTAGCCCATTTCTATTCCGCCGTATCATATGGCACTAGTAGAGTTGAAAGAATTGAAAGAACAACTTCAGGAACTCCTAGATAAGGGGTTCATTCGGCCTAGTGAAGTCCCCTTGGGGTGCACTGGTTTTATTTGTGAAGAAGAAGGATGGCACGATAAGAATGTGCATCGATTATAGGCAATTGAACAAAGTAACAATTAAGAACAAGTATCCTTTCCTCACATTGATGATTTATTTGATCAGCTTCAGGGAGCGAGAGTGTTCTCCAAGATTGATCTCCGTTTGGACTATCACCAATTGAAGATCAGGGATTCAGATATTCTTAAGACTGCTTTCAGGACCAGATATGGTCATTATGAGTTTCTTGTTATGTCTTTCGGGCTAACCAATACCCCAGTAACATTTATACATTTGATGAACAGCGTGTTCTGGTCTTATCTTGTTTCGTTCGTTATAGTATTCATTGATGATATTTTGGTATACTCGCATAGTCAGGAGGAGCACGCGGAGCATTTGAGGGTTGTGTTGTAGAGATTAAGGGAGGAGAAGCTTTATGAAAAATTCTTCAAGTGTGAGTTTTGGCTTAGTTCAGTGGCTTTCTTGGGGTACGTGGTGTCCATCGAGGGTATACAGGTTGATCCAAAGAAGATAGAGACGGTTCAGAGTTGGCCCAAACTGTCCTCAGCCATAGAGATTCGTAGGTTTCTTAGGTTGGCAGGCTATTATCGCCGGTTTGTTCAGGGATTTTCATCCATTGCATCACCCTTGACCAAGTTGACTCAGAAGGGTGCTCCATTTGTATGGTCAGACGAGTGTGAGGAGATCTTTCAGAAGCTCAAGATAGCCTTGACCACAGCTCCAAGTTGGTTTTGCCATCAGCTTCAGGTTCATATACTGTGTATTGTGATGCTTCGAGAGTTGGGATTGGTTGTGTGTTGATGCAAGAGGGTAGAGTTATTGCTTATGCTTCTCATCAGTTGAAGCCCCATGAGAAGAACTACCCCGTTCATGATTTGGAGTTGGCTGCCATAGTTCATGCATTGAAGATTTGGAGGCATTACTTGTATGGCGTATCTTGTGAGGTGTTCACTGATCATCATAGTCTTCAGCATTTGTTCAAGCAAAAAGATCTTAATTTGAGGCAGCGGAGATGGTTGGAGTTGCTTAAGGATTATGATATCACTATTCTGTACCATCCGGGAAAGGCCAACGTGGTGGCCGATGCATTGAGCCGAAAGGCAGTGAGTATGGGGAGTTTGGCATATATTCCAGTTGGGGAGAGACCCCTTGCAGTTGATGTTTAGGCCTTGGCCAATCGGTTCGTGAGATTGGATATTTCGGAGCCCAGTCGAGTGTTGGCATGTGTGGTTTCTCGGTCTTTCTTATATGATCGTATTAGAGAGCGCCAGTATGATGATCCGCATTTGCTTGTCCTTAAGGACAGAGTCCTGCATGATGATGCCAGAGATGTGACCGTCGGTGATGATGGTGTGGTGAGGATGCAGGGCCGGATTTGTGTGCCCAATGTGGATAGGCTTAGAGAGTTGATTCTGGAGGAGGCCCATAGCTCGTGGTATTCCATTCATCTGGGTGCCGGGTGGAGAAGAATGATGAAATATATCGTGGGATTTGTAGCTCGGTGTCTCAATTGTCAGCAGGTGAAATATGAGCATCAGAGACCAGGTGGCTTGCTTCAGCAGATGGTTATTCCCGAGTGGAAGTGGGAGAGGGTCACCATGGATTTTGTGGGTGGTCTTCCTCGGACTTTGAAGAAGTTCGATGCTATTTGGGTGATTGTGGATCGGCTGACCAAGTCTGCGCACTTCATCCCTGTGTGTACTACCTATTCTTTAGAGCGGTTGGCAGAGATTTATATCTGGGAGATTATTCGGTTGCATGGTGTTCCGGTCTCCATCACCTCAGATAGAGGTACTCAGTTTGCTTCGCAGTTTTGGAGAGCCGTACAGAGAGAGTTGGGTACTCAGGTAGAGTTGAGTACAGCGTTTCATCTTCAGACGGACGAACAGTCCGAGCGTACTATTCAGATATTGGAGGACATGTTGCGTGCTTGTGTTATTGACTTTGGAGGTTCATGGGATAAGTTTCTACCACTTGCAGAGTTTGCTTACAACAATAGCTACCAGTCGAGTATTCAGATGGCTCCATATGAGGCTTTGTACGGGAGGCGGTGTAGATCTCCGGTTGGTTGGTTCGAGCCCGGCGAGGCTAGACTATTGGGGACAGATTTGGTTCAGGATGCCTTAGAGAAGGTGAATGTGATTCAGGAGAGGCTTCGTACAGCGCAGTTGCGTCAGAAGAGTTATGCAGACCGGAAGGTTCGAGATGTGTCCTACATGGTTAGTGAGAAGGTCTTGCTGAAGGTTTCTCCCATGAAGGGTGTTATGAGGTTTGGGAAGAAAGGCAAGTTGAGTCCTCGGTTCATTGGGCCTTTTGAGGTGCTTCAGAGGATTGGGGAGGTGGCTTATGAGCTTGCTTTGCCACCCAGCCTGTTGAGTGTGCATCCGGTATTTCATGTTTCTATGCTCCGAAAGTATATTGGGAGACCGAGCGGGAGATACAGAGCAAATATCCTCATCTGTTTGAGGCTTCAGGTATGTTTCTTGACTCGTTTGAGGGCGAACGTTTGTTTAAGTTGGGGAGGATGTGACGACCCGGCTAGTCGTCTCATGAGTTACCGCTCCGTTTCCCCCCATTTCAGCTTCTTTACGCTTCGTTATCCGTGTTTTATGTGACCGAGTTGATTAGTTCGAGTTCGGAGAGGATTTGGTAAGAAATGAGACACTTAGTCTCTTTTAAGAAGGCTTAAGTTGGAAAAGTCAACTAGGTGTTGACTTATGTGTTAGAAGGCTCGGAAGTGAGTTCCGATGGTTCGGTTAGCTTTGGGAGGTGATTTGTGACTTAGGAGCGCGATCGGAATGGGTTTTGGAGTTATAGAGAAGAATTAAGCTTGAATTGGCGAAATTAGTATTTTGGCGAATTCCGGTTGGTAGGTGAGATTTTGATACGGGGGTCGGATTGGAATTCCGAGAGTTGCAGTAGCTTCGTTAGGTGATTTTGGATGTGTGTGCAAAATTTCAGATCATTCGGAGGTGTTTTGGTCTGGTTTTTGATCAAATGCGTATTTCGGAAGTTTTTAAGAAATTTAGGCTTGAATCCGATGTAATTTGATGGTTTTGGTGTTGTTTGTGATTTTTTGATGATTGGAACAAGTTTGAATGATGTTTTAGGATGGGTTGGCTCTTTTGGTTGAGGTCCCGGGGGCCTCGGGGTGATTTCGGATGGTCAATCGGACCAATCTTGGTTTTTGAAGTTGTAGATTTCAGCTGAGTGTTGCAGAACATTTTTGTTCTCTGCGATCGCAGGGGTGCAATTGCAATCGCATAGAAGGTTTAGGGAAGGCTGTTCTGATTTCTCAATGCGATCGCGGAATAGGGTATGCAATCGCATAGGTTGAGGAGGTTGTTCATTGCGATCGCATGAGGAGTAATGCGATCACGTAGTGTTAAATGGACCTGAGGTTCTGAGGGGTACTTTGCTCAATGCGATCGCGGAGTAGTGAATGCGATCGCGTAGGTTTTGATTGGTGAAGCAGTGCGATCATAGTTAAGGGGTCGCGTTCGCATAGGACAGTTTGGAGGCCTGGGAAAGTTGAGCTATGCGATCGCAGAGGCTTGGATGCGATCGCATAGAGTAAAATCTGGGCTGACAAAAGGGTTTTAATAAACATTTCACCATCGAATCAAGTCCCTTTTCCTCTATTGTTGAGTAACCTTGGGAGCTTTTGACGAGTACTAAAGAGGGTTTTGACTGGGAATCGATTGGAAGTGAGTCCTATGGCCTAGAAACGTCATTTAATTGTAGATTCAACATCTAAATTCATGGAAATTTGATTAAAAAGGGAAGGATTAGGGCTTGACTTTTGAAATAGAAATTTGGGGGTTTGAGGGAGCATTTGAGCTCAGATTTCGGTAAATTTGATATGTATAGACTCGTGGCGAGATAAGGAATCCGGTGATGTCAATTTTCTGATTTTTTGAGAAGTGGGCCCGGGGCTCGGGTTTTGCCAACTTGGTGATTTTTGATATTTTTCGAGTCTTTTAGATTGGGTTGTATTCCCTTAGCCTATTGTAATGTATTGCTTGTGGTTTTTATCAGATTCGACGCTCGAGGAGGTTGATTTGCGAGGCAAGGGAGTAGCGAGCTAGGATTTCAGCCTGCTTGAGGTGAGTAATGGTTGTAAATGATGTCCTGAGGGTTTGAAACCCCGGATTGCACATCGTAGTGCTATATTGAGGCAAGATACGCGCTGGATGATGAGCGTGGGGTCTTTCACTACTGGGGATTGTGACTTGGTCCATCCCGATTGATGATTTTACCGAATATTTGACTGAAATTCATTTGTTATCATCATGATTTGGGCTGATTGCCATATTTGGGCTTCGTGCCAACTATTTGAACCCTTCGGGGATTTTTATCATTGTTTCCTCACTGCTTGACTTATTATTTGAACTCAGTCCTGTTGATATCTACTGTTTTACAAACTCAGCCACTTTTACTCAGATTTGAAACTTAAATGATATTTCTATATCATGTTTTGGGCTGAGAACTACTGTTTTACTAATGCCCAAGGGGATTGTGATGATTTTTGGACTGAGTGAGGCCGAGGGGGTTATGTGAGGATATGCTGAGTGATATGAGGCCGAGGGCCTGAGATACTTTATATTCCACGAGGTGGCTTGAGTGATGTGAGGCCGAGTGCCGAGTGATGATTCCACGAGGTGGCTTGATATAGCGCTTGGGCCGTAAGGGGCCCCTCCGGAGTCTGCACACCCACAGTTAGCGCAGGTACCCATTATGCAGAGTGATTGATACTATGCCCGAGGGGCTGATATGAGTGATTGTGAGGTAGCCCGAGGGGCTGATACTATCCTGAGTGATTGATACTGAGCCCGAGGGGATGATACTGTACTGAAAGTGAGCCCGAGGGGCTGATACTATGTTGAGCGATTGATACTGTTCCCGAGGGGCGGATTTCAACTTGTTATCTACCTGTTAAATTACCGGCTTTACTTGTTTCAAATGGAATATCGTTTGATTTCTTCACTAATTTACTGCTTTAAGTGATTTTTACTGGTTGATATGGAATTGCTTTGTGCCTTTACGTGTTTTCATAATTTCAGCCATTATTTATAATTATTACTCACTGAGTCGGAGTACTCACATTACTCCCTACACCGTGTGTGCAGATTCAGGTATAGCAGAGTCCGCACCTAAGCGCTGATTCCATCCAGGCTAGGTAGTGATTTGGAGTTACGCGGTAGCTGTTGACGCCCGCAGCCCCTTGTCTCTCTTATCCTCTATCATTTATGTTTTCTTCAGACTGTTGTATTGGATTCCGTACTTTGTAGACCTATAGCAGATTCTGTAGTAGCTCATGACTTGTGACACCCCGGTTTGGGCTGTGTCGGGATGGTTCCTGCTGTTGTTAACGTTAAAATTCGCAATTTATGAGTATTATATTATATGTTATTATTGTTTATGATGATTAACTGTTTAAAAGAGGTGTTCCGTTTTGGTCTGGCTGACCTTGTCTTCACGAGAGGCGCCATCACGACCAGATTCGGGAATTGGGTCGTGACAAAAGACCTTTAGTTGTGGCCAAGCAACCTTTTTTGATTTTATTTTAAAATAGGAAATATTACAAAAAAGTTCTTTTACAAGTGGACAGAGAAACTAGAGAGAAGGCAGAGCTAATACTTTGGCTAACGCCTGCCTCTAGAGAATGAAAGATGATCCTTATATAATGGATCAGTATACAAACAAACAAAACCAAAAAGTAGAATTGACCGACAAAATAATTACAGGTGTGGCCGACAAGATAAAAAGATAAAGTCTATAATTACAAACGGACAAATTGCTTTATAAAAGCAGATTCCCTTCAATAATGGAGGGACCCTTTACCCATTGAGTATATAAACTCTTAAATAGAGGAGGAAGTATCTCTAATGATGGACCATATGACTTCCACCATTTAAAGAACTAATTTGGAATTTGCTGACTGTTCATATTAGAACATAGCTTAATGAACTATGAGTGTTTCCTATTAGGATTCTCATAAAGCAAAGTTTTATTAAAACTTTCAACATAGTCCCAGTAATTAAATTTAACTGAGACATTCTGATCAGGATGAGTATATTCTCGATCCTTAAGGGTACTCATAGCCCATTCATCTGCAGGTATAATCTTTTTGATAATAATTTTTGAAAAACTATATGTTTTCTTGGTATTGGCAGGATAAAAATGCTGAATTTCGGCTAATCCTGTCGTTGAGAGTATAATCTCATAGTGCATCCTGTATTTATAAGCAGGAGTAGCGTATGCCGCTGTATCAAAGTATCTGGTCATTAATTGCCATGGCTTATCCTTCCATTTAAGGTCGGATTGTTCCAAAAGAATTATTAACTCTTTTGTATCCTTTCGGTTATAAACCTCAAGGTTTTCATTGCTATCCTCTGATATAACTGAGGAATAGGTTGGTACATTAGATGATGTACCCTCATCTTTTTTAGATTGTATAAAATTCATTAATTCCTTATATAAACAATGATCTGTATTACCTCCTGCTATATCAGCAGCAATTAATTTTTGGCTTCAAAGCGTCTTCTTTAATCTTTCATAAAGAATAACAGTATCTCTAGCAAGGTCCTTTATAAAAGGAGAAATGTAATTTAAACTTCCTAGAAATCTCTGCAGCTGGGTTTTATCCGTAATTATATCAAGGAATTTAGAAGCAAATTCAATACTTCTATTTATTGGAATAATCCTCCCCTTCTCAATGTTATGACCGAAAAATCTTATAGAAGTTTGGAAAATCATCATTTTTGGTTTTGATATAACTAAAACATTTTGAATAATAATCTTTTTGAATAAGTCTAAATGTATGAAATGAGCTTCTAGATTTTTTGAAAATACTAGAATATCATCAATATAAACTATTATAAAATCTGTATAAGGAAGGAAAATATCATTCATAATTTTTTGAAATTCAGAGGGAGTATTTTTCAAACCAAACGGCATAACATTCCATTCATATTGGTCCATTGGCACATTAAAAGCAGTTTTATATCTATCTGATTCAAATATCTGAATCTGCCAATAACCTGATTTTAAATCAAATTTTCAAAATATAATGGCATCATGAAGTCTATCCAGTAAATCCTTTTTATTGGGGATAAGATATCTAATCCATTTTAACACCTTATTAAGGGGTTTATAATTTATTACTAGTCTAGGAACTCCTCGTTCCTGCTCAGTATGCTTATTTACATAAAAAGCAGTACAAGACCATTTAGATCTTGAGGGTCTAATTAAACACTTTTGCTGTAAAGAATCAATTTCTTTTTTGCATAACTCCCAAATACTCAGAGTTCATTTGACAAGGTCGAGCCTTGGTAGGGATATTATCCTCGGAAAAGTCTTCTTCATATGGAGGACTTATAATATGCTTTTTCCTACTCCAAAATTGATTCAGATGGTCACCACAAATAGAAGTAGAAAATTGGTTTTTGAGAAAATTGATTTTTTCTGCTAATCTAGGATTTTTTAAATCCGGTCTAATCGTAATGGAACAAATTTCATTTTTCAGAAACTCAATTTGATTGACTTTTGAAGAAATATTATTAGAAATAATCTCATTTAAAAATCTTTGGACTTGCTCAGTTATAATCTCAAAAGTGATACTCTTACCATTATAGGTACCATTGAAACTTTTTGTATCCCAATATAAAAAGGGCAATAATTTGATGAAAAATGGGACACCAAGTATTACTTCTTGTTGAATGTCTTTTACCAAAACAAAACTCTCAGGAATGCATGTGTCTTGTTGGCAAATATAAGCTTTAGGCAATTTATATGAAATACCTATTGCACCACCACTAGCATTTTTTAAACGGTGGGTGATTTTATAAAAATATCTAGAGGGTATAACTCCTTCTTTTATACAATTTAAATTTGCTCCACTATCAGATAGAGCAACAAACTCTTTTTTGAAATTGTAATCAATTAAAAGAGTTATTTTTATTAAAAACTTTTGAGTGATAAAATATTGTAATTTTTCTAAAAATTCATCTTCAGGAAAATCCATTACTGCCAATAAAGTACTAGCAGTATTTTCTTCTGAAGTACTAGCAATATTATCTATTTCAGTAATCTTAATGCTGGGATTTGTATTAATTACCCCAGAATTTTCTAATTTAAAAATTCTTTCATCTAAAGCTATATTTGAAGTTTTTAATTCCGAGATTTCTTTCTTGAGATAACTTATCTCAGTACTTAAATCTTGGATAGTAGCAAGCCTTTCAGGCTGGGACTTATTTTTCACCATCTTTCTGATTTCAGACATGGTGTAAGGTCCTTTTTGAGATGGAATTTCTTCCACCTCTGTTCCGACCTCTGGATTCGTAGGAATTTTATCTATTAGCTGGGACCTTAATTCAGGGTCTTTAATAACCCTTAGTAAATCAATCAAATTGTCATTAGACAAAACATTAATCCTTAAATCCCTAAATTGGGAGTAGATATTAAAAAGTTCATCGTCAGTATTACAATAATGATTTGAGCATTGTCCCTTATTACAGGAATCTTGCCCTTCTTCAGAAGAAGAAGTATAACTTTCTTCATGAAGGACCCTTAGGTCTTCACTTGTTGATGAAGATTCTTCATCAGTATCAGATATTTCTGGAGAAGAATTCAAAAGAATCTTACATAAAGAATCTTTGATATGATCATCTAAATCCAATTCTTTGATCTTGCAATCTTTTGCATAATGGCCTACTCTCCCACATTTATAACAGGCCTGAGGGTTTTTAGACTTTATAAAACTTTTTCTGGCTTTATGAAAAGCCTTTCTTCTTTGGGTTTTTTCATGTCGTTTTTTCCGGCGAACCCTTCTTCTTTTTGAAATCCTTTTTATGGGATTTCTTTCTTTTGGATGGTATATCAATGGTGAATTGTTCACAGAATTCACCTAATTGTTTTCTCTCAGTGAGACGATATTTCTTAATTTGTTGGTTTAGCTTGATCTCATTACACAGAGCTAAACCTTCCTGAGTGCATACACTATATAGTTTACCATATGAGTAATTATTATAATCAATACTCATTAAAAAATTATAATTACTTTACCCAATTTAACTACAAAAATGATTTATAAGTAAATTTTCTTTGGTTTTAAATTCCTCAAATTTAGGACTTTATATATATATTTCGAATAAGGGAAGATTTAATAATTAAATTTAGTTAATTTTAAAGTTCTGAATATTAGGATAATAATCAAATTACAATTATACCCAATATAAAATCTAGTTTTAAAGGGTATTGAACCTTGTTTCACCGATTGTATTTAACGTTATGATTAAGTTTTAAATTGTCTTGATTTTTGTTGACGTAACTAATGTCCAAATTTTAAGTATGGATTCGTCATACTTGTCGTCAAAGTATGTTCAATGAAATTGGAACCAAAAAGGGTATTAGAGACAACTTTCTTTAAGAATTTTTTGTTCGGATGGTAATTATAATTTTATAATAATTTAAAAGATATTAAAATTTCATACATAGTTTAAATAAGAAAAGTTTTATGTGATTTCAAAGCGGTAAACATATCAGGAAAATAATGATTTAGTTGATTTAAAATTCCTAAATATTAGGGAGAGTAATTTAATTACGATTTTATCCTATGTAAAATTTATTTTAAAAAGATAAAAAAGATGAACAATACTTCGCTAAGAGGCTTCATGCTTATATAGTACTAGTCTCTATGAATGTGCGTTGCATGTTAATTATTGCACGTAGATGTTTAGTTGGTTTAATAATTGCATGTGAATATTCAGTCAATAATCAACTTTTTGCCTTGAAAAATTATTATTATTATTATTATTATTATTATTATTATTATTATTATTATTATTATTATTATTATTATTATTATTATTATTATTATTATTATTATTACACATAACAAGATGTAGATATGCGTCAAATAGTACGAAAGTGCATGTCGAACGTAATAAATCTTCAATTACGTAGATATTCAAAAAAAATATTACTCAAATGTATATGAGATTCAATAACAACTTTCGTAACATAAATGAAAAAATATATTATATAAACTAAACCAATTCGTTAATAAAATTTTGACACAATCAAAGTTATGTGATTAAAATTGTAAAGACACTTACAATATTGTCATGACCCTAAACCCAAACCCGATCATGATGACGCCTCTCGTGAAGACAAGGCCAACCAATTAAACCCAACTCACTTTTTACACAGTTAAACAACAAGAAAGCAGTTTAAGACATAATTTAATAATATTAAGTAGCGGATAATATCATAAAAATGCAGAAGTACAACCCAACACAGTCCTAACTGGGGTGTCACTAGTCATGAGCATCTATAATTCATAATACAAGTATGCTGTGTCTATAAACTAGTACAACTGTCTGAAAAGAGATAGAAATGATAAAGGAGTAGAGACACAGGACTGCGGATGTCAAGCAGCTACCTCGTGAACTCTGAATGTCCGCCTGAAGCTGGAGGGATCAGCACTCGGGAGCGGAACCAGCTACGCCTGAATCTGCACACAGGGTGCAGGGAGTAAAGTGAGTACTCCAACTCAGTGAGTAACAAATGTAAATAAAGACTGAAAGCGAGAAACACGTAAGGCACAAGACATTCTATAATGAAGCAGTAAAACCATTTGAAAACAACAAACCAATGAAAAGATAAGAAAAATCCTTTTTCAACAAGTAAACAGGTAATTGACAGGCAAATTAAGGAAGAATAAACACATAGAAGTTCGCACCTCGGGCACTGTATCAACAAAACCGCCCCTCGAGCAATATCTCAGAACAATACCAGCCCCTCGGGCTCATTCTCACATCACAATGGGTACCCACCCTCACTGGGAGTGTGCAGACTCCTGGAGGGGCCCCTCATGGTCCAAGCGTAATAACAAGCCATCTCGTGACATCAACACTAGGCTCTCGGCCTCATATCAATCAAGCCACCTCGTGGCGTACATATCTCAGGCCCTTGGCCTCAAATCAATATCAGTATTTCCTCACAACATAGGCCCTCGGCCTTACTCAGTCAAAAATCCTCACAAGCCACTCGGGCAATAGTAAAATAGTGTTTCTTAGCCCAACCATTATTTAAAATATCATTTTAGTATTAAAACTGAGTAAACATGGCTGAGTATGAAAACAGTAGAAAAATAGCATGACTGAGTTCAAGTATAAAGTTAAAACAGTGAAGAAATATCAATAAAAAGACCTAAAGGGTTCAAATAGTTGGCACGAAGCCCAAATATGGCATTCACCCCAAATAATGATGATAGCAAATAGTTTTCTGTAAAATACGTGGTAAAATCATTAATCGAGATGGACCAAATCACAATCCCCAATAGTACACGACCCCACGCTCGACATCAAGCGTGTGCCTTACCTCAATATAGCACTATGATATACAATCTGGGGTTTTAAACCCTCAGAACATCATTTACAATCATTACTCACCTCGAACCAGTCAAATCTCGAGCTTGCGACGCCTTTGCCCCTCGAATCGGCCTACACTCGCGTCGAATCTATCCAAAATCAGAACGAGGACATCAAATTATGCTAAGGGAACGAAGCCCAAGCGAAAGCAATCAATAAATGGCAAAAAACCCGAAATTACCAAAACCTGACTCCCCCTCCACGTCTCGGAATTCAATAATTTTTACATCAATAGATTCCTTATCTCCCCACGAGTTCATACATATCAAAAGTTCAGAAATCCGACCCAAAATGGTCCTTCAAATCCACAATTAAAAACTTAAGTTTCCAAGCCCTAGTTTTCCCAATTTTAACCTTTAATTTCCGTAATCTAGCTTTAATCCATGAAATAATAGCATAGGAACGAGTTTTAGGTCCGAATTCCTTACCTCAATGAAGTTCCCTTGAAATCCCTCTCTCAAATCATCCAAAAAGCTCCAAAGTCGAGATAAAAATGGTGAAATAGCTCAAAATTCGTGAAGGCCACAATTTATACTTTCCGCCCAAAACTTTTCGCATCTACGGCCCAATATCCGTTTATGAGGTACCGCATTTGCGGTTATTTCTCCGCTTCTGCGGAATTCACTTAACTTACGATTTTTCCGCATCTGCGATCCCTCATCCGCATCTGCGACATCATAGACGCGGTCCAACTCACCGCTTCTGTGGTCCCTGACTCCCTCAACACTTACTGCTTCTACTACCTCCCTTATCTCACATTCGTATCACACCTACGGTGCCCAATCCGCAAGTGCGGAAATACCAGAAGCAACAAATTCAGCAGCTGCAACAAAATTTCAACTTCTCCGTTAACCATTCGTAATCACCCCGAGGCCCCCGGGACCTCAACCAAAAGCACAAACATATCTCAATACCTTATTCAAACTTGTTCCAATCATCAAAACACCTCAAAAAACATCAATTCACCCAAAACACATCGGATTCAAGCCAAACTTTCTAAAATCTTCCAAATTCCTCTTTTGATAAAAAACTCAACCAAACCACATCCGAATGACCTGAAATTTTGCATCACATCCCAAATGACCCAACAGAACCACTGCAACTCTTGGAATTCCATTCTGACCCCCATATCAAAATCTCACCTATCAACCGAAAATCGTCAAAATATCCATTTTGCCAATTCAAGCCTAAATCTACTCCGGACCACCAAAACCCATTTCGATCATACTCCTAAGTTTAAATCACCTCCCTAAACTAACCGAACCACCGAAACTCACATCCAATCCCTCTAACACATAAGTCAACATCCGGTTGACTTTTCCAACTTAAACTTCCTTAAAAGAGACTAAGTGCCTCAAACCTTACCAAGATCATTCCGAATTCGATCCGACCAACCTGATACCACAAAACACAGATAACAAAGCATAAAGAAGCAGAAATGGGGAAAACAAAGCGGTAACTCATGAGATGACTGACCGGGTCATCATATCCTCCCCAACTTAAACAAACATTTGTGCTCGAACGAGTCAAGAAACATACCTAAAGCCTCAAACAGGTGAGGATATCTGCTCCACATCTCCCGCTCGGTCTCCTAGGTAGCCTCCTTCACGGGCCGACCTCTCCACTGCACTTTCACTGAAGCTATATCCTTTGATCTCAACTTTCGAACCTGACGACCCAAAATAGCTACTGGCTCTACATCATAGGTCAAATCATCATCCAACTGAACCGTGCTGAAATCCAGAACATGAGACGGAAACCCAATATACTTCCAGAGCATAGAAACATGAAATACCAGATGCACACTCGACAAGCTGGATGGCAAAGCAAGCTCATAATACACCTCCCCAATCCTCTGAAGCAACCCAAAAGGCCCAATGAACCGCGGACTCAATTTCCCTTTCTTCCCAAATCTCATAACACCCTTCATGGGCGAAACTTTCAACAGAACCTTCTCGCCAACCATGTAGGACACATCTCGAACCTCCCTGTCAGCATAACTCTTTTTGCCTCGACTGCGCTGTACGAAGCCTCTCCTGAATCACCTTCACCTTCTCCAAAGCATCTTGCACCAAATCTCTCCCCAATACCCTAATCTCACCGGGCTCGAACCAACTAACTGGAGATCTACACCACATCCCATACAAAGCCTTATATGGAGCCATCTGAATACTCGACTGGTAGCTATTGTTATAAGAAAACTCTACAAGCGGTAGAAACGGATCCCATGACCCTCCGAAATCAATGACACAAGCACGCAACATATCCTCCAATATTTGAATAGTACGCTTGGACTGCCCGTCCGTCTGAGGATAAAAAACTGTGCTCAACTCAACCTGAGTACCCAACTCTCGCTGTACAGACCTCCAAAACTACGATGTAAATTGAGTGCCCCTATCTAAAATGATGGAAACTGAGACATCATGCAAATGAACAATCTCCCGGATATAGATCTCTGCCAACCGCTCTGAAGAATAGGTAGTACACATAGGAATGAAGTGCGCAGACTTGGTCAGCCAATCCACAATCACCCAAATAGCATCGAACTTTCTCAACGTCCATGGAATTCCAACAACAAATTCCATAGTGATCCTCTCCCACTTTCACTCTGGAATATCCATCCGCTGGAGCAAGCCACCCGGTCTCTGATGCTCATATTTCACCTGCTGACAATTGAGACAACGAGCTACAAATCCCATAATATCTTTCTTCATTCTTCTCCACCAATAGTGCTGCCTCAAATCCTGATACATCTTCGCGGCACCCGGATGAATGGAATACCACGAGCTATGGGCCTCTTCCAGAATCAACTCCCGAAGCCCATGCACATTGGGCACACAAATCCGTCCCTACATCCTAAACACCCCATCATCACCAATGGTCACATCTCTAGCATCATCATGCTGAATTCTGTCCTTAAGGACAAGCAAATACGGATCATCATACTGGCGCTCTCTGATGCGATCATATAAGGAAGACCGAGAAACCACACAAGCCAATACCCGATTGGGCTCCGAAATATCTAACCTCACGAACTGATTGGCCAAGGCCTGAACATCAACTGCAAGAGGTCTCTCCCCAACTAAAATATATGCCAAACTCCCCATACTCACTGCCTTTCGGCTCAAAGCATCGGCCACCACACTGGCCTTTCCCGGATGGTACAATATAGTGATATCATAATCCTTAAGCAACTCCAACCATCTCCGCTGCCTCAAATTAAGATCCTTTTGCTTGAAGAAGTGCTGAAGACTGCGGTGATCAGTGAACACCTCACAAGATATGCCATACAAGTAATTCCTCCAAATCTTCAATGCGTGAACTATGGCAGCCAACTCCAAATCATGAACGAGGTAGTTATTCTCATGGGACTTCAACTAACGAGAAGCATAAGCAATAACTCTACCCTCCTGCATCAATACACAACCAATCCCGACTCTCGAAGTATCACAGTACACGATATATGAACCTGAAGTTGATAGCAAAACCAACACTGGAGCTGTGGTCAAAGCTGTCTTGAGCTTCTGAAAGCTCTCCTCATACTCATCCGACCATACAAATGAAGCACCCTTTTGAGTCAACTTGGTCAAGGGTGATGCGATAAATGAGAATCTCTGAACAAACTGGCAATAATAGCTTGCCAAACCAAGAAAGTTGCAAATCTCTGTGGCTGAGGACGGTCTGGGACAACTCTGAACTGCCTCTATCTTCTTCGGATCAACCCGAATACCCTCGCTGGACACCACATGCCCCAAGAAAGCCACTGAGCTGAGCCAAAACTCATACTTGGAGAATTTTGAATAAAGCTTCTCCTCCCTCAATCTCTGCAACACAACTCTCAAATGCTCCGCGTGCTCCTCTTGACTACGCGAGTACACCAAAATATCATCAATGAAGACTATGACAAACGAGTCGAGATAAGGCCGGAACACGTTGTTCATCAAATGCATGAACGTTGTTGGGGCATTGGTCAGCCCAAAAGACATCACTAAGAACTCATAATGACCATATCGGGTCCTGAAAGCCGTCTTAAGAATATCCAAGTCCCTGATCTTCAACTGGTGATAACCTGAACGGAGATCAATCTTGGAGAACACTCTTGCTCCCTGAAGCTGCTCGAATAAATCATCAATGCGAGGAAAATGATACTTGTTCTTAATTGTTACCTTGTTCAATTGCCTATAATCAATGCACATCCTTATTGTGTCATCCTTATTTTTCACAAACCGAACCGGCACACTCCACAGTGATACACTAGGCCAAATGAACCCCTTATCAAGGAGTTCCTAAAGTTGTTCCTTTAACTCCTTCAACTCCGCTAGTGCCATACGATACGGCGGAATAGAAATGAGATGAGTTCCTGGCACCAGGTCAATACCAAAATCAATATCCCTATCCGGTGGCATGCCCGACAGGTCTGCAGGAAACACATCATGAAAATCCCTCACAACTAGAACAAAATCAATACCGGGAGTCTCAGCTCCGACATCCCTCACAAATGCTAAATACGAAAGGCAACCCTTCCCAACCATACGCTAGGCCTTCAAGAAAGAGATCACTCTACTAGGAACATAATCAGTCACACCTCGCCACTCAATCCGTGGCACACCCGGTATAGCCAATGTGACTGTCTTAGCATGACAATCCAGAATAGCATGACATAGAGATAGCCAATCCATGCCCAAAATGACATCGAAATCCACCATACTCAATAATAACATATCCACTCGGGTCTCCAAACCCCCAATATTCACCACACACGATCGGTATACACGGTCCACAATAACAATAATGCCCACCGAGGTAGATACATGAATAGTTAAAGCAAGAAACTCACGGGGCGTACCCAAATAACGAGCAAAGTATGAGGACACATAAGAAAAGGTGGAACCGAGATCAAATAATACAGAGGCACCTCTGTGGCAGACTGAAACAATAACTGTAATAACAGCATTTGAAGCAATAGCATCGGGTCTGCTTGGAAGTGCATAGAAACGGGCATGACCGCCACCTGATCGACCTCCCCCTCTGGGGCGACCCCTGGCTGACTGACCTCCACCCCTAGCTGGTGGGGCGGGTGGTGGTGAAGTAACTGGCACTGAAGCCGATGGCTGACCCCTCTATTGAGATGAACTAGTAACACGACGAGGGCACTGCCTCCACATGTGACAATCTCTCTACACTCTTAATAACTCCTAGGTGTTGGAGAATGGGACTGAAGGGAACCCCTCGCACCGGAGTGACTAGCAGATGCACTCGACATAGAGAGCCCTGAACTAATAGAGCACGGGATGAACTCTGAGCTGGAAGGGCACTAAGTGATGACTGGCCCTGATGAGAACTGTGAGAACCATGACCCGATGACGCCCCACGATAACTTGGGCGAGCTGGCTGAGCAGACCTGAATGGACGGCCTCTGCCGTGCTGAAACTGACCCCTCGAAGGAGAACCATTATAGCTACTAGATCCTCGAGGCCTCTTGGTCTCCCTCTCCTCTCGCTCCTGGCAATGAACAGACTCAATCTCATGGGCGATATCCACAACCTACTCGAAAGTAGCACCAGTCACCCTCTCCCTAGTCATGAGAATACAGAGCTAATAAGTGAGACCATCAACAAACCTCCTAATCCTCTCTCTATCTGTCGGAACCAACCAGATGGCATGTCGAGCCAACTCAGAAAACCTCAACTCATACTGCGACACAATCATCTCCCCCTGACACAACCACTCAAATTGCCTATACAACTTCTCTCTGTGAGACCGCGGCATATACTTCTCCAGAAAGAGAACGGAGAACTGCTGCCAGGTAAGATGTGCTACACCAACAGGCCTGCGCCTCTTAAAATCCTCCCACCAAGTGAAAGCAGCTCCTAAAAACTGATAAGTAGTGAAAGTAACCCCGCTGGTCTCCAGAATACGTGTTGTACCAAGCATCCTCTAACACTTATCTAATAAACCCTAGGCATCCTCGCCCTCTACACTACTGAAGGTTGGAGGCTGTAGTCTACCAAACCTCTCCAACCTACACTGCTCATCCTCCAACATGCAGGAACTATATAGTCCTGAGCAGCTGCAACCGGATGGGCTAGATGTGCCCCCGGCGTCTGAAGTCCCTACACGACCTGCTCATGTGTGCGAGTGGCGGGAGTCTGATTGCCTCCCCCGGCCTGAAAAGTAGATGCGACTGTAGTGGCTGAAACCGCCTGAGCTAGGCCAGTACAAACTGATAAGATCTGAGCCAAGCCCTCCGAAGAACCGGAATCACAATGGGTAGAGCTGGTGCCTGAGCTGGTGCTGCTGGAGCATCCATAACTGGGACTTGATCCTGAACTAGGGCAGCTGGTGGATCTATAGGTGTTGCCCTCGCTGCTCTGCCTCTACCAGTACCACGACTGTGTCCTCGACCTCTGGTGGCCACAACTGGTGGTACTGGTGGTTGTCCACCCTGACCGGTAGCGCGTATCCTCACCATCTGTGAAAGAATAGAATAACAAAAGTTTAGTACTCGGAGCAACAAATTCGCACGACAAGAGTTTCAAGAATGTGAAGTTTTCCTAAAGGTTATACAGCCTCTCGAATATAAATACAGACGTCTGTGTACCGATCCGCGAGACTCTACTAAACCTGCTCATGACTCTTGAGACCTATATAACCTAGGCTCTGATACCAACTTGTCACGACCCTAAACCCAAACCCGGTCGTGATGGCGCCTCTCATAAAGACAAGGCAAGCCAATTAAACCTAATTCACTTTTTACACAGTTAAACAACAAGAAAGCAGTCTAAGACATGATTTAATAATACTAAGTAGTGGATAATATCATAAAAATGCGGAAGTACCACCCAACACAGCCCTAACCGGGGTGTCACTAGTCATGAGCATCTATAAGTCATAATACAAGTCTGCTAAGTCTATAAACTAGTCCAACTGTCTGAAAAGAGATAGAAATTATAAAGGAGGAGAAACACGGGGCTGCGGACGCCAGGCAGCTACATCGTGAACTCCGAATGTCCGCTTGAAGCTGGAAGGATCAACACTTGGAAGAGGGACCAGCCCAGCTACACCTGAATCTGCACACAGTGTGCAGAGAATATAGTGAGTACTCCAACTCAGTGAGTAACAAATATAAATAAAGACTGAAAGCGAGAAAACACGCAAGGCACAAGGCATTCTATAATGAAGCAGTAAACCATTTGAAAACAGTAAACCGGTGAAAAGATAAGTAAAATCCTTTTTCAACAAGTAAACAGGTAATTGACAGGCAAATTAAGGAAGAATAAACACATAGAGTTAACCCCTCGGGCACTGTATCAACAAAACCGCTCCTCGGGCAACATCTCAGAACAATACCAGCCCCTCGGGCTCAATCTCAACATCCCAATAGTGCACGACCCCACGCTCAACATCAAGCGTGTGCCTCACCTTAATATAGCACAATGATGTGCAATCCGGGGTTTCAAACCCTCGGAACATCATTTACAATCATTACTCAGCTTGAACCGGTCAAATCTCTAGCTAGCGATGCTTTTGCCGCTCAAATCGGCCTCCACTCGCGTCGAATTTATCCAAAATCAGAACGAGGACATCAAAATATGCTAAGGGAACGAAGCCCAAGCGAAAACAATCAATAAATGACACAAATCCCGAAATTACCAAAACCCGACCCCCGGGCCCACGTCTTGGAATTCAATAATTTTTACATCAATAGATTCCTTATCTCCCCATGAGTTCATACATATCAAAAGTTAAGAAATCCGACCCAAAATGGTCCTTCAAATCCACAATTAAAGGCCTAAGTTTCCAAGCCCTAGTTTCCCCAATTTTAACCTTTAATTTTCATAATTTCTAGCTCTAATACATGAAATAATAGCATAGGAATGCGTTTTAGGTCCAAATTCCTTATCTCAATGAAATTCCCTTGAAATCCCTCTCTCAAATCGTCCAAAAAGCTCCAAAGCGGAGATAAAAATGGTGAAATAGCTCAAAATTCGCGAAGGCCACAATTTATACTTTCTGCCTAGAACATTTTGCATCTGCGGCCCAATACCCACTTCTGCGATACCGCATTTGCGGTTATTTTTCCGCTTCTGCGGAATTCACTTAACTTACGATTTTCCCGCATCTGTGATCCCTCATCTGCATCTGCGACATCGCAGATGCGGTCCAACTCACCGCTTTTGCGGTCCCTGACTCCCTCAGCACTTTCCGCTTCTGCGACCTCCCTTATCACACCTACAGTCCCCAATCCGCAAGTGCGGAAATACCAGAAGCAGTAAATTCAGCAGCTGCAACAAAATTCCATCTTCTCCGTTAACCATCCGAAATCACCCCGAGGCCCCCGGGACCTCAACCAAAAGCACAAACATATCCCAATACCTTATTCAAACTTGTTCCAATCATCAAAACACCTCAAACAATATCAAATCACCCAAAACACATCGGATTCAAGCCAAACTTTCTAAAATCTTCCATATTCCGCTTTTGATAAAAAACTCAACCAAACCACGCCCGAATGGCCTGAAATTTTGCGCACACATCCCAAATAAATGACCCAATGGAACTACTGCAACTCTCGAAATTCTATTCCGACCCCTATATCAAAATCTCACCTATCAACCGGAAATCGCCAAAATATCCATTTCGCCAATTCAAGCTTAAATCTAATCCGGACCTTCAAAACCCATTCCGATCACACTCCTAAGTCCCATTTCACCTCCCGAAGCTAACCGAACCACCAGAACTCACATCCAAGCCCTCTAACACATAAGTCAACATCCGGTTGACCTTTCCAACTTAAACTACCTTAAAAGAGACTAAGTGCCTCAAACCTTACCAAGATCATTCCGAATTCGATCCGACCAACCTGATACCACAAAACACGGATAACAAAACATAAAGAAACAGAAATGGAAAAAATGAAGCGGTAACTTATGAGACGGCTGACCGGGTCATCACAAATATGTAACGACATTAATATCGTTGTGATGCCATGGTATACTTTAGTTCAGATATTTGGAAGTCATATCAAATGTTACGTAAACATTACCTATTTGAGTTGGACAGGTATCCATATCTGAAATATCAAGAAGGCAACCAAAGTCTTCAACTATTCGGCTCCTTATTTTTCATCCCTTCTTGGTATAATTTTTATTTTTAGGGTAAAAATTGATACTTTGAAGGTGAATCAAAATTGGGTTTATATGTTGACTGTAGTATTACTCTTTCCACAAAGATCTAAAATATGAAACAAAACTTTGAAAGTGGGTCAAAAGCACATACCAAAAACTTTAAAATTCCATAAAATATTACTATATAAAGTATAAATAAAATATCGTGATTAAAATAATAACATAATTAAGTTTTCTTCTGCGGTGCAAATCTACGTGAGTTTTAGGGCAAAATCATTAAGGAGGTTAGATTTTTTACCATAATCACTTGTATAAAATAAAGAAGAAAAGTATAGATAAAGGTTATGGATAATTCAAATAAAATAAAACAGAGAAAGAAAAAAATTACCTACGACCCTTTCGACAATTTCTTAATCAGCAGAGAGACAATATCTTCTTCTTTGTTTTAGTTTTACCAAATAAATAAAGAAGAAAAAATAAAAAATAAAATCATACAAAAGAATATCATATTATATATTTTGAAATTTAAAAAGACAGTATTAAAAAAATCAAGAAAAGTTCACATGGTATAAGTTTTTACGTAAGCTTTGATCATTCTCTCCCGACAAAAATTCAATTAAGAGAATATTGTCACATTTTTCTTAAACAAACCCAAAAAGAGAAAAGAGCACTCGTCGTTAAGAGAATACTGTTATCTTTTTTTTATACTACAAAAATAATATGTAAATTGGTATCACATTATATTAATATATACTATTTTTTGCAAGAAATTGATTAGAAAAATAATAATGGTTAGATAACATGGATAAAATTACGTTACCTGTATTTATGATGAAAAGAGTTTAGCAACATAAAAATCTAATTGGAAGTTCAAATCTTTTATGTTGTTTCGTGTAAAGGATTATGTGACTTGTGTAATATGCTTTTCCTACTCAAATTCGTACTTTGTCTAACTGTAATGTAACTCAACTACAGAGGATATGAATTCTTTTAGAAATTAACTTGAGTTTGT
Organism: Nicotiana tabacum; assembly: GCF_000715075.1. Lineage (NCBI taxonomy): Eukaryota > Viridiplantae > Streptophyta > Magnoliopsida > Solanales > Solanaceae > Nicotiana > Nicotiana tabacum. The sequence goes on along the minus strand of NC_134101.1, from coordinate 217,545,057 downwards.
ATTTCTAACAAAAAAAAAAAAGTTGACTTTATAAGACTAAAAGGATATAAAAGTCGATCAATATTTTAGGGATATTTTAGTCGTTCAATATTTAGCGCATTCATGCTTTTATAATAATATAGATATAGATATAGATATAGACAGATAGATAGATAGATAGATAAATAGATATAGATTAACCCTTCTTTAGGCTTAGAACTTGCATAAAATATAAATCAATAATTATAAGGTAACAAAATCACCATATATGTAAGGCCCCGAAAAAATATTGCGAGACAATATATAATTTCGGGGTGCCAGGTAGGCTAATTATAATATATTATGTGCTATAGATATGATGTAAGTGAATTGGACTTGGTAAACAAGTGTATGAGTCATATAATAAGTAAGTTGGGGTCCAAGGAGAGGCCTAAGTGTAAGCCAAATGGGAAAATTTCATAATAGGCTAAGATTTCAAAGGTACTTGCACTAGTCTAGATTTAAACGAGCATATCTAAATATATATAAGGTATTATGTGATTAATAACCTATCAAATGAAAGGTCTTGGAGTCTAGTTTTCAATGCTTTAAACCGTTCATCATTCGGACACTCCTACAAGAAGTTATGACCAAATTACCAAAGCAACACAGAATTTTGTACTACTGCGCCGCCCCATGCGGCGCACGGCACGCCGCGCTTGTAGGAATTCCAGAATAGTCCGAAATTTCAATTCCAGACATATTTTGAACAGAATCCCCGCAACCCACGGCACCTCACACGCCGCTGCTGTACAAAAACGAGTTTTTAAGACTCGAACTCCATTTCATTTAACTCGATTGAAGTTCATTTTTGGGGAAATTTCTAGTGTTCTAGAGAGAAAGGAGAGCGATTCTAGAGAGAGGAAAGGGGAAAACTAAAGATTTCACTACTCTTCCTTGAATCACACCTTGAAATGACATCAAAGAGTTGCTAAGGCTTCAAAGAGGTAAGAATTTCTTTTCCCCAATTCTTCAATTTCGAGATCTAACTAGAATGGATAATTAGTAAGATGATTCTTGGATGTGAGAGTATTAGTTATTCATGCATGTACAAATTAGGTTTGTGGAAAGATTGTTGAACATAAACAAGTAAATATTGGGTTAGGGAATGAAAGAAATCTTGTAAAAGAGATTTGAAATCAAGATGCACAACTTGTAATTGATAAAATTCTCAAATGAGCTAGAATTATGAATATCTTCCTAATTTGTGTTTAATTTTGTTATGTCTCAAAATAGATTGAAGTTGGTAAAATTTCCGGAATATCGCAGTAATTAAAGGAAAGCTCAAGAAAGGTATGTAGGCTAAACTTTCTCTCTCGAAAGTGAATTCCATATCGTTTCATAAGTTTAAGTGTGATTTGTTTACCAAAATGGTATGGCCTCGAGTCACATTTTAAATGGAAGTTAGTATACTTATTGGGTAAGAAGAACTCGATCTGCTTAATGCTCCTAGTTGCTCTTATGTGTACTAAATGTCTTGATTGAATATGTCTTGTTGTTGATAGCCTATAAAGATTCTTGAAAAATGAAATAAGTGAATTGGGAATGTGTTAAAGATTATGTAATAAGCCTCGACCCAATAGTTATGAACTAACTTCAAAGATTGATTGCCTAAGAGGTCTTGTGCTCAATTCACGCCTATAAGAGGCTATTTATCACTATTGCTTTGATTTATAAGTATATCCGGTGTGATTCGAGATCTTACATATCTATGTGCTTAAACTGTGCAACGTCATTTCTGTGAAGGAGTATTGCAAGATAAAATGGTGTATTGTTGTTAATGATTTCAATGTGAGTTTTTATTGCTTGTTGGTGTGCCCCATTCCTTTGGGAAGAATCCTTTGTGTTTAAAGTTCCATTGCTAATAAACTTGAGGTATATGGTTTCGGAAATACTCTATATGTCCATGATTCATGTTTCCTCTCATGTGTACTTGACATCTTGACGTGCATGGCTTGTTGTTGAAATTGATATCAATGTGAAACATGTGAATATGAAATACAGCCACCGTGCAAGGAATAAAAAATCTTGTGAATGACCAAATGAGCCAAGGAAATATTGTTGTTGTTGGTGACTGGAAATACTAATTGGAATCTATAAAATGTGAAAGATATTGAGGTAAGCATAATTGTATTCATGCTATATTTGTATCCTTGTATTTTGTCACGACCCAATTCCCGAACCTGGTCGTGATGACGCCTCTCATGAAGACAAGGCCAGCCATTCAACCCAATTCATCCTTTTAAGACAATTAATTAACACAATTATAGTATAAACATGGTTTAATAATATCCAATAGCGAAAAGTATAGATAAAATACGAAAATCCAAACCAACTCAGCCCTAACCAGGGTGTCACAAGTCATGAGCTACTACAGAGTTTACTAAAATTCTACAAGGTATGGAATAAGGAACGACATCAAAAGATATCATAAATACAGAAGATAAGGGAGAAAACGGGTCTGCGAACGCCATGCAACTACCTCGATAACTCCGATGAAAACTGAACAACAGAAAACTCGATCTATGCCTCAGGAATACCTGTACCTGCACACATGGTGCAGGGAGTAATGTGAGTACTCCGACCCAGTGATTAATAAATATAAATAATAACTGAGGGTAAGAAAACACGTTAAGGCACACAACACTCTATACAGAAGCAGTGAAATCATTTAAAATAACAATTCAGTGAAACATCATGTGAAATTTCTTTAAAACCAGTAAAAACAGGTAATTTGGCAGTAAAATGACGAGTAGAAATCTACCTCTCGGGCTCAATATCAAAACAACGAGTAGAAATCTGCCCCTCGGGCTCAGTATCAAAATAATAAGTAGAAATCTGCCCCTCGAGCTCAGTATCAAAATAATAAGTAGAAATCTGCCCCTCGGGCTCAGTATCTCAGAACAGTATCAGTCCCTCGGGCTCAGTATCTCAGAAAAGTATCAGCCCCTCGGGCTCAGTATCTCAGAACAGTATCAGCCCCTCAGGCTCAGAACAGTATGAAGCAACCAGTCAATGAAATAAGAGCACATAATTATTATGGCGGATAATGCAGATGAGGAATAAATGCATGAGTGTAATGCAATGCATATGACGGTACCCTCTGGTACCCACTGCGGCGTGCAGCCCGAGCCATCCATATTTATTTATCGTCGACGACGCTCACTGGGGGTGTGTACAGACTCCGGAGGGGCTCCTACAGCCCAAGCGCAATAACAAGCCATCTCGTGGCATCAATCAAGTCCTGGTCAGTCATTGTTACCTGACCAATTTATATCACACAGTGCCATTGTTACCACTGTTTCAAGTCACATCATACAGTGTCATTGTTACCACTGTTTCATATCACTACTGCGTCATGCAGCCCGATCCATGCTTAGTCCAGAAATCATAATAAGCCCCTTGGGCATTTGTAAAACAGTAGTTCTCAGCCCGAAATATCATTTAAATTTTCAAATCATAGAACGATGACTGAGTTTGCAAAACAGTATTTAAAACCTTGGACTGAGATCAAATGATATGCATGTATGCGAAAACAGTGATGTCAATCCCTGAAGGATTCAAATAATTGGCAAGAAGCCCAAATGTAACAATTAAATCCAAGTAGAAAACACGGTAAAAACATCTCTCGGGACGGACTAAGTCACAATCCCCAATGGTGGTCTACCCCACGCTCGTTATCCGGCGTGCAAGTCACCTCAATATAGCGTTACGATGTAAAATTCCGGGGTTTCAAACCCTCAGGACATCATTTACATCAATTACTCACCTCAAACCGGCTACTTCTTTAGACCACAACGCCTTTGCCCCTCGAATTGGCCTCCACGTGCTTCGAATCTGCCAAAAATCACGACGAATATGTCGCATAATGCTAAAGGGATAATACCCAATCGAAAGCAATAGAAAAATATCAAAATTCACGAATTTGACAAAACCCGAGTCCTGGGCCCACGTCTCAAAACTCAGAAATTTTTATACCAAGATGTTTTTCGTCCTCTCATAAGTCCGTACATATAAAGAACACAAAAATCGGATCTCGTTTGACCCTTCAAATCAACCATAGAAAATCTCAAAAGCACAAGCCCTAAAATCTCACTTTTCTACTGATTTTCATGTTCTAATTCACATATAATCTTGTATTTAACTTGGAAATAAGTAGAAACAACTCACCTTTGATTCTTGATAAAATCCCCCTTGAAATTCTCTCCAAAATCATCCAAGCCAAGTTAAAGAAATGAAAGAAATAAGCCAAATCCGTGTTTAAAGAATCTGCCTGTGCTTCGTCGAGTTGTACCTTGCACTTGTGCTATACAAGTTGTACATCCTATTAAAATTTTCCCTTGTCGGACACCTTCTGTTTAAACACCCATAACGTCTTGTATAAATATTCAAATTACAAATGGTTTGAAGATTTAGAAACTAGACTTAGAGATCTTTAATTTGATAGGTTGTACACCATATAACTCTTTATATATCCCGAGATATGAGCTTCTAAAGTCGGCTCCATGAAATCCGAAAATTCTGGAGAAACTGCTCCACCAGTCATCTTCAATCGATCATAACTTTCTCTAAATATGTCCAAATTACGATTTCCTTAGCTTTCTGTAAACTAGACACGAAGGGCTACAACTGCCATTTTTGAATCATCTCAAAATTCCTTATATATAAAAAGATATAGGCCTCCGAAGTACGCTCCACGACTGCACATTTGCTGTCCAAAGACAGCTTAGCAGCAGAAATTGCAGCAGCTTTTTCTTTTCTTTTTGGGTCCGAATTCCATTCCGTTAACCTTTCGAAATCCACCCGAGGCCCTCGGGACCTTAACCAATTATATCAACATGTCCCACAATATCATTCAAACTTGTCCCAACCTTTGGAACACCCAAAATAACATCAAAACATCAAATCATCATCGGATTCAAGCCTATGAATCTCAAGAACTTCCAAATTTTATTTTTGATCAAAAAACCCAACCAAACCACGTCCGAATGACCTCAAATTTTGCAGACAAGTCCAAAATAACATAACGAAGCTATAGCAACTCTTGAAATTCCATTCCGACCCTCGGATCAAAATCTCACCTATCAACCGGAATTCGCCAAAATACTAACTTTGTCAATTCAAGCTTAATTCTACACCGGTCATCACAAAAATATCCGGACACATTCCTAAGTCCCAAATCACCTAACGAAGCTATCCGAACCATAAAATTCACATTTCGAGCCCTCTAACATATAAGTCAATATCCGGTTGACTTTTCCAACTTAAGCTTCCTTAAAAGAGACTAAGTGTCTCAAACCTTACCAAAACTAGTCTGAATGACTTTAAATTTTGCACACAAGTCACATTCGACATTACGGACTTGCACCAACTTTCGGAATCGCATTCCGACCCCGATATCAAAATTTTCACTTCCGGTCGAATTTTCTCAAAAACCTTCAAATTTCTATATTTAGCCAAATGACTTCAAAATGACCTCCGGACATCCAAATTCACTTCCGATCGCGCTCTCAACTCCAGAATCACCATACGGAGCTATTCCCAGACTCGGAATCCAAACGGACATTTATAACTCTGAAATGCCTTCCAACCCAAATTTATGAAATTCTTCTAAAATACTAACTTCCACAATATACGCCGAAATGCTCACGGGTAATCCAAAACCAAATCCGGACATACACCCAAGTCCGAAATCATCATACGAACATGTTGGAACTTCCAGATCCCAATTCCGAGGTCGTTTACTCAAAATTCCAATCTTAGCCATTTGCTTCAACTTAAGGTTGCCGCAATGAAAAGTTTCTTTCCAATTTGACTTCGAATTTCCCGAATTTCGGAATCGCATTCCGACCCCGATATCAAAATTTTCACTTCCGGTCGAATTTTCTCAAAAACCTTCAAATTTCTATATTTAGCCAAATGACTTCAAAATGACCTCCGGACATCCAAATTCACTTCCGATCGCGCTCTCAACTCCAGAATCACCATACGGAGCTATTCCCAGACTCGGAATCCAAACGGACATTTATAACTCTGAAATGCCTTCCAACCCAAATTTATGAAATTCTTCTAAAATACTAACTTCCACAATATACGCCGAAATGCTCACGGGTAATCCAAAACCAAATCCGGACATACGCCCAAGTCCGAAATCATCATACGAACATGTTGGAACTTCCAGATCCCAATTCCGAGGTTGTTTACTCAAAATTCCAATCTTAGCCATTTGCTTCAACTTAAGGTTGCCGCAATGAAAAGTTTCTTTCCAATTTGACTTCGAATTTCCCGAAATTCAACTCTGACCATACGTACAAGTCAATATACCTGAAATGAAGATGTTCATGACTTCCAACTGCTGAACGACGCGCTAGAGCTCAAAACGACCGGTCGGGTCGTTACATTCTCCCCCACTTAAATAGACGTTCGTCATCGAACGTTCCAAGAACTGCTCTTAAGTTATCTGAAATCACTGTTTAACACCTCGTGCACCTGCCCGTGCTACCACAACTCATATGGACACATTAGTTTGATCAAATCTGCAGATATCCTCTTTTATCCATACAATAAGCTCAGAACCCAATTCCAACACCTGAAATTCTCTGCCAGACCTGTTCCCTGTATATAAACACTATATCAACTACCACACGAGGTACCAGAACACGACTGCGTACCTTTGTTGAATTAGCACCATGCATCGCATAATTCACCATCTAACTACAATGACACTCCATGAACCTTAATAACCAAAATTTTACAACTCTGATGCTCCTAATGCATATAATGATATACCTATACATTTTGTTATAATGCTGACGATACAACCACAACGGAGGAGATGTGCAGAAATTTCTAACCAATTGCAGAGTTAACCAAACATTAATTCTCTCCTTTTTGACTAAAATCATCACCTCATTACTACCCAAATACTGGTAACTGCCCTGTAATATACCTCACATAATCCCACTGCAATGGTCCCCGATACCAATAGTCTCGCCTCACCTAGTACGAGCTGCTCAGACAACCAATCACCACAGACAATGACCAACGGTCTCACATGATGCAAAAATGCGCCAATAGGCCATAATGCGAACAAGATACATAAGGAAATGATTCAGGAATGGACTGCTCAACTCACACAACTAATATGGACTTTCCCCCAGAGAATAGGAATTTATCAAGCCGTTTCACAACACACATGGCACAATCACAATATTACATGAGTTGACGAACACGGAACAACATATGATATTCCAACACCCCTTCTTGAGGAGCGCTATACTAAAATGAACACATCTGACTCACATGAAGCCCATAATCCTATTTAAATCCATTCACCCACTTCAGGTCGATTCTGCTCGCACTGAACTAGGCTGATAGCCTTTCCTGGTCCGTAATAAGTCATTTCTTCTCGTAACATGAAAGAACTACCACCATAGCCGGGACAACACCCCACAATCCACAACCAAATGAACCGAACGACTTCATATAGATCTTAGATATTCCTCCAACATTTCAACTTTGTTAAGTCCCCAAAATTTGACTAACTCCCAGATTTTTCAAATATTTCGGCAGAGTCTCCCTTGTAATTGGGCCTATCCACCTGTCAGAGTAACACCAAAACAACTCCTAACAGCATGTCCACAACCCAACAAGTACCACAAGTATATCAATAATACTAATCTCCGCTTTACAAGCCCGACATTATCACAATGAGATTTTGACATGAAACACATCATTTGTATGATCATAACCACATTTCTAGTCTTAATAGTTGTTCATAAATAATTCCATCATTATCAATAAATCTCATATTAACCACCACCTCATTTCAAATTTTCACAATACTGACAACAAAATGTGAGGCATGAAGACCTCATTATTACTTACTCGGATTAATGAGTCACATTTAACGCCACCTGGGAACTCATCTCATAAGCTAAAACTCAATGTTTATAGTACGAAAATAGCTGAATATGAACATAAAATATACAAGAATTATCAAATCAACCTAACTGGCATGACTCCCTTTAATATTATCGTACGAATTAAACTAAACAAAGGAAAACTTTAAACTCATAATTATTTACCACAAGGACCTTGTCCTTACATAACCTCCACCGCGGCTTGTAGCCCGGTTTAAATATTTCATATTGTGCCAACTGCAGTTTTCAATTTCCTTTCTTTTTTCTTCTCAATAAATTTCGTAAACATTTTTTTTCATAGCACATAACGAACCCTCATACCGGTAGGGCATATAATTCATAAAAAAAGTTGGAACCAATTATTCCGAAACACATTAAACCCATTGTAGTGAATAATAAACATTACTTTAACCTTACCCCAAATCCTTGGACCCCAATTTCTAACATTCAGAATTCTTTTCAAGACCCGAATCTCACATACACACACTGTATAAGTCCTAACAAACTATGTCAAGCCATAACAATAACCCTAGATATAATCGCATAACATACTACACAACTCGTATACTCGCAACACCATTCTCGATCACCATAACCACTCAAACCAACCAAGTACCAGTAGGAAACCCCACATTAAACAGAACCTCGCTCCAAAACCTTCGTACCCCATCAATAATGAAGAAATATACAGGAACTCACAATACACAACACGTTCCCCATACCTGTAGAAAGTATCTATTTTAAACCATGGTAGAAACCATCAAGAACACTTGAAAATCCATTTTCTCCTAATCAAGCTATCAGAACTAAATCCTCTAATTCAACCAGGCCATGCAGGTCATCAAACTCAGAAATATTGCCATATTACTGCAGCTAGTTCAACAAAAAAATTTCACAAGCTTAGGTAACACAGACCGTAAAATACCTAAATTCCACTACTAATATCACCTTCATTCTCGTGACAATCAACTCAAATTTCTCAATTAGAGTCAAATTCAAATATCAACACATACACCCTGTTAGTAGAAAAGAAACTCTCTACTCAACATTATAAGGAACACACCTACGTAGATTATTCCGCATGAGATAACCCACCTACTTTGCCTCCAATTAACATTTTTGTATACCTCCCACCGTCATACACATTACACAATCACTTAGTCTTCCTGGGTCTAAACTCATACTGTAACATGAAATTCACTTCACTCCAAACAGGAGACTTGAACAGATTCTTCACGCCCATAACTCGGAGCTACACCTCTAATCACAATGGAAATCATACACCTAATAGTTCACCTATCATCGAGCAGATCTTCCTCGACACTTCCAAGTCATATAGAAACATCTCGCAGTACTAACATACCCATCACATTGCTACCTAACCGTCATTCCCGCTAATAGGGGCAATACCGGACATATAAGTTCAAAACACTTGCTCACACAATCAACACCTTGGTGCTTAAGCCGTAGGAAAAGATCCGGCCTCAAGTCCTTCAGACTGGCCCAACATCAACTCATAGAGATCACGTCTCGCCCCTCAATCACGGAATCATAAGCCATCAAGGCACATCTGATACTGAGCGCTCATGCGCGCATGCGAACGCATGGAAGGAATTTCAAGAGTTACTTTTCAAGCTGAATCAAGAATGCACGATAAGAATTCAAGAATGTGAAGTTTTCCTAAAGGTTCTGCAGCCTCTCGAGGATAAATACAGACGTCTCCGTACTGATCCGCGAGACTCTACTAAACCTGCTCATGACTCGTGAGACCTATGTAACCTAGGCTCTGATACCAACTTGTCACGACCCAATTCCCAAACCTGGTCGTGATGGCGCCTCTCATGAAGACAAGGCCATCCATTCAACCCAATTCATCCTTTTAAGACAATTAATTAACACAATTATAGTATAAACATGGTTTAATAATATCCAATAGCGGAAAGTATAGATAAAATATAGAAATCCAACCCAACTCAGCCCTAACCGGGGGTGTCACAATTCATGAGCTACTACAGAGTTTACTAAAATTCTACAAGGTATGGAATTAGGAACGACATATGAAGATATCATAAATACAGAAGATAAGGAAGAAAACGGGTCTGTGAACGCCATGTAGCTACCTCGATAACTCCGATGAAAACTGAACATCAGAAAACTCGCTCTATGCCTCAGGAATACCTGTACCTGCACACATGGTGCAGGGAGTAATGTGAGTACTCTAACCTAGTGAGTAATAAATATAAATAATAACTGAGGGTAAGAAAACACGTTAAGGCACACAACACTCTATACAGAAGCAGTGAAATCATTTAAAATAACAATTCAGTGAAACATCATATGAAATTTCTTTAAAACCAGTAAAAATAGGTAATTTGGCAGTAAAATGACGAGTAGAAATCTACCTCTCGGGCTCAATATAGAAACAACGAGTAGAAATCTGCCCCTCCGGCTCAGTATCAAAATAATAAGTAGAAATCTGCCCCTCGAGCTCAGTATCAAAATAATAAGTAGAAATCTGCCCCTCGGGCTCAGTATTTCAGAACAGTATCAGTCCCTCGGGCTCAGTATCTCAGAAAAGTATCAACCCCTCGGGCTTAGTATCTTAGAACAGTATCATCCCCTCAGGCTCAGAACAGTATGAAGCAACCAGTCAATGAAATAAGAGCACATAATTATTATGGCGGATAATGCAGATGATGAATAAATGCATGAGTGCAATGCAATGCATATGACGGTACCCTCTTGTACCCACTGCGGCGTGCAGCCCGAGCCATCCATATTTATTTATCGTCGACGGCGCTCACTAAGGGTGTGTATAGACTCCGGAGGGGCTCCTACAACCCAAGCGCAATAACAAGCCATCTCGTGGCATTAATCAAATCCTGGTCAGTCATTGTTACCTGACCAATTTATATTACACAGTGCCATTGTTGCCACTGTTTCAAGTCACATCATACAGTGTCATTGTTACCACTATTTCAAATCACTGCTGCGGCGCGCAGCCTGATCCATGCTCAGTCCAGAAATCATAATAAGCCCCTTTGGGAATTTGTAAAACAGTAGTTCTCAGCCCGAAATATCATTTAGAAATATCATTTAAGTTTTCAAATCTTAGAAAGATGGCTGAGTTTGCAAAACAGTATTTAAAACCTTGGACTGAGATCAAATGATATGCATGTATGCAAAAACAGTGATGTCAATCCCTGAAGGATTCAAATAATTGGCAAGAAGCCCAAATGTAACAATTAAATCCAAGTAGAAAACATGGTAAAAACATCTCTCGGGACGGACTAAGTCACAATCGCCAATGGTGCTCTACCCCACGCCCATTATCCGGCGTGCAAGTCACCTCAATATAGTGTTACGATGTGAAATTCCGGGGTTTCAAACCCTCAGGACATCATTTACATCAATTACTCACCTCAAACAGGCTACTTCTTTAGCTCGCGACGCCTTTGCCCCTCGAATTGTCCTCCACGTGCGTCGAATCTGCCCAGAATCACAACGAATATGTCGCATAATGCTAAAGGGACAATACCCAATCGAAAGCAATCGAAAAATATCAAAATTCACGAATTTGACAAAACCCGAGTCCTGGGCACACATCTCAAAACTCAGAAATTTTTATACCAAGATGTTCTTCGTCCTCTCACGAGTCCGTACATATAAAGAACACAAAAATCGGAGCTCGTTTGACCCTTCAAATCGACCCTAGAAAATCTCAAAAGCACAAGCCCTAAAACCCCACTTTTCTACTGATGTTCATGTTCTAATTCACATATAATCTTGTATTTAACTTGGAAATAAGTAGAAACAACTCACCTTTGATTCTTGATAAAATCCCCCTTGAAATTCTCTCCAAAATCATCCAAGCCAAATGAAAGAAATGAAAGAAATAAGCCAAATCCGTATTTAAAGAATCTGCCCGTGCTTCGTCGAGTTGTACCTTGCATTTGTACTTACAAGTTGTACATCCTATTAAAATTTTCCCTTGTCGGACACCTTCTGTTTAAATACCCATAACGTCTTGTATAAATATCCAAATTACAAATAGTTTGAAGATTTAGAAACTAGACTCAAAGATCTTTAATTTTATAGGTTGTACACCATATAACACTTTATATATCCCGAGATATGAGCTTCTAAAGTTGGATCCATGAAATCCGAAAATTCTGGAGAAACTGCTCCACCAGTCATCTTCAATCGATTTTAACTTTCTCTAAAGATGTCCAAATTACGATTTTCTTAGCTTTATTGAAACTAGACACGAAGGGCTACAACTTTTGTTTTTGAATCATCTCAAAATTGCTTGTAGATCAAAAGATATAGGCTTCCGAAGTACGCTCCACGACTGCACATAGGGACAGCTTAGCAGCAGAAATTGCAGCAGCTTTTTCTTTTCTTTTTGGGTCCGAATTCCATTCTGTTAACCTTCTGAAATCCACCCGAGGCCCTCGGGACCTTAACCAATTATATCAACATGTCCCACAATATCATTCAAACTTGTCCCAACCTTCGGAACACCCAAAATAACATAAAAACATCAAATCATCATCGGATTCAAGCCTATGAATCTCAAGAACTTCCAAATTTTATTTTTGATCAAAAAACCCAACCAAACCACGTCCGAATGACCTCAAATTTTGCAGACAAGTCCAAAATAACATAACGAAGCTATAGCAACTCTTGAAATTCCATTCCGACCCTCGGATCAAAATCTCACCTATCAACCGGAATTCGCCAAAATACTAACTTTGTCAATTCAAGCTTAATTCTACACTGGTCATCACAAAAATATCCGGACACATTCCTAAGTCCCAAATCACCTAACAAAGCTATCCGAACCATAAAATTCGCATTTCGAGCCCTCTAACATATAAGTCAATATCCAGTTGACTTTTCCAACTTAAGCTTCCTTAAAAGAGACTAAGTGTCTCAAACTTTACCAAAACTAGTCCGAATGACTTCAAATTTTGCACAGAAGTCACATTCGACATTACGGACTTGCACCAACTTTCGGAATCATATTCCGACCCCGATATCAAAATTTCCACTTCCGGTCGAATTTTCTCAAAAACCTTCAAATTTCTATATTTAGCCAAATGACTTCAAAATGACCTCCGGACATCCAAAATCACTTCCGATCGCGCTCACAACTCCATAATCACCATACGGAGCTATTCCCAGACTCGGAATCCCAAACGGACATCTATAACTCTGAAATGCCTTCCAACCCAAATTTATGAAATTCTTCTAAAATACTAACTTCTACAATATACGCTGAAATGCTCACGAGTTATCCAAAACTAAATCCGGACATACACCCAAGTCCGAAATCATCATACGAACATGCTGAAACTTTCAGTTCCCAATTCCGAGGTCGTTTACTCAAAATTCCAATCTTAGTCATTTTCTTCAACTTAAGATTGCCGCAATGAAAATTTTCTTTCCAATTTGACTCCGAATTTCCCGAAATTCAACTCTGACCATACGTACAAGTCAATATACCTAAAATGAAGTTGTTCATGACTTCCAATTGCTGAACGACGTGCTAGAGCTCAAAACGACCGGTCGGGTCGTTACATATTTATACTACAATTGTGTACAATATCCAATCAAATCAAAAATATTTTTAGGAGTATCATTAGCAAAACCGAGGAAGGGTGGGTTATAAGGCCCACACTTGAAATTACACGTGCCGGTGTAGGGGTGGAGTGTGATTTGTGATGAAATTGAAATATTGGTAAGATTGTGATTATTCCCCCAGAGTGGGATGAAACTAATAACTGTGAATTGGCAAAGAAAAAGCCAACCCACACGACACATGTGGGAAGGTGGCCTAGATAATCGGGTGGAGATCAGACTCCATGTTGCGCACATGGTGGTACTACTCTTGTGACAACTTTCTTTCGCATCATAATGTCAAACCACATTGTCCGTGGGGAGATGGCCTAGCTGATCGGGTGTGATCGGACTCCGTGCTAACAAAGACGGTGGTAATATCAGTGCTAGTGATCTCCCAACCAAATATATATATATATATATATATATACTATTTTCTTACTTGAACATCATTCTGTTTCAATTGTTTATTTGGATATTGTTGATTGTGACTTGTTATTTCTATGTGATGTCTCTGCTTATATGGACATTCTATTTTCATAGAGGACTTTTAGCCTTACATAATAGTGCTATTCGACTTCGCTAACGTCCCTTTTGCCGGGGGCGCTGTATCGTTTAATGATACAGGTGGTTCCACAACAGGCGGCATCGGCCAGTGATAGCGGTATTCTCTTCCCAGTAGCCTTGGTGAGCCCCACTCCATCCTGGGGTCATTTCATGTATCTTTTGTTCATTTTCTCATCACGTTTTGAGGTATAGCCGGAGCGTTGTTGCCGGCGTTTCCATATTACTCATCGGTTGTATTTAGAGGCTCCGTAGACAGGTTGTGGGTGGTGTTTGGTATCGGGAATTAAATTAGAAATATTGGTATTTGGAAAATATATCTTCTTTCATATCTATTAAAATTGTCATATTTTGGATACTATGGTTGAAATGGCTAGTGAAACCAAAATGAAAGTTGTTAATGAAATATTTATAAAGTATGATTAATGGAGTCCATCTCCTCTTTATTCATGAACTAGTTTGGATAGAATGAAATCTAATAGGCTTGCTCAGTCGGGTTTGATCAGTTGAGTGCCGGTCACGTTCCACGATTTTTGGGGCGTGACAAACTTGCTATCAGAGCCTAAGGTTTTAAAGTGTCCTAGGATGTCTCGGAGCCGTGTCTAGTAAAGTCCTTCTTATCGATGTATTGTCGACCACATCTATAAGTTGGAGGCTATTCGGACATTTAGTAATTTCACCCTTCCTTGATACTCCAGATCATGCAGTAGAGCTCAAGATAGGGAGCTAATTTCCATTCTATGTCTTAATCTCAAGATGAGTAATTCATGATTTTGGAAGCAGTAAGGAGGGAATGACCCCACCATTGAATCTGAGGGAGATTGCCCAAGAGTTTGTTAGAAGAATGTATCGAGCCCTGGAGGGATTGGTAGAACTTGTTGCTAAGGGGAGTACCCTTATTCCTATTAATGTCTCTGCACCACCAGATCATATTGTATATCAGTATATTACCTACGTACGTTAGGGATGTGGAGTCGAGGGGTATCGATTAAGCTATTGCCCTATCAACCTAAAGTCATTAGGTGAGTCAAATTAAAATTTCTACTCATTGTATATGTACATCCATAGTGAAGAGTCCTTATAAACATGGTCTTAACAAGATGTTGAATCACAAAACATTACATGCACCTACCTTTTGAACGAGACGTATTATTCACGAAACCTCCCGATCACAGTTCTCTTACTTACAGCCTCCTATGGAATTGAGCTCTATAATTATGTTCCTGAATTGAGTTATAACACTATTAATACTTCCCACTTACTTTCCGAAATTCTAAACAAGGGACTATATTTGCAACTTGATTCACATGTCTACTTGTCTTATCTCTTATTTGCAACTTGTACTACATGTTTAGTTGAATTACTTGCTTCTTTAATTTCGTATTCATTATTTAAGTGTAGAAATTCTTTGCTTGGAATTTGATATCCTTGAAATATCTTGCTGTTGAGTTTGGTGTTGAGTTGCGACGGCGGTGGTTTTCTATTGAGGCAATGTATAAGTTGTGAAGTGTCATTTTATTTAGTTGTTATGTTTTGGCTTCCGTGTTATTGTTTAGGTAATTGTTTGGTTGTGTGCACGAGGTTTTTACCATCTTGTTGTTATTATTTGCACGAGGTTTTGGTCGTATTATTGTTATTATTTTGCAGGAGGTTTCTATCGTGCTGTAGTGATTATTGATATGCATGTACTGGTATATTAGCGCTCTTAGTTACTTGTTTTTGGAGACTTCAAGATACATATGCCTGCATCTGCAGGCCTCGGAGTCCTCTTCTATCCTGTTCTTTCTTATTTCTTTACATATGTATAGACATTGATGTATTTGAGTATTCAGTACTGTATCTAGAGCTTGTGACTTATATTTCACTGGGTTTTTGGAGTTGTACATTTTGAGTCGCAGATTTTATTGTATATAGTTGTTAAATGTTTTGAGATTTTAAATTATTATTTTAGTTATTCTGCATGTTTGTTAGGCTTACCTAGTCTTAGAGACTAGATGTCGTCACGACATCCTACGGAGGGAAATTGGGTCGTGGCAAGTTGGTATCAATGCTCTAGGTTCATAGGTACAGAGATGTCTGTACTTATCTTTGGGAGGCTTTGGAACTGTTAGTAAAAGCTTCACTTCTTTGATTACTTATCGTGCAAAATATTTGACTTCAGATTCTAAATTTCTACCTTTCTATTCTCTTACATATGGTGAGGACACATATAGCTAGATCAAATGACCAGACACCCGCGCCCCTACTAAAGCTGCGAGAGGCTGGAGGCCCGGGTAGAGGACGAGGACGTCCACATGGTGCAACCAGAGCACCCGCACGAGATGCTATAGAGGAGCCACCAGTAGCTCCAGTTGGAGAGCTGGCACCTGAGCCGCCTGCTACTGCACCAGCTCTCCAGGAGACTCTCACCTAGTTTCTGAGCATGCTCAGCACTTTAGCTAAAGCAGGTCTGATCCCACTTGCTCCTACTACATCTCAGGCCGGGGGAGGTGCACAAACTCCCACCACCCGTACCCCGGAGCAGCGGGCCCATGTTGACCAGGCCCCAGAGGTAATACCAGTATAGCCGGTCGCCCCAGTTCAGCCCAAGGTTAGTGCTGCAGTTTCAGAGGGGGAGCAACTCAGGCTCGAGAGGTACACGAAGTACCACCCTCCTACTTTCAGTAACTTAGCATTCTGAGCATGCCTGGGGTTTTCTTGAAGAGTGCCATCATATCCTCCATACTATGGGTATTATGGAGTCTAGAAGGGTTGCTTTCACTATGTTCCAGCTTAAGAGAGCGGCTTATTTGTGGTGGCGAGCATATAACTTGGGTAGTCCACCTAAGACAGCTTCACTCACCTGGACACAATTCTTAGATATGTTCTTAAGGGAGTTTGTTCCCTAGAGTCACAGAGATGCATGGTGCGTAGAGTTTGAGCAGTTGCGCCAGGGTTCTATGACCGTGTCAGAGTATGCAGTCCGATTTAGTGATTTGGCTAGGCATGCACCAGCCTTGGTTGCTACTTTTAGTGAGCGGATCTGTCGATTTATCGAGGGGTTCAACCCCTGTATAAGATTTAGCATGGCCCGAGAGTTGGAGATGGACATCGCATACCAGCAGGTAGTGGGAATTGCCAGGAGATTGGAAGATATGTGGTCTCCGGAGACATAGAGGAGAGGGAGGCCAAGAGGCCTCGAGATTTTGGCACATATAATGGTACTCGTGCCCTAGTTGCAGCTCGTCATGGTAGGGTCTATCTGATTCTCCCTGTTCACTCAGCAATTCCAACTTCCATCAGTATTCCGGCCACTACTAGGCCTTAGGCTCCCTTTTATGCACCGCCATTGCCTAGTGCACTTCTTGCACATGTGCTTTTAATATTCAGCCTAGCTGATCAGGCCCAAGCTATCCACATTGGCCACATCCTCTGAGGGCCTATTTTGAGTGTAGTGACACTCGTCATATGATGAGGTATTGCCCCTGACTTAGGAGGGGTGAACCTACATAGACTACTCAGGCTTTGCATGCTCCACTAGTTCCTCAGGCCATGGTTACCGCACCAGCTGCCACTCCTCCTGCATAGCTAGCACGAGGTGGAAGTCGAGTAGGTAAATGTCACCCTAAAGGGGGAGGTCATGCCAAATATTACACTCTTCCTGCTAGGACGGAGGCATTTGTATCCGACTCTATCATCACAGGTATTGTTCTGGTCTATTATAGAGATGCATCAGTATTATTTGATCCGGTCTCCACTTATTAATATGTGTCATCTTATTTCACTCCGTATTTGGGTATATCTCGTGATATTTTGAGTTTTCCTATCTTTGTGTCTACATTTTTGGGAGATTTCCTTGTAGCTGACCGTGTGTATTAGTCGTGTTTGGTTATTCTTACTGGTTTTGAGACCAGAGCCGATTTATTATTGTACATCATAGTGGATTTTGATGTTATTTTGGGCATGGACTGGTTGTCGCCCTATCATACAATCCTTGATTGTCACGCCAAGACGGTGACATTGGCTATGCCAAGTTTGCCACGGTTAAAGTGGAGAGGTACTTTAGATTATGTTTCTAACAGGGTATTTCATTTCTAAAGGCTCAGCGAATGGTTGAGAAAGCAATGATGCATATTCAGCATTCGTGAGGGATGGCAGTTTTGATACTCCTACCATGGAGTCAGTTCCGATAGTAAGGGATTATCCAGATGTATTTTCGGCGGATCTTTCGGGCATGCCGCCTGATAGGGATGTCGATTTTGGTATTGATTTGTTACTATGCATTCAACCAATCTCTATTCCTTTATAACGTATAGCCCCACCAGAGTTGAAAGAGTTAAAGGAGCAGTTGTAGGCCCACTATGTCGCCTTGGGGTGCTCCAGTCTTGTTTGTAAAGAAGGATGGTTCCACGTGTGTATTGATTATTGCCAGTTAAACAAGGTTACAGTTAAGAATAGGTATCCATTACCACTTATTGATGACCTATTGGATCAGCAACAAGGTGCGAGAGTGCTCTCCAAGATTGACCTATGTTCAGGCTATCATCAGTTGAAGATTCGGGAGCCAGATATCCCAAGATTTCCTTCAGGACTCGGTATGGTCATAACAAGTTCCTTGTGATGTCATTAGGGCTGACCAACGCCCCAACAACATTCATGCACTTGATGAACAGGGTATTCCGACCATATCTTGACTCATTAATCATTTTATTTATTGACGACATTCTGGTGTACTCCCGGAGCCGGAAGGATCATGAGCAGCACTTGAGGACCATGCTCTAAATATTAAGAGAAAAGAAGTTATATGCAAAATTTTCAAAGTGTGAATTCTAGCTTGATTTTGTGGCATTTTTGGGCCATGTAGTGTCGAGTGAGGGGATCAAGGTAAATCTAAAGAAGATTAAAGCAGTGCAGAGTTGGCCCAGACCATCCTCAGCTACGAAGATCTAAAGTTTTCTTGGTTTGGTGGGGTGTTACCATTGATTTGTGGAGGGTTTCTCATATATTACATCAGCTATGACCAGACTGACCCAGAAGGGTGCTCTGTTCAGATGGACCGAGGAGTGTGAGGATAGCTTTCAAAAGCTCAAGATTGCTTTGGCTATAACCTAGTGTTAGTATTGACTATAGGTTCTGGGTCTTACACTGTGTATGATGCATCGTGTACTGGTCTCGGTATGGTGTTGATGCAGAACGATAGGGTTATTGCCTACATGTCTAGATAGCTGAAGGTACATGAGAAGACCTATCTTGTCCACTATCTTGAGTTAGCAGCTATTATTCATGCCTTGAAGATTTGGCGACAATATTTGTACAATGTCCCTTGTGAGATCTATACTGATCACTGGAGTCTGCAACATCTGTTCAAATATAAGGCCAATGTGGTGGCCGATGCCTTGAGTTACATGCCAGATAGTTTGGGTAGCTTACCATATCTACCAGCAGCGGAGAGGCCATTAGCATTGTATGTTCAGGACTTAGCCAACCACTTTGTTAGATTGGATGTTTCTAAGCCAGGTTGAGTTTTGGCTTGTGTGGTTTCGCGGTCTTCTCTTATTGATCGTATCAGAGAGCGTCAGTATGACGACCCCCATCTACTTGTCCTTAAGGACACAGTTCAGCACGGAGATGCCAATGACGTCACTATTAGAGATGACGGTATATTATGGATACAGGTTAGGATTTGTGTGCCCAACATGAATGGTTTACGTGAGTTGATCCTCTAGGAGGCTCATAGTTCGTGGTACTCTATTCATCCAGGTGCCGCGAAGATGTATCAGGACTTGAGGCAGCATTATTAGTGGATGAGAATAAAGAAAGACATAATGGAGTATATAACTCGGTGCCTAAATTGTCAGCAAGTGAAGTACCAGCACCAGCGACCAAATGGATTACTTCAGAAGCTAGAGATTTCAGAGTGGAAATGAGAGAAGATTACTATGAATTTTGTTGTTGGGCTCCCATGGACTCAGATGAAGTTTGATGCAGTTTGAGTGATTGTGGATAGATTGACCAATTCAGCTCATCTCATTCTAGTGATGACTACTTATTCTTCTGAGCAGCTGGCTCAAGTTTATATTTGCGAGATCTTCAGGCTTCATGGCATGCTAGTATCCATCATCTCTGATCGGTGTATGCAGTTTACATCGTAGTTCTGGAGATCCGTACAACATGAGTTAGGTACTCAGGTTGAGTTGAGCATATCATTTCACCCTCAGATGGACGGGCAGTTCGAGCGTACTATTAAGATATTGGAGGATATGCTCCACGCATGTGTGATGGAGTTTGGGGGTTCTTGGGATCAATTCTCGCCACTTGCAATTTTTGCCTACGATAACAGTTACTAGTCGAGCATTCAAATGGCTCCGTATAAGGCTTTGTATGGTAGACTTTATTGGTCTCCGATCGGTTGCTTTTAGCCAGGCGAGGCTAGGCTATTAGGTACAGACTTGGTTTAGGATTCTTTGGAAAAGGTTAAATTGATTCAGGATCGACTTCATATAGCCCAATCTAGACAGAAGGGTTATGCAGATAGGAAGGTTCACGACATTACATTCATGGTTGGGGAGCGAGTCTTGCTCCGAGTTTCGCCCATTAAGGGTGTTATAAGGTTCGGGAAAAAGGGAAAGTTGAGCCCTAGCTATGTCGGGCCTTTTGAGATTCTTGAGGGGATTGGAGGGGTGGCCTACATGCTTGCACTACCACCTAGTCTAGCTGCAGTTCATCCAGTATTCCATGTTTCTATGCTTCTAAAGTATCATGAACATCTGTTTCATATGTTAGACTTCAGCTCAGTCCAGTTTGACAAGGATTTATCTTATGTTGACGAGCCGGTGTTCATTTTGGATAGGTAGATTCGAAACATGAGGTTGAAAAACATTTCTTCAGTGAAGGTTCAGTGGAGGGGTCATCTAGTCGAGGAGGTGACTTGGGAGACTGAACATGATATGTGTAGCCGTTATCCTCATATTTTTACCACTTCAGGTATGTCTCTATACTCGTTCGATGACGAATGTTTATTTAAGAAGGGGAGGATGTAACAACCCGGCCGGTCGTTTTGAGTGTATTAGGCCCTAATCCCCTATTTATTTCTTCCTCTATTTCATTTTTTGGTTACGTGACTTTTTGGGATGTTTGGTTTTGATTTCGAGTGAATTTCGGAGTGAAATGGGACACATAGTCCCTAAGTTGAAAGTTTAAGTCAAAGGAGTTGACCATAGTTTGACTTGTGTGAAGATGACTCCAAAATGGAGTTTTGACAGTTCCACTAGCTCTGTAGGGTGATTTTGGTCTTAGGTGCATATCTGGATGTTTATTTGGAGGTTTGTAGGTCATTTCGGTGTTAATCGGAGAAAGTGAGAAGATTTTTGAAAGTTTGACCAGAAGTGAACTTTTTGATATCGAGGTCGGATCCCAATTCCGGAAGTTGGAATAGGTCTATAATGTGATTTAGGACGTGAGCAAAATTTGGTGTCAATCGGAGTTGTTTTGGTATGAATCGACATTAGTTTTGGAAATCGAGAGTTCATAAGTTCTTAGGCCTGAACCGATGCATGATTCGTGATTTTTTTGTTGTTTGATGTTATTTGACGCTTCAACCGTGTCCGTAAGATGTTTTAGGACTTGTTGGTATGTTTTGTTGAGGTCTTGGGGGCCTCGGCCGTAATTCGGACCATGTTCAACACATTTCGGATCATGTAGGAATGGCTGATATAGAGTACAATTTTCTCGCAAAAGCGGGTTTTGACGTGTGACATCTCTTTTAAAGGAGGGTATTAAAAGAGAAGAGTCGTCACCTAGCAATTTTAAGGTGTGTTAGGGCACTTATTTGCAAATAACTCTATTTTAGCTAGTTCGTGTCACCAAAGATCGGTTAAGGGTACAGACTATCATCTCCTGCTACCCAATTACTATGTTGAAGTTATTACTTAAAGGCGCTCTAGTTCAATTCTGAACCGTGTCCTATGCATGCACTACCTGTCCCATGCCTATGGTCAAGGAGGCTCTGGACCTCTATTTGGGTAGTTCTAGACTTTACTTAAGCTTGCTCAAAATGATAAAACTAAGCGACATTCAAACATATAGGACTTCGCATAAAGATAATTAAAGGCCCAAGTTAGCCTCCACACATAAACAACAAATGCATGCGGGTAGTTTAGGCAGTACATAGTTTCAGAATCAAGACTTAAATTCCTATAGGCATGGTTTCTAGGTGATTCTTGATTCCGATATCGTATATTCATCATTATTGTTCTAAATGGCTTAGGCGAGGAAGTAGTAAACTATTTGCAAACTCATGATTATTAGTACTAATTTATAAATAAGCGTCTTAGGCGGGTAATACTATCCTATAAGCATGATTTCTATACAATTCTGATTTCAAAAATCGTACATGTAGTGTTGTTGTTCCAAATTAACTAATTTGCAAATTACAGGTGTTATAAAAATCTATAAACATGATTTCTAAATTGTTTGCATAATGGGCAGTGAAAGCTATTAGAAAACTCGGAATTACCAGCGTTTAGCTCTATAGACATGCTTTCTAGATGAATGACAGTATTCTATTGGCAATATTCCCAATAGTTGGTATTTAAACTCGTTGTTATAATAATTATTCCTATAGGCATGTTATCTAGGTGGCAGTATAATAAAATAGTAGAAACAACCGGTAAATTAATTAGTTAAGACCCTATAGGCATGCTTAACACACCTCCTTTTTCCGCCCCCGCTGGGGGCGTAGGGAGTTTTTTCCAATTAAAGGACAATCGAAACGGGATTTATTTATTTATTTCAGAGTCGCCACTTGGGAGATTTAGGGTGTCCCAAGTCACCTATTTTAATCCCGAATCGAGGAAAAGAATGACTCTGTATTACAGTCTGCGCACTAGAAATCCGGATAAGGAATTCTGTTAACCCGGGAGAAGGTGTTAGGCATTCCCGAGTTCCGTGGTTCTAGCACGGTCGCTCAACTGTCATATCTGGCTTAAATATCTGATTTTTATACAATTATGAGCTCATGTGCAAATTTTATCTTTTTATCGCTTTTACTATTGTTAATATTATTTTTACAAGAATGTGAACATTGTTTAAAACATGTCTTTGGATTACGTCACATGAAATGCTCCCGCAATCCGGAACACATTTTTATTCAATGTTTTGGGATTTGGATTTGGGTTGCGTGAAATACGCACCCGAGTTTAAGAAGATAATATTATTAAATACGCGCCTAAAGCGACTAGCGTATCATTATTTTGGGTAGGGCCGAGAAATTTGCTAAACGGCTCCTCCCGAATTCTAAGCAATTAAATGTACATTTATTGATGGCCCCGCAATCTATGCATTTTATTAAGCGAGGCTCATCTCATTTATTTTAATTGGACAAATCTTAAAGCGACTACATTTTTCTATAAAAATTAGTCTCTAAAATAAAGGAAGAAAATCCTAATTAATTACTAGCTTTTATTTTATTTATTTAGGAAAACATGACATACTAATTGCTAGATTAATACAAATATTGATGAAAAGGAATTATATTTAAAAAAATTCGAAATTATAAATAAAAATAAAAATTTGACAACTAATATTCAAAAGAATCAAATACAGCTAGATAAAAACTCAGCGTTGTTATAAAAAAAAACTATTGAGATTAATTATTCACATCCATTTGAAACTAGATTTTAACCATAATTACTAAATCTTTTTAGAAAGTCTTTTAGACTTAAACGAAGTTTCTAATCTTGCCTGAACTCAAATGCCTTAATGCCTAATTTTTGAAAATTAATTCAAATTCATGCCTTAACTAAATTTATCTACTTATTCATGATTAACCTACTGTTGATAATTTTGAAACCTTCATAACTAGTGAATTAACTTGTTTTGCCAAACCGATTCATTAAAGACTAACTTATGTTATTTTTTTTTCAATTATTATTCAATAATAGATGAAATAGTTTAAATACAATCGATAAAAGGAAATAAAAATGATATTAAAACTTCAAAAATTCATTTTTCATATGTATTCATGCTTCCACATTATTAGCTTTGCAATAGCTAGTATTACAGTCGTGTACCTGGTATTGGAAACAAAAGAAGATGAGAATCAGCAGCAGTAATAACAATACAACACAGCAACAACAGTCCAGCAACAGTAACAACCCAGGAACAGAGTTTGCAAACCAGTGGAGCAGTAATCCCAAAAAACAAAAGCTTCAAGCTTTGATGAAACAACAATTAATTCTGATTTCAAACAATGAAAGAAAGCAAAAGATTTTTTTTTAGTTTTTTTTATTTTGAAAGTTTAAATATTTTTCGGAATTTTCTCTTTCCTAAATGTTCAGCCCTTGTTTCTCTCTCTTATTTTCTTTCTGTTCTTCTCTATATTCAGATTAGTTCCTCTCTCTGTATATGTTCTGTCTATTTTTTTCTTCTTTTAAAATCAGTCCCAACTCCTCTCTTATATAACTCATTCCCCTAATGCTGCCCGGACCCCTTCTTTCTTTAAAAATCAGAAAATCCCACTGAAATTCTGTTTTTATTACTTTAAGTTCCATTAAGTAAAACTTTTCCTGATTTTCAGCACTCCCATTACCTTTTGTTTCCCATTATTTCATTAAATAATAGCCATTATCAATCCACTATCAGCACACCACTATTATCACATTACCCTACTGTTTCTATCAAAGAAATACCCCAGAAATCCCACTGTTATTACTGCCCCAGACCAAAACTGCCTAAACCTTATCAAATTTATCTGAATTAAACTGTTTAGCAGCTAATAATTAATTCCTAAATCAAACAAACATTTTGTCCTTACAGATTATGCTAAATAGGGAAATGCAATAGCTAATGTACAAAAGCTAAATTCAAATTGAACACTGAACTTGCATACAAACATATTAACAATACACAACTCAACAGAACAAAAGTTGAATCGAAATTGAAGTCGGCATGAATGCAGGGGCATTGTCAGTATTGACATTGCCTGAAACTAACTGCTTAGAAATCAATACACACACAACATCCATTTGACGGACTCATTAATTTACAAACAAGCATGATTTAAAAGACGAGTATTAGTCAACTGACTATCTATAACATTTGCCAACAATCAATTTATAAATAGATAAACAGATTATTTCAATCAGCATTTTCAGAAACAGGATTTTATAATATAATTAATCGACAAACTTAATCGAGTCGATTACACACATTGTAAACAAACATAACCAACAGAAACAATTCACTTATTTGATCAAATAGACGAGTATGAGATAGAATCACGGAATTAAATAAACAAGATATGAAAAATTACACAGGTTACTGAAACAAACAACAATACATGTAGGAAACAAAAAGAAATAGGAAAAATACCTCTGAATCTTTAAATTTACACGGACTCAGACTCAACTTAGATTCTGACCTTTTTGAGGCTGAACAGACTTTATTCGAAGTATTCTCAATTGAGAATACCTCGATTAAAGTCTCTTAGACCGCAATCCTTCACTTGAATTGGAAAAATTCCACGATTAGAAATTTTTTAGGGTTTCAGATTCTTTGATTTAGGGTTCGACCAAATATGGGCAGATTCGGAAGGGAACCAAAGATGACACAAGGGTGAGGGAGGCCTAGGGGTCATTTGGTGTTAGTTTGGAACGAATCTGGGTGAGTTCATGTTTGGCTCGAACCTTCAAAAGAAGATTCGAGGAGTCTCAGGAAGATTCGAGACAAACTATTGTTAGATCCATGGTGAGGGTTGTCAGGGGATGCTGTGGTATTGATTTGGTAGCTATTGGAGAAGATAAGGTTTTCAGGCCAACCTTCGATTTAAGATTCGAAGAGTTGGGGCCTGATTCAAAGGAAACCGATACCAGATCCGTAAAGAGGGGTTTGTGAGGAGTCGAGGGTGTTAAGGTGGGGTTGTTTGGACCACCGGAACCGCCGTGAGGCGATTTCCGGTGGGCGGTGTATGGTGGTGGACGATGGAGTTCATCAGATCTCTTGAAAGAGATGATGAACAGGACAGAGGGGTGGTTAGTTTGGGGGCTGGGGTATGGATTCGGAGTTATATACGAGTGGGGTGGATTGATCTCATCCGTTGGATCAACTAAGATGCACGGTTGAGATTAATTCATTTAATCAAACGATGTCGTTTGGTTAAATGTTGGGGTCAGGCTGGATCGGGGCAGTGGGTCGGGTAAGGGTTACGGGTAAGGTCAAAATTCTAAGAGCCCTTGGATCAAAAACATTGAACGGACCTGATTAAATATGATCATACGTCGCCGTTTGGTTTAGTGAAAGAGCTGAACTGGACCGTTAGATCAACTTGATCAATGGTTCAGATAAACATACCAATACGGTGTTGTTGATTGTCTGGGAATCATCTGAATGGGTACCATCAAAACGACGTAGCTTCTGCCCTATACTACGTCGTTTGATGTCTTTTGGCTTGACAGATCTGGGCTGGGTAAATGCTTTGCTTTGGGCCTGAATTTTTTGTTAATTAAAACGGCCCAATCCGTTTTTCTTTACACCTTAATTCCTAATTTTAATTTATAAAAAATCTAAATTACCCTTAAAAATATTAATTACCTTTTATTAATACATAGACAAAACATTAATCACACAATGACATAATTAAATGACCAAAATAAGATAAATGCCTATTTTTTCTGATTTTCTTTAAATTAACTTTTAAATGCATAATTAAATCCTAGATATGCATGCAACATGTATTTTTATTTTATTTTCGTTTAATTATATCAAAGAAAACATTTACGGACAAACACAAACAATTAGTAAACGCTAAATAAATTCTAAAAATTGCATATTAAGAGAATTTTGTTTTATTTTTTGATTTATTTTAGAGTATTTTTCGTGAGGCAAAAATTATGTGCTCACAGCTGCCCCTCTTTGTGCGGAAACTCGAAGAGTTTGCGTGCAAAGATAAAGTGAGCGGATATGAGCGATTTTTGCCTGTTCGAATACTCTGTGAGAAGCATTTTTGAAAGATTTGACCGAACCTCTGCTTCAAAGGTTTCCTACATATCCTTGGCTATAAAGGAATCAGGTCAATGTAGTTCGGGAAGTTTTGGGTAGCTGGGACTACCATGGGACTGTGATGCTACTACTGTTTCGTGCTGCTTTTACTGCTTGCTGACCTCCTTATTACCCCCTGCTTTAAAGGTAAAACAAAAGCTAAACTAGACTATGGTATATGAATTACAAGATCTTATCTGGATCATGCCCTTGCGTTTCTTGTTGTCTTGATGTCTCGGTGACTCTCGGGCATCTTTTGCTTCTGTCTTTTTCCGCATTTCCTTTCATTGTGCCTCGTATTTCCTTTATTTGTTTGGGACTCTTGTTGTTTCTTGCTGGGGATTTGGTTGGACTCCTCTGCTTTATTGACTTTACGTGTGCTCCTTTCTCATATGGGCGGGCTTTTGACTTCAACCCGTAATGTCAAACTACATTGCCATTCTGTTCTTCAGGTGGACGCCTGACTGCTGATTCTTCAATTGTATTCCCTTATTCTCCAGGTGGACGCCTGATTGCCTTTTCAATTCTTCATCCTCATTCTCCAGGTGGACGCCTGATTTCTTCTTTAATTCTTCATCCTCATTCTCCAGGTGGACGCCTGATTTCTTCTTCAATTCTTCATCCTCATTCTCCAGGTGGACGCCTGATTTCTTCTTTAATTCTTCATCCTCATTCTCCAGGTGGACGCCTGATTTCTTCTTCAATTCTTCATCCTCATTCTCCAGGTGGACGCCTGATTTCTTCTTTAATTCTTCATCCTTATTCTCCAGGTGGACGCCTGATTTCTTCTTCAATTCTTCATCCTCATTCTCCAGGTGGACGCCTGATTTCTTCTTTAATTCTTCATCCTCATTCTCCAGGTGGACGCCTGATTTCTTCTTCAATTCTTCATCCTCATTCTCCAGGTGGACGCCTGATTTCTTCTTTAATTCTTCATCCTCATTCTCCAGGTGGACGCCTGATTTCTTTTTTAATTCTTCATCCTCATTCTCCAGGTGGACGCCTGATTTCTTCTTTAATTCTTCATCCTCATTCTCCAGGTGGACGCCTGACTTCTTCTTAAATTTTTCATCCTCATTCTCCAGGTGGACGCCTGATTTCTTCTTTAATTCTTCATCCCTCATTCTCCAGGTGGACGCCTGATTTCTTCTTTAATTCTTCATCCTCATTCTCCAGGTGGACGCCTGATTTCTTCTTTAATTCTTCACCGGGTGTTTCCTGACACAAATGTTGTTTTTGCCCCTGTTTCAAATCAAAGAAAACTTCGTTAGTTTAAAGCAGGGTGGTTAACTGGGGCATTCTTGCCGACGGTGGGGCTTCTCTTCGTCTTGTTTTATTGCCTTGGAATGGTTGAAAAGACTGTTTTGTCCTTGTAATTGATCCTTAACTATAGGATCCCCAACTGTATGTTTTCCTTCAAACCCTTTTAACCGTAATCATTTGTCTCTCCTGACATTGCTGATCCACTTTTGATTCCACTTTTCTTAAACCCATATCTTATTTTTTTATCCTATTACCTCCTGCCCATCATGGCCGTATTTTTGTCCTATGCCACCTTGAATTTTGGTAGTATACCTTGACATTCCTTCTTATTTGTTTGGAACAAAACTCATCTCAAAATATTTAGAAGAGTAAGATTATTAGTGACGAAAACATGACGATTTCGACAATCTAAAAAAAGAAAAATCCAAATTTGGATGACTGTTGGAGAAGGAATAAAGGACTTATCTGATTGGAGTTACTGGCACCAATGATCATGGTATGCATTTTGGATTAATCAACCTAGTCTTTTAATCAATCTCTTTCAATTGTTTTATCTTGCTTTCCCAAAATTTCTATAACCCAACTTCACTTTTTTTTTCATTTTACAGACCTGTTTGACTTGCAATATCTTAAAGAGTTTTCACCGACAAACCTTCCTCATTGTTCATTTCCTAATTCCTTTTCGCCTTATGGTGCATGCGAAGGTTTTCACCAATAAGACTCTCTCATTTCACTTTCTCTCAACTTCCGTCGTCTCATGGTGCCCGTGTGGGTTTTCACCTATAAGAATCTCTCATTTTTACTTTCTTTTCTTTCGTCGTCTCATGGTGCCCGTGTGGGTTTTCACCTATAAGACTCTCTCATTTTTACTTTCTTTTCTTGTTTGGACCAGAGTGTTATGAACCATTTTTATTTGCTCGACTCGGCATTTTTCTAAGATTGATCGAAAGTTCTTTTTTGGTATGTGGTTGGAATCAAAAGTTAAACAATTTTGATATGGGTTTAAAATTACAACTCTTGGAATCTTTTCTTATTACCAATACAATTCCTGCCCCAGTTTCTTGATTGGGGTCTCTTGATGTTTCTTTTTGTGCACATTATGCATATCGTGCACCCTATGACCGAGCCGTGAGGCGCCTACGTATCCTTCTTTGAGGAATCAGGTCAAACGTAGTTCACTACTATAATAGTGATTTTTTATTTTTATTTATTTTTATTTTTTATATACATATATATATTTATATATATATATTCTTTCATCGATTCCAAGAGAGGGCAAGAAAGAAACGAATGTGGTTCAAAGGGGAAAACAAAGGGTACAGTGTTTGGATAGCAGAATAAATTGCCTTTGTCATCCCAATCTTCGAAATAATGCCGAATACAAACATTTAATAATTATACCAAAAAATCATGCATAATATCTCTTTACCGCATCAGAATTGATAGCCATGTCTATGCATTTGCCTTCAATATCTGTTAAACATAATGCACCATTGGATAATACTCTGGTCACGATGAATGGTCCTTGCCAATTCGGGGCAAATTTGCCTTTTGCCTCAACCTGATGTGGAAGAATACGTTTCAGCACATGTTGACCCACTTCAAACTTCCGGGGATGCACCTTTTTGTTGTATGCTCTTGCTATTCTTTTTTGATACAATTGGCCATGACATACTGCGGCCAATCGTTTTTCATCAATCAAGTTTAACTGTTCCAGATGGGTTTTGACCCATTCATCATCATCAATCTTAGCTTCGACGATGATCCGAAGGGAAGGAATTTCAACTTCTGAAGGAATTACTGCCTCAGTGCCATATACCAACAAATAAGGAGTTGCTCCTACTGAAGTGTGAACAGTAGTGTGATATCCCAACAACGCAAATGGTAATTTTTCGTGCCATTGTCTTGAACCTTCTACCATTTTCCAAAGTATCTTCTTTATGTTTTTGTTGGCTGCCTCGACTGCTCCATTCGCCTTGGGCCGATATGGGGTAGAGTTGCGATGTGTAATCTTAAACTGTTGACATACTTCCTTCATTAAGTTACTGTTAAGATTAGCACCGTTATCTGTGATGATCACCTTTGGGATTCCAAATCGACATATGATATTTGAGTGGACAAAATCGACCACAGCTTTCTTGGTCACTGATTTGAATGTTTTGGCCTCAACCCATTTGGTAAAATAATCAATGGCTACCAGAATGAACCTGTGCCCATTGGATGCTGCCGGCTCAATTGGTCCAATCACATCCATGCCCCAGGCGACGAAGGGCCATGGTGCCGACATTGTGTGCAACTCGGATGGTGGAGAATGAATCAAATCTCCGTGTATCTGGCATTGATGACACTTGCGCACAAAACTGATACAATATCGCTCCATGGTAAGCCAATAGTAACCAGCTCGGAGGATTTTCTTTGCCAACACATATCCGCTCATGTGGGGTCCGCAAACTCCCGAATGTACTTCAGACATGATAGCCGTAGCTTGTCGGGCATCTGTGCATCTTAATAAACCAAGGTCTGGTGTTCTTTTATACAAAACTCCTCTGCTTAAGAAGAATCCATTTGCCAATCGCCTAATGGTTCTCTTTTGATCCCCTGTGGCTTGTGCTGGATATATCCCCATTCTGATATACTCCTTGATGTTGTGGAACCACGGTTCACCGTCAAATTCCTCTTCAACCATATTGTAGTAAGCGTGCTGATCGTGGACTTGAATATGTAGTGGATCTACATAAGCTTTGTCCGGATGGTGCAACATTGATGCCAGGGTAGCCAATGTATCGGCAACCTCATTATGGATCCTTGGAATATGCCGGAACTCCACTGATCGAAACCGCTGACAAAGATCATGTAGACATTGTCGGTATGGTATGAGCTTCAAGTCTCGAGTTTCCCATTCTCCTTGAATTTGATGTACCAGAAGATCCGAATCTCCCATGACTAAGATTTCCTGGATACCCATGTCTGCGGCTAGCCTTAACCCCAAAATACAAGCTTCATATTCAGCCATATTATTGGTGCAATAAAATCGTAGTTGAGCCGTAACAGGATAGTGATGCCCTGTTTCAGAAATGATTACAGCTCCTATCCCGACTCCTTTCATGTTAGCGGCCCCATCAAAGAAAAGTTTCCAGCCAGGTTTTTCAATTTTCTCCATCTCAGCGATATGCATTATTTCTTCATCGGGAAAATAGGTTTTCAACGGCTCGTACTCCTCGTCGATCGGGTTTTCAGCTAAATGATCAGCCAGTGCTTGGGCTTTCATTGCAGTTCGAGTCACATAGATGATGTCAAATTCTGTGAGCAATATTTGCCACTTTGCAAGTCTTCCCGTTGGCATAGGCTTTTGAAAAATATATTTCAATGGATCCAGACGCGAAATGAGGTAAGTAGTGTAGGATGACAAATAGTGTTTCAATTTCTGAGCTACCCAAGTTAGGGCGCAACATGTCTTCTCCAGATGAGTATACTTAACCTCATAAGCTGTGAATTTCTTGCTAAGGTAGTAGATGGCCTGTTCTTTTCTGCCGGTGAGGTCATGTTGCCCCAATACACAACCAAATGAATTTTCCAAGACCGTCAAGTAAAGAATCAGAGGTCTTCCTGGCTCTGGCGGGAACAACATGGGTGGGTTCGACAGGTATCCTTTTATCTTATCAAACGCCTCTTGACACTCATCGGTCCATTTGACCGCAGCATCCTTTTTCAACAATTTGAAAATAGGCTCACAGGTTGTCGTAAGCTGAGCAATAAACCTGCTGATGTAATTCAACCTCCCCAACAAACTCATTACTTCAGTTTTGTTCCTCGGAGGTGGCAATTCTTGGATGGCTTTGATTTTTGATGGGTCTAACTCGATGCCTTGCCGACTGACTATGAATCTCAGCAACTTTCCAGATGGAACTCCAAATGCGCATTTGGCATGGTTAAGCTTGAGGTTGTACCTGCGAAGTCTTAAGAAGAATTTCCTCAAATCCCCAACGTGGTTGTCCTGATGCTTTGATTTGATGATCACATCGTCCACGTATACCTCAATCTCCTTGTGTATCATATCATGAAATACTGTGTTCATTGCTCTCATGTAAGTTGCCCCGGCGTTCTTTAAACCGAATGGCATTACCCGGTAGCAATAATTTCCCCATGGTGTGATGAATGCCGTCTTTTCTGCATCTTCTTCATCCATTAGAATTTGATGATACCCGGCATAACAATCCACGAAAGATCCTATCTCATGTTTGGCACAATTATCGATCAAAATATGGATATTAGGTAATGGAAAATTATCCTTCGGACTTGCTTTGTTGAGTTGCGGTAGTCGACGCATACTCTAATTTTGCCGTCTTTCTTTGGTACATGAATGATATTAGCTAACCAAACAGGATATCGAGTGACTCGAATGACCTTTGCTTCCAACTGTTTGGTGATTTCTTCCTTAATTCTCACACTCATATCAGGCTTGAATTTTCTCAGCCTCTGCTTGACAGGAGGCACAATTGGATCGGTGGGCAATTTGTGAACCACTAAATCAGTGCTCAAGCCCGGCATGTCGTCATATGACCATGCAAAAACATCTTTGAATTCTATGAGTGCTTTAGTTAACTCTTCTCGGATCCTTGGTTCGAGATGGACGCTTATTTTAGTTTCCCGGATATTATTCGTGTCCTCTATATTGATGTCTTCGGTATCACTCAGGTTAGGTTTGGTTTTTTTCCTCAAAGTGAATTAACTCTTTACTAATCTCTTCAAAAGCCTCATCTTCATCATATTCTGATTCATAATCACAATATATTTCTTGAATTATTATTTCAGAACCAGATTGATTTTTAAGACTGGGCTGAGGATTCCTCATGCATGCCATATCACTAGAGCCAGCGTAAAAAGAACTGTACAGAAAAAGAAGAAAAGGCAAAGAAAACTATCAGGAATGATAAAGAAAAAGGAAACTGTATTTTATTGGATGATGAAAGATAACAAGGTTTGCACACTTCAAACAAACTGTAAGATAAGCATTGGGATTACAACCCTGAAGTAACCCAAACAAACTGAAGAAAAATCAAAAATAAACTACCAAGACTCCTTTCGAATGGGGAAAGGAGTGGCTTTCCAATTATTAAGCTTTGTTTCTGGCCCAACGAATTGAACTTCTGCGTTGCTACAACCTTCCCCGCTTTCCCCCATATTCACATCGTTAAACAATTTCTCGAATCTTTCAGTTAATTCCTCCTCAGGATTGACCAGGGATTTAGGAATTGTTGTTATCGGGCGATTTTTAGCACCAGTCATGACAAAAGACTTTGATAGATGTGGGACTGGTTTTGGAAGAACACATGCCTTTTGTTTCAGCTTTCTGGCCTTTCTCATGTCGGTGACAGTGGGTATGAATCCCAAACCAAATGTTCCCCAGTTCTCGGGGAGAGATACTGGTTGTATAATTCCTTGCAAAGATGAGCCCAGACCTTTGCCAGGTATAAAACCATTTTTTAATATTTCATAGGCTACCATGACTGATGCAGAGGTTATCTTTGGATTCAGAAGGTACTTCCCCTCTGGAATTTTCTCTACCGAGACTGTATCGGACACTTGGTATACCCATGGTCCCTGGTCATTTTCTATTCCCTCGACCGGTACAATGGCACTGCTATGAGCATTTAAACTTTCTTCCCCATGCACAACTATTTCTTGATGATCCCATTCAAACTTGACCGCCTGGTGTAGTGTTGACGGGACTGCTTTAGCAGCATGGATCCATGGTCGACCCAACAACAAATTATAAGAAACAGTTATGTCCAGTACTTGAAACTCCATCGTGAATTCAACTGGCCCTATTGTCAGTTCCAACACTATGTCGCCAAATGAATCTCTGCTTCCACCGTCAAACCCCCGTACGCAAATGCTATTCTTCTGGATCCTCTCCTCTTTGATTTTCAATTTGCTTAAAGTGGAGAGAGGGCAGATGTTTGCACTTGACCCGTTGTCAACCAATACTCGGGTTACTACGGAGTTTTCACATTTCACGGTTAGGTAAAGAGCTCTGTTGTGCTCAGTCCCTTCCACAGGCAATTCATCATCAGAAAATGTAATTCCGTTCGCCTCAAAGATTCTGTTGGCTATTCTTCCCAAATTATTTATTGAGATTTTATCAGGAACATGAGCCTCATTCAGGATTTTCATCAAAGCCAGACGGTGCTCCTCTGAATGGATCAATAATGACAATAATGAAATTTGAGCGGGCGTCTTCTTCAGTTGATCCACAACAGAATAGTCATGGAGCTTTATTTTTCTTAAAAACTCTTCCGCTTCTTCTTCTGTCACAGCTCTCTTTATTGGTGTTGGATTATTTTTAGTTTTTCCTAACTCTTCGGGAGTAAAACATCTTCCCGAACGAGTCAAGCCTTGCACCTCACAGACTTCTTCCTTGACTTCTTTTCCCTTGTACATTACAGTCACCCGTTCATAGTTCCATGGAATGGCCTTGTTGTTGATCACTGGTAGCTGGGTTACAGGTTTGATAATAACCCGATCTATACGGGCTCCTTCCACGACTACAATGGGTTTGCTGGCAATCCCTGGTACTATCACTTTTGGCCTTTCTTGCTTTGTGGCAACTTTGCTCGAAGATCCCTTCTCGACTACCACAGATGGTTCATCACCATTTCTGTTCTGCTTAAGTACCGGCTTCTCCTCTATTAACTGCTTATCTGGCTTGGCTTCATGAGACCTGATCATCATGACAGTTTGTGACGGCTTCTTTGTTTCCCCATCAGCCTGTACTATTTCTATCATATTGGCCTCCTGATGGGCTGGCATTGGATTTCTGTTGATATTGGGAGCTTCGGGGGTTTGAACCTCAAATTTATTAGTATTAATTAGTTCTTGTATTGCATTCTTTAAATGCCAGCATTTTTCCGTATCATGGCCTGGTGTACCAGAACAATACTCACAGCTAATGGTGTAGTCCAGATTCTTTGGAGGAGGATTGGGTAGCTTGGATTGTATTGGTCTTAGCATGTCCAGCTGTCTCAGCCTGTGGAACAGACTAGTGTAGGACTCTCCCAATAGAGTGTAGGTTTTCTTTTTCTGCCCCCTTTCACCCCTGAATACTGGACTAGGTCTGAAACCTGGTCCGGAGTGGGCTCGCGGATAAGGGTAGGTACTTGGTATGACAGGAGCACGCCAATTAGCGTGAGCAGGTGGATGATTGTATGCTTGTGCATGGTTGATGGAAAAATGAGTTTCCAAAGGGTGATAGTAGTGTTGAGGTGAATTGTGGTGGTGAGTTGATTGGTGAGGTCGATGTTGATTATAGTAAGGAGGTGAACCTCTGGATCCCGACCAAGTTCCTGAATCAACTACCGCTGCTTCCTCCCTCTTCTTTCTTCCGATTCCTCCTACCCCGCCTTGAATAGATTGAGTAGTCGCCTTAATAGCCGAATAGCTCATGATTTTATTTGTCTTGAGGCCTTCTTCTACCATACCTCCCATCTTCACTACTTCGTTGAATGATTTTCCTACCGCTGAAACCAAATGGGCATAGTAAGTTGGTTCCAAGGCTTGAAGGAAGTAGTCTACCATTTCACTCTCCTTCATAGGAGGATCCACTCTTGCTGCCTGTTCTCTCCACCGGAAGCCATACTCTCTGAAACTTTCATTGTGTTTTTTCTCAAATTTTGTCAAAGATAGTCGATCTGGGATGATTTCCAGATTGTATTAGAAATGGTATGCAAATGCATGTGCCAGGTCATCCCAGGTGTACCATCTCCCATGGTCCTGGCGTGTATACCACTCCAAAGCTGATCCGCTTAAACTTTGACTGAAGTAAGCCATCAATAATTCGTCCTTTCCCCCAGCTCCTCGCATCTTGCTGCAGAAACCCCTTAAGTGGGCTACTGGGTCGTCGTGCCCATTGTATAGGTCAAATTTGGGCATCTTGAAGCCAACTGGTAATTGTACATTTGGGAACAAGCACAAATCCTTGTATGCTACATTGACTTGCCCACCTAACCCTCGCATGTCTCGGAACGATTGTTCTAGGCTATTGACCTTCCTGAACATCTCTTCTTGTTCAGCATTTTTGGCTGGCTTGTCAATTTCAGTTGGGAGGTCAAAACGAGGAGTAGTTGAATGGATTTCATAGGCTTTGAGGGTGGGTTCTGGGGGGGAATATTGGTTGTCCTGGGCCTGGAATGTAGGCTTACTAGGAGATTTGTGGAGTGTAGCTGTGGGAGGTGTCACAAAGATAGGAGTTACAGGTGGAGGAAAGTATGGAACTGGTTTAGGAGGGGGAAACTGCGGTGTCTGAGAGGTGGTGCCTCGGTAGTGTTGGTAGATGGGGAAATTTGGGGATAATTCAGTGGTAAGATTATCCTGAGTTTGGGCCATTGATGGAGCAGGGTTAGTTGGATAAGATGGGGGTGACTGCCCTGTAGACCAGGCCCGGTACATCTCAGCCATTTGCTGCTTGAGTTTAAACATCTCTTCTTTCATTTTCCCAACATCCATCTCCTCTAGCTCAATACCTGTGTCAACATCTGGGATAGACATACTTTCGGGTATTGGTCCTTTTGATCTCGTGTGATAATGATAATATGCCAGTATACTCTTTAGAGAAACTAACTGCTTGAATTCTGGAAATGAGCAAACTTGTTAGTTTTGAGAGTTTAACACATATATAATTACACGTTGAGATGCAATGCTCCTAGACAAATAACTCATTTCTATTATGCATTTGCTCGGCTGCTTGTGTCATCCCAGCTTTTCTTGGTCTTTTATTGTTGTTCACTCTTATTTTATTTTATTTTTTATATATTTTTTATTGTGGTCGAATCTTATAGAGATTGCCTACGTATCATGCCCCCGCATGAATCATACCTTGCGTAGTTCGGATGTAAGGAAAACACTTTTATTTATTCTTGAAAATAATACAACGATGGAACAGACATTACATTTGAAAACATTATAAGAAAATGGTCTGAAACACACACACCCAAATCAAAATAAAAGACACAACTCTTAACATCCCTCATCATGCTCCACTTTCCACTTTTGTTGTCAATCATTGGATTATCTGCTCAATGTGGGGCTTGACCTGGATGACCTCCCAGCATACGACACATCCTTTCTAACTCCATTGCCAGATGACGGGCAAAAATAGGTGCATGCTCTGTAAAACTTTCATAATCCATTCCTTGGCAGTTTACATAACTTTGAGAGGTGTAGAACGCCAGGTCGTGGATTTGTGCCCTGAAATCTTGGAGACGTTGGTCTTGGTTCTGCAATTGCTGCTGGCGAGTGGTGGCTATATCTCTAATACGGTCTTCGCGATCTAGAGCTGACTCTAATAGAGCTTGGAGTCTGGCCTGCTCTAGTCTTGCCTGTGCTCTTTCTCTGTCGATGTTCGCGTGTTGATGTTCCCTGTTGTACCTTCTTGCTTCTTCTAACTGTGCATGAAGTTGGGCTTCTGAATGCATCCAACGGTCTTTCTCCTTCTTGAATTGTGCCCTGTCTTCTTCGGATTGCTTACTTGGCGTTCCTTATTAGATCTGGCCTCTTCATTTAATTGTTGGACTCTTTCTTCAGCTTTGCTCAATGCCTTTTCAGTTTTAGCCAAAATGGAATCACCATCTTGCATTTTTTCCAAAAGATTGGCGATGATTTTTTTATCCTTCCAACTCCTCATTGGTGTTTCAGAAGCTTTCTTTATTTTTTGAAATTGAGCGTGAAGGTTTTTATTCTCACAGGCCAGACTCTTCTTCTCGCCTTCTGCTTCCTGTGCCTGCAAATCTTTCTCCAGACTGAGGCTCCTCAGATTTTCCTTTAGGGCATGGATAGTTGCTTTGTACCCTTTTCCTTTTCTCCCCAAATCAACCGCTCTTGGATTTTATCATTAAAGGTTTGAACATGGGGTCTTTTTGTTGGCCTTCTTAGCTCGGGTTCTGGTACATCATCCACGCGAGACCGTTTCTCAAACCACCTTGCATATCCTGGATTTATCTCGCCCCTTGTAGTGTCTGGGACTTGAGTATCACTTTTCAAGTATCGACATCCATTCCACATCTGCTGAATTAGAGCCTCGGGAATAGTGGCTTCAGGGTGTAATTCGATTACTTGCATACTCAAATCTTCATCATCAGGAACTACTTGGTATCTCCCTAGTTGCCTTAGAACTCTTAGTGGCGCATATGGCTGGATGCTTCTCAATCCCAATAGTAGCAAATAACTATTTGAGGTTGACATGTGTATCACTTCCCTCATCGGGAGCCATCCCAAAGTCCACTCAATTTGATTTGCCGTTAAAGCCCTTAGATGAGATACCCAGGCTTCTATCCCTTCTGGAGACTTATAATCTTTTATTCTTTCCTCATAACTCTCGATGAAATTATCATTGTTTGGCCCATACTGTATGATGTTGGGCTGATGTTGGAGATGTTCAATCACCCACATTTGCAACAAAATTTTGCATCCTTCGAAGACTTTTTCCCCTGATTTACATAAAGTTAAAGCCCGATAAATGTCTGAGAGAATGATCGGGACAAGGGTGTGATTTTCCTTGGTGGTGAGGACCTGTACAATTTTCGCTGTGCGAATATCAATTGTTCGCTCTTTGTTTGGGAAGACCATGATTCCTAGAAAAGTCACCATGAAGGCGAAGCGACGGTGAATCTGCCAGGTGTCTTTGTTTTGCTTGTTAGTAAGGCCTTTCTCATGAATTTCAAATCCATCTGGCTTTCCGAACCTTGAATACAAGAAGTTGAAAGAACAACATCCGTTGATGACATTGCTTTTCCTGATTTGATTACTGATGTTCAGAAGACCGAAGAATCGATGTACCGAGGGAGCCTTTGTGAATATCAGGTTTTGATTTCTTAGACTTCCGTCAAAACCAGCATATCCAGCTATCTCTTCTAATGTAGGAGTAAGCTCGAAATCAGAGAAACGAAAGACATTGTGAACAGGGTCCCAAAAAGTTACTAACGCCGCAATCAGATCATCACGTGGTTTAACTTTCATAATATCTGTGATATTTCCCAAATGCTTAATGACCCATTTTTGACCATCTTCGCCTAACTCATACCACCACATTTGAAGCTGAAATAGAAACTCGTCTGTATTCGTGGACGGGGGGTTTTGTGTGGTGCTCATTTTGTATCTGAAATTTAATTTTAACAAAATCAAGACTCATTTTGAAAATATACACTCAAAATAAAAAAAATCATTTTTATTTATTTAACACTTTTTTTTCAAGATTTAAAACTATTTTTGGGAATTTTCTAAAACAACCCATTTTATTCCTCGGCTCTCACAATGATTTCAATTAAGCTGGTCAACAAGAAAATCTGAGGCAAATGAATGCACAGGTAGCAAGTAGGATGCATCAGGATAGTCTTTTCATCTTGGGTTCACCTGTCCTAGACAGACCCAACCCCTGTGTTGAATCTCCAAGGCCAAATGTACATGATGCAAATAGACGTTCCTACTAGGGATCCGGTACATGGCTGAGTTATTCTAGGTGAAAAACCTGAGGCATATTGTTCTAAACCTGGCTCACCCAAACGGATAGTTTGAGCCGAAGTGGGGGCAACGTACCGGGAGCACGAAAGTCTACCCGGCCTAGTTACTTGTCCCAACTTCGTCTTATTTAGTATGACCTTTAACAGAAAGGTGGGCCACGCGCACGTGTGCACCATAAATTCAGAAGACTCAGAAAGAAGGGGGTTTCGTAGCAGTTGTATATATTCACAATTCAAATAATATTAAAGCGGTAAAAGCAACATTTAGCATATTAAGCATAAACGTGTGAAAATCATATAATAAATAAAGCCAACTATAACAGTTATTTTAAGCTCGAATTCTTTAAACCCTGAACCAATGGTTCTGGGTTACAGTTTTCACTTTAGTGTCCCCAGCAGAGTCGTCAGAGCTGTCACACCTCCTTTTTCCGCCCCCGCTGGGGGTGTAGGGAGTTTTTCCAATTAAAGGACAATCGAAACGGGATTTATTTATTTATTTCAGAGTCGCCACTTGGGAGATTTAGGGTGTCCCAAGTCACCTATTTTAATCCCGAATCGAGGAAAAGAATGACTCTGTATTACAGTCTGCGCACTAGAAATCCGGATAAGGAATTCTGTTAACCCGGGAGAAGGTGTTAGGCATTCCCGAGTTCCGTGGTTCTAGCACGGTCGCTCAACTGTCATATCTGGCTTAAATATATGATTTTTATACAATTATGAGCTCATGTGCAAATTTTATCTTTTTATCGCTTTTACTATTGTTATTATTATTTTTACAAGAATGTGAACATTGTTTAAAACATGTCTTTGGATTACGTCACATGAAATGCTCCCGCAATCCGGAACACATTTTTATTCAATGTTTTGGGATTTGGATTTGGGTTGTGTGAAATACGCACCCGAGTTTAAGAAGATAATATTATTAAATACGCGCCTAAAGCGACTAGCGTATCATTATTTTGGGTAGGGCCGAGAAATTTGCTAAACGGCTCCTCCCGAATTCTAAGCAATTAAATGTACATTTATTGAGGGCCCCGCAATCTATGCATTTTATTAAGCGAGGCTCATCTCATTTATTTTAAATGGACAAATCTTAAAGCGACTACATTTTTCTATAAAAATTAGTCTCTAAAATAAAGGAAGAAAATCCTAATTAATTACTAGCTTTTATTTTATTTATTTAGGAAAACATGACATACAAATTGCTAGATTAATACAAATATTGATGAAAAGGAATTTTATTTAAAAAATTCGAAATTATAAATAAAAATAAAAATTTGACAACTAATATTCAAAAGAATCAAATACAGCTAGATAAAAACTCAGCGTTGTTATAAAAAAAAACTATTGAGATTAATTATTCACATCCATTTGAAACTAGATTTTAACCATAATTACTAAATCTTTTTAGAAAGTCTTTTAGACTTAAACGAAGTTTCTAATCTTGCCTGAACTCAAATGCCTTAATGCCTAATTTTCGAAAATTAATTCAAATTCATGCCTTAACTAAATTTATCTACTTATTCATGATTAACCTACTGTTGATAATTTTGAAACCTTCATAACTAGTGAATTAACTTGTTTTGCCAAACCGATTCATTAAAGACTAACTTATGTTATTTTTTTTTCAATTATTATTCAATAATAGATGAAATATTTTAAATACAATCGATAAAAGGAAATAAAAATGATATTAAAACTTCAAAAATTCATTTTTCATATGTATTCATGCTTCCACATTATTAGCTTTGCAATAGCTAGTATTACAGTCGTGTACCTGGTATTGGAAACAAAAGAAGATGAGAATCAACAGCAGTAATAACAATACAGCACAGCAACAACAGTCTAGCAGCAGTAACAACCCAGGAACAGAGTTTGCAAACCAGTGGAGCAGTAATCCCAAAAAACAAAAGCTTCAAGCTTTGATGAAACAACAATTAATTCTGATTTCAAACAATGAAAGAAAGCAAAAGATTTTTTTTTAGTTTTTTTTATTTTGAAAGTGTAAATATTTTTCGGAATTTTCTCTTTCCTAAATGTTCAGCCCTTGTTTCTCTCTCTTATTTTCTTTCTGTTCTTCTCTATATTCAGATTAGTTCCTCTCTCTGTATATGTTCTGTCTGTTTTTTTCTTCTTTTAAAATCAGTCCCAACTCCTCTCTTATATAACTCTTTCCCCTAATGCTGCCCGGACCCCTTCTTTCTTTAAAAATCAGAAAATCCCACTGAAATTCTGTTTTTATTACTTTAAGTTCCATTAAGTAAAACTTTTTCTGATTTTCAGCACTCCCATTATCTTTTGTTTCCCATTATTTCATTAAATAATAGCCATTATCAATCCACTATCAGCACACTACTATTATCACATTACCCTACTGTTTCTATCCCAGAAATACCCCTTGAAATCCCACTGTTATTACTGCCCCAGACCAAAACTGCCTAAACCTTATCAAATTTATCTGAATTAAACTGTTTAGTAGCTAATAACCAATTCCTAAATCAAACAAACATTCTGTCCTTACAGACAAACATATTAACAATACACAACTCAACAGAACAAAAGTTGAATCGAAATTGAAGTCGGCATGAATGCAGGGGCATTGTCAGTATTGACATTGCCTAAAACTAACTGCCCAGAAATCAATACATACACAACATCCATTTGACGGACTCATTAATTTACAAACAAGCATGATTTAAAAGACGAGTATTAGTCAACTGACTATCTATAACATTTGCCAACAATCAATTTATAAACAGATAAACAGATTATTTCAATCAGCATTTTCAGAAACAGGATTTTATAATATAATTAATCGACGAACTTAATCGAGTCGATTACACACATTGTAAACAAACATAACCAACAGAAACAATTCACTTATTTGATCAAATAGACGAGTATGAGATAGAATCACAGAATTAAATAAACAAGATATGAAAAATTACACAGGTTATTGAAACAAACAACAATACATGTAGGAAACAAAAAGAAATAGGAAAAATACCTCTGAATCTTTAAATTTACACGGACTCAGACTCAACTTGGATTCGGACCTTTTTGAGGCTGAACAGACTTTATTCGAAGTATTCTCAATTGAGAATACCTCGATTAAAGTCTCTTAGACCTCAATC
Organism: Nicotiana tabacum; assembly: GCF_000715075.1. Lineage (NCBI taxonomy): Eukaryota > Viridiplantae > Streptophyta > Magnoliopsida > Solanales > Solanaceae > Nicotiana > Nicotiana tabacum. Next base: position 217,502,010 of record NC_134101.1, on the reverse strand, counting down.
CTTCACTTGAATTGGAACAAATCCACGATTGGAAATTTTTTAGGGTTTCAGATTCTTTGATTTAGGGTTCGACCAATTCTGGGCAGATTCGAAGGGAACCAAAGATGACACGAGGGTGAGAGAGGCCTAGGGGTCATTTGGTGTTAGTTTGGAACGAATCTGGGTGAGTTCATGTTTGGCTCGAACCTTCAAAAGAAGATTCGAGAAGTCTCAGGAAGATTCAAGACAAACTATTGTTAGATCCATGGTGAGGGTGGTCAGGGGATGCTGTGGTGTTGATTTGGTAGCTATTGGAGAAGATAAGGTTTTCAGGCCAACCTTCGATTTAATATTCGAAGAGTTGGGGCCTGATTCGAAGGAAACCGACACCAGATCCGTAAAGAGGGGTTTGTGAGGAGTCAAGGGTGTTAAGGTGGGGTTGTTTGGACCACCGAAACCGCCGTGAGGCGATTTCCGGTGGGCGGTGTATGGTGGTGGACGGTGGTGTTCATCAGATCTCTTGAAAGAGATGATGAACAGGACAGGGGGGGGTATTTGGTTTGGGGGGCTGGGGTATGGATTCGGAGTTATATACGAGTGGGGTGGATTGATCTCATCCGTTGGATCAATTAAGATGCACGGTTGAGATTAATTCATTTAACCAAACGATGTCGTTTGGTTAAATGTTGGGGTCAGGCTGGATCGGAGCAGAGGGTCGGGTAAGGGTTACGGGTAAGGTCAAAATTCTAAGAGCCCTTGGATCAAAAACACTGAACAGACCTGATTATATATGATCATACGTTGCCGTTTGGTTTAGTGAAAGAGCTGAACTGGACCGTTAGATTAACTTGATCAACGGTTCAGATAAACATACCAATACGGTGTCGTTGATTGTCTGGGAATCATCTGAATGGATACCATCAAAACGACGTAGCTTCTGCCCTATACTACGTCGTTTGATGTCTTTTGGGTTGACAGATCTGGGCTGGGTAAATGCTTTGCTTTGGGCCTGAATTTTTTGTTAATTAAAACGGCCCAATCCGTTTTTCTTTACACCTTAATTCCTAATTTTAATTTATAAAAAATCTAAATTACCCTTAAAAATATTAATTACCTTTTATTAATACATAGACAAAACATTAATCACACAATGACATAATTAAATGACCAAAATAAGATAAATGCCTATTTTTGTGATTTTCTTTAAATTAACTTTTAAATGCATAATTAAATCCTAGATATGCATGCAACATGTATTTTTATTTTATTTTCGTTTAATTATATCAAAGCAAACATTTACGGACAAACACAAACAATTAATAAACGCTACATAAATTCTAAAAATTACATACTAAGAGAATTTTGTTTTATTTTTTGATTTATTTTAGAGTATTTTTCGTGAGGTAAAAATTACGTGCTCACAATGCTATCTAATAATCATACATAAGTAGACATGAGATCATGCAAAATAATTTAGTCAAACAATCATGTTTTTGAATAATGTGCAAGTAGAGCAAGTTAAGCAAGATAGCACGTAGACAGTATAAGCATGTTCCCTACCCTTTATGCAAGAACAAAGCACACCCATTCCCTGATTTTACTAACACCCCAATTATTCGTTATTACAAATTACATGACAAAAACGAAATAATACAAACTTAAAGATGACAAAATACAGACTGAAATAAATACAGACCCCATCAAACAGTACCGTCCCACTATAAAATAACCCAATGAATTTCTAGGCCTTCAGCAGTCTCACCAACCAATAGACCTAAATCTTAGGCTCCCAAAGACAATAGAATCTCCCTGAATCCAATGCCCAGGTCCAACAATACATATGGCCCAACAAATAACTTAATTAATCAAATGGATGCCAAACTCAACCATACAAGTGACAAACTATTCATGGAATTAATTAAACAACTTTTCACGCTTCAACTCCTAAGTTATAACTAACAACAGTTCTAGCCAAAGCATATAGACAAGATCACATGAAATATGACAACTTCACAAGGTAGGTTCATGCTTGTATTCTCAAAAACAAGATAAAGTAACAAGATTGACCATCATAGGATAGTGAACTATTCCAAAAGCATTTCAAAAGTAAAATGATTCAGAATTAGCCTAAAAGGAATTTAGACATAAGATTTAAACATGAAAATCTAATAGAGTCATAGACAAGAACAAGCAAAACATGGCCTTTACAAGAAAGCCTTAACAAGATGGCTGAGTGAAAACAACATAACAGAACAGATTCATGATCGAGCAATTACTTAATTGAGGATAAGTAAACTTGAACATGCTGAATATCAGTTACAATACCAGCAAAACTTATAGACATGTCAATTTTCAAATCAATAGGACAGACAAGCATCAAACCTTGTACTAGTTGGCACATATGAGCGAAAAACGTTGATCATGAGATTTACTCTGAAGGTATTAACTAATACTGAAGAGCACATGATTGCAGCAAGTCGAGACAAGCGCACAATAGAGTTACAAATAGCATGAGAACAGGTCATAACCAATAGTAGAGTCCCATAAAGATAAAAGTTAGTCATGAATGTCTCAATAGTGATTAGAACACATTCAGGGCATTACTCAACTCATCCTAAGAGTACAAAACAAGGCAATATAATAAGCTCGAACTAAACAACAGTGATAACATTCGAGCACACACATTGGAGCAAATAGACTTAAGCAAAACAGAACCAAAGCAACAAGTAGGCAAGTTTGATTACTAGAAGGTATAGAGCCTTAAAAATAGCTTCAAAGCAGACAATAACATGTTGGTTCATAAAAATCTCAAGACTATAGATATATAGAGTAGGAATTCAAACAAGAAGAAAATGAAATTGCAAGAGTCATAGCTACATTACCAGTTATAGATGAACAAGTAAACAAGATGAGTAATTTCAGCAACACTTCAATGTCAATAGCAAAACGAATAGTAGAACCCAGTAATCTTAGTGCGTCAGAGTTCCTAAGGGTTTCAAATAAACCCCGAGCAGTGCTCACACTGATAATGGTTCGTGAATCAAATTTTGGTGGCCTTGGCTTTTAGTTGGCCATAAGATTAAGTCTCAAAATAGTATAAGACAAAAAAGAATAAGAGAACGACAGTAGTTTTTTTTAGCGATTCCTCCTCTGTCCAAATGGGAAATTGGGGAGGGGTTATATAGTGGTAGAATTAAGAAGGTAAACAAGGAAAGAAATCAAGTAAACACGAACACAAAGAGTAAAATATCGCATGCAATCAGAAAAGTTACTGGAAAGGAAAGAAATCAAACTCTAAACCATAGTTAGGGTTTAATACTCAAATATCGGCCAACTGGTATGAAGAATCAAGCATTTATTCATGTATATGGATGAGATATTGTCCAAATCTCCAAGATTGAGGCTGATTCCAGTCTGACAAAGAGATGGTATTTGCCAAAATTGGTCAAATACCAAAGTAATACCATAAACGTATGACCATTAACGGAGAAACAGAGATATGGTAAGCAAATAATGGTTGAATCCCATTATCAACGGGATTAGAAGATGGATCTAAGGGATAGACGGCTAGGGTTCTTCAGAAGAGAGAAGGGGAGAGTTGAGGGGATTTGGGGCAGCTATTAGGGGGGAATGAAGTAGGGTTTCCGGATTTGGTTAGTTAAAAATGCTTGGGTGAGCGAGGGCTATAGATCTTGAGAGTTCAACGATCATGATTTAAAAGATGAACGGGGCTGGTCATTTTAAACGGTTACTGACCAAGTTAATTAAAGGGGTTGTTTGGTTTGGGTTAGGGGATTGATCTTAGAGGATTTGGATGTTTGCGCCATTAAATTCGTCCGGAATTGGCTCCAAATTGGGCTACAAATTAAATATACAAAAAGTATAAAAAAAATATTTATAAAAATAATTAACAAACAATAAAAGTATTATTTATGTAGTAAGATGCTTTAAAATAATATTTTACATTATAAAATATAAAAAATCTATTTGAGCAAAAATAATGCAATAAAATGTAATTATGCACAACATATAGGCTATTACTGCAAAATTATGTAAAAAGCTTTAAAACGCAAATATAATTATATTAAAAAAAAAAGTAAAATATTTTGAAACATATATATGGATGAAAATAATAAATTTGGATGATTAAGTCATCACAAAATAATTTAAAGGGATAACTAATACATATATAAATAATTTAGATACAGGAAAATCAATTTTAAAGCTTTTAAAAATTATGAAAAATTATAGAAAATTTCTATATGACTCATGTGAATTAGGTAATAATGCAAAAGATGATATTTTGAAAGTATATATGATATTTATAAAATATGAGGGCAAAATAGGGTATTAAGAGTTGAAGTTCTGGTGCCTCCTAGTTCTGGTTTCCTTTTATGCGATCGCAGAAGAGGGGTTGCGATCGTGAAGCTATGAGATTTAGTAGGCATAGATTGGTTCTATGCGATCGAGAAGCTTGGTATATTAGTGTATTGCGAACGCGTGGGTGGTGCCGCATTCGCGATGAAGGAATGGGAGGTTTGGGAGGTGAGTGCATTGCTTTATGCGGTCGCGATTTGGTTCACACATTTGCATAGCCTTAGAAATGTTTCTCACCGCATTCGCGAACAGTCTTCTGCGTTCGCATATAAGGTTTTTGAACTGCCGGAAATTTTGTTCTGCACGATTGTGAGGAAATTTTCACGATCGCGTAGTGTAAATAACTTGGCAACAAACTTAAGTTTCAAAATCGAGGGTTTATTTAATATTTCACAATTTGGACTTAGAGAGCTCGTTTTGAGACAAACTTTCGAGGAATATTTTAGAGGGATTGTTGGGGTAAGAGTTCTTAACTCATATTTATTAAATTCCATTAATCTATCTTCGATTTCATCATTTAATTAGGGATTTAGTTGAAATATTGGGAAAAAATAAAGGAAACTTCTTAAGCCCAATTTTGGGATTTGAGTGAGATTTTGGTATCGGATTTGTGTAATTTTTATATGGTTGGACTCGATATCAAACGAGTAGTAGAATTTATAATTTTGGTGGACTTTCGAGACGCGGCCCTGGGTTGACTTTTGGGGCAATTTTTTTATTCTTTGATAAGATCATTATTTCATTATTTAAATTAGGTTTCTATTGTTATATTTATAATATAAAATTAATTTGGCTAAGTTTGAGCTGTTCGAAGTCAGAAAATCGAGAGAAAGGCCTTCTAGTTGATTGATTTAGCATTGTTTGAGGTAAGTGATTTGTATAACCTTGTGTGGGAGAAATTTTCCTTTGGATTTTGTACTGTTCTAATAATTTGTGATATGTGAAAGCCATATGCGCAAGATGACGAATGTGTATGCTGGCTAAATGTTAATGTCACGATCCGAACTTCCCACCATCGGGAATCGTGATGGCGCCTACTCATGAAAGCTAGGCAAGCCGAGTGTTATAGATCTTATTACCCTTTTTCCTTAACCTTTTAACAATTTAAAATTAACATGTGATCAACAACGGAATAGTAATAATAATAATAAAAGAAATACGGAAGACGAAATTTGATAATCTAACCAAATACTAGTGCGAGAAATCCAAAATATGACTCTATCCAGAACTGGTGTCACAATATCACAGACCATCTACGAATACTACATACAGTGGTCTAAAAAGAAAAATACAAGTCCGTCTCTTAAGTAAATGAAAACAGAATATAAAAGATAGAAAGGGATGCCAAGGCCTGCGGACGTCTGCATGACTACCTCGGATCTCCGTTGGACTGAAGGCAGCAACCTCGCTATGGTGCAAAAGCTCCGGTACCGAGATCTACACACAGTGCAGAGTGTAGTATCAGTACAACCGACCTCATGTGCTGGTAAGTGTAGCCTAACCTCGGCGAAGTAATGACGAGACTAGGACAAGACTACCAAATAAACCTATGTAGTTAAAGTATATATGGCAAATAATAATAATGGGAACTAGCAGTTAAAGATGGGAAGGGGAAACATGCTGCGGGGAATATCAAGTACCAACAGAATCTCAGGAGAAAAGAATAAAGAACATCTTAAATTTCGCATCAGTAAGAATAAGGAAAACAGTAACGAATCAATATCCACTTTTATTCTTTATTGTTGTAGCGCGTAACCCGATCCAAATCGTATAATACTGTTGTGGCGTGCAACCCGATCCAAATCATAGAATGTTGTTGCGACGTGCAACCCGATCCAAATCATATATCATTGTTGCGGCGTGCAACCCGACCCCACCTATCCTCCCTTATTACTCCTTGTTGCGGCGTGCAACCCAATCCCATATAATATTGTTGCGGCGTGCAATCCGATCCCAATATACAAATCAACACCAATCACAATAGAATCCCGGCAAGGGAACAATAAGGAAACAACAATATCCCAGCAAGGGAACAATAAAAAAACAACAATATCCTGACAAGGGAAATAATATCATAATAATAACATCCCGGCAAGGGAACCAACTACAACCAATCCAGTTTCGACTGTAAATTCACAAAATAAACCTCGACCTGAGCCAATATTTGACAATTTCGTATTACTAAGAACTCATCAAAATTCTTGTACCACGGTTTCTAACCATCAAGTTAAGCATGATCAGTACTAATAAAATCACAAGAAATCTGAATATAAGACTCACGGGCATGCTTGACACCAACGTATATATATTCGTCACCTCACCTATACGTTGTACCTGACACCAACACATAACAAATAAAACACAACACCTATTTCCTCAAGCTAAGGTTAGGCCAAACACTTACCTTGAACTTCCACGGCCAACTCAAGCCTCAAATACCACTTTTACTTAGACTTCACCTCCAATTTACTTGTATATAGCCCAAATTAATTTAACAACATCAATAAATGCTAAAGAATTCATACCCAATGCTTAATTATAGGTTTTCCATCATTTTCCCAAAAAGTCAAAAATCGACCCCGGGCCCGCTTGGTCAAAACTCGAGGTTTGGACCAAAACCCGATCACCCATTCACCTACAAGCCCGAATATGCAATTAGTTTCGAAATTCGACCCCAAAACGAGGTCTAAATTCCAATTATTCAAAAAGCCCTAACTCTACCTAAATTCTCAATTTCTACCATGGAAAAACAATAGTTAAGCATAGAAATCTAACGGGTGTTGATGGAAAATGAAGGAGACGGGTTTAGGAGCACATACCTATGATTTGGTGTGGAATTTGCTCTTCAAAAATCGCCTAGGGTCTGCTTTTGGGGAAGAAGATATGAAAATATGGCTAAATTTACATTCTTGTTCTGTTTTAAATCGCTGGACAGACCTTCTTCATGTTTGCGAAGGGTCTATCGCGTTCGTGAAACTTTAGCTAGAAGAGCCTTCGCGTTCGCGAAGGATTACCCCCCGACCTTCGCGTTCCCGAGCCAATTGTTGCATTCGCATAGAGCATTTTCCTTTCCCCCAGTTCCCTGCCAAATAACCTTCACGCTCGCGATAGCATGTCCGCATTCGCCGAAGGGTAACACCCGCAAGGTTTCGCGTTCGCGACCTGTGTCTCGTGTTCGCATAGAAGGAATTTTCCTTCAGTCCCACTTTGTTCTTCGCGTTCGCGAGAATTCCTTCGCGAATGCGAAGAAAGAATTACCTTAGCACCTGTAATAGCTATGACAACAAAATTTCTAAGTTTCAAAATATCCTGAACTCCATCCGAAACTCACCCGAGCCCTTGGGGCTCCAAAACAAACATGCATACTAATCTAAAAACATCATACAAACTTACTCGTGCGATCAAATCGCCAAAATAACATCTTTAACAATACATTTAGCATCAAAATCTAAGAAAACTTTCAAGAACTCTTAAGTTCCAAATTTCACAATCGAGGGTCCAATTCACGTCATATGAATTCCATTTTTAACCAAATTTTATAGGCACAATTCAAATACCATATAATACATGTACTGAGCTCCGGAACCAAAATACGGGCCCAATACCGTCAAATTCAAACATCGTTAAATTTTCAAAAACTCTTATAATTTTAGTTAAACAATTTTCTTCAGAAATTCATTTCTCGGGCTTGGGACCTCGGAATTCAATTCCGGGTATATGCTTAAGTCCCATATTTTTCTACGGACACTCCGGGTTCGTTTACCCAAAATGTTGACCAAAGTCAACTTAAATTTAATTTTAAAGGCCAAATTAGCATTTTTATCAATTTTCACATAAAAGCGTTCCGGATATATGCCCAGACCCCGCATGCAAATTGAGGTGAGATAAAAGGAGGCTTTTAAGGCCTCGAAACATAGAATTAACTTGTAAATCAAGTGATGACCTTTTGGGTCATCATATCCTCCACCTCTAAAATAATCGTTCCTCCTCGAATGGATGCAGAAAAGAAGTACCTGAGTCGAGGAAAAGATGGGGATATCGGCCGCATATCGGACTCGGACTCCTAGGTAGCTGCCTCGGCAGGCTGACCTCTCCAGTGAACACTAACAGAAGGGTAACTCTTCGATCTCAACTGACAAACTTGCCAGTCCATATTGGCCACCAGCTCCTCCTCATAGGTCAGATGCTTGTCCAACTGGACAGTGCTGAAGTCTAACACGTGGGATGGATCGTCGTGATACTTCCGAAGTATGGACACATGAAACACTGGGGGCACGATTGATAAACTCGGCGGCAATGTAATTCTGTAAGCCACCTCTCCCACTCGATCCAGAATCTCAAAATGACTAATGAACCTAGGGCTTAGATTGCCCTTCTTCCCAAATATCATCACGCCCTTCATGGGCGACACCCAGAGCAACACTCGCTCTCTGACCATGAATGCCACATCACGAACTTTACGGTCGGCATAACTCTTTTTCTTGGACTGAGCTGTACGAAGCCTATCCTGAATTATCTTAACCTTGTCCAAGGAATCCTGAACTACATCTGTTCCCAACAACCAAGTCTCTCCCAGCTCAAATCATCCAATTGGCGACCGATACCGCCTACCATATAATGCCTCATAGGGAGCCATCTGAATGCTCGATTAGTAGATGTTGTTGTAGGCAAACTCTTCTAATGGAAAGAACTGATCCCACGAACTTCCAAAGTCCATAACACAAGCTCAGAGCATATCCTCCAAAATCTGAATAGTACGCTCTAACTGTCCATCCGTCTAGGGATGAAATGTTGTTCTCAACTCGACCCATATGCCCAACTCACACTGAACTGCCCTCTAGAAATGTGAGGTAAACTACGTACCTCAGTCAAAAATGATAGACACGGGCACACCATGAAGATAAACAATCTCCTGGATATAGATCTCAGCCAACCACTCCAAGGAATAGGAAACTGCCACAAGAATGAAATGCTCTGACTTGGTTAGCCTATCAACAATAACACATACTGCATCGAACTTCCTTCGTGTCTGTGGGAGTCCAACAATGAAGTCCATAGTGATACGCCCCCACTTCCACTCAGGAATCTCAATCTTCTAGAACAAACCACCAGGTCTTTGATGCTTGTACTTCACTTGCTGACAATTCAAAACCTGGCTACATAGGCAACAATGTCCTTCTTCATTCTCCTCCACCAATAATGTTGCCGCAAGTCCTGATACATCTTAGCGGCACCCGGATGAATAGAGTACTAGGAACTATGGGCCTCATCCAGAATCAACTCACGAAGCCCATCCACTTTAGGCACACAAATACGACCCTGCATCCTCAAAACTCCATCATCTCCAACTGTATCCTTCTTGGCACCTCTGTGTCGTACTGTGTCTCTAAGGACAAGCAAATGAGGATCATCATACTACCGATCTTGGATACGCTCAAATAATGAAAAATGAGCGACTGTGCAAGCTAGAACACAGCAGGGCTCAAAAATATCCTACCTCACGAACTGATTGGCTAAAGCCTAAACATCCAAAGCAAGGGGCCTCTCACCGACCGGAATATACGCAAGACTACCCATACTGGTTGACTTCCTACTCAAAGCATCGGCCGCTACATTGGCCTTCCCCGAATGATACAAGATGGTGATATCATAGTCTTTCAACAGTTCCAACCACCTCATTTGCCTCAAATTTAGCTCCTTCTTCTTGAACGGGTATTGCAAACTCTTGTGATCCGTGAACACCTCACATGACACGCCATATAAATAATGCCTCCAAATCTTCAGCACGTGAACAATGGCTGCTAACTCCAAATCATGAACTGGATAATTCTCCTCGTGGATCTTAAACTATCGCGAAACATATGTAATAACCTTGCCATTCTGCATCAACACTGCACCAAGTCCAATACTCGATGCATCACAATACACTGTATATGGCCCTGAACCTGTGGGTAATACTAACACTGGCGCCATAGTCAAAACTGTCTTGAGCTTCTGAAAGCTCGCCTCATACTCGTCCGACCACTTGAACTGGGCACCCTACTGGGTCAACCTGGTCATCAGGGCTGCAATAGATGAATACCTCTCCATAAACCGACGATAATAGCCTGCCAAACCCAAGAAACTCCGAATCTCTGTGGCTGATGTGGGTCTAGGCCAGTCCTTGACTATCACAATCTTCTTAGGATCCACCTGAATACCCTCTACTGATACAACTTGACCCAAGAATGCAACCAAACTCAACCAAAAATCACACTTTGAAAACTTAGCATACAACTGACTATCCCTCAGAGTTTGAAGAACGACTCGAAGATGCTGCTGGTGCTCCTCCCAGCTGCGGGAATAGATCAAAATATCATCAATGAAGACAATCACGAATGAATCCAAATAAGGCTTGAACACTTGGTTCATCAAGTCCATGAAAGCTGCTGGGGCATTCATCAACCCAAATGACATCACTAAGAACTCATAATGCTCGACCGAGTACAAAAAGCTATCTTAGGGACATCGGATGACCTAATCCTCAACTGATAGTAGCCAGATCTCAAATCAATCTTCGAAAACACTTTGACACCTTGAAGTTGATCAAACAAATCATCGATCCTCGACAATAGGTACTTATTCTTGATTGTGACCTTGTTCAACTGCCGATAATCTATACGCATCCCCATCAATCCATCCTTTTTCTTAAAAAACAACACTGGTGCACCCCAAGGTGAAATACTAGGTCTTATGAAGCCCTTATCAAGCAAGTCTTGCAACTGTTCTTTCAATTCTTTCAACTCTGGTGGGGCCATACGATACGGCGATATAGAAATAGGCTGGGTGCCCGGAGCCAAATCAATGCAAAAGTCAATATCCCTATCGGGCGGTATACCCGGTAGGTCTGCAGGAAATACTTCTGGAAACTCACAAACAACAGGCACAGAATCCACAAAAGGAACCTCGGCACTAGAATCACAAACATACGCCAAATAGGCTAAACATCCCTTCTCAACTATACGCTGAGCCTTTATATATGAGATAACTCTACGGGTGGAATAACCAGGAGTCCCCCTCCACTTTAAACAAGGTAAACCCAGCAAAGCTAAGGTCACAGTGTCAGTATGATAGTCCAAGATAGCGTGGTAAGGTGATAACCAGTCCATCCTCAATATGACATCGAAATCCACCATATCCAAAAGTAGCAGATCTACTCGGGTCTCAAAACCCCCAATCACAACTATACATGAACGATAGACACGATCCACTATAATAAAATCACCTACCGCTGTAGACTCATATATAGGAGCATTCAAAGAATCACTAGGCATAACTAGATATGGGGAAAAATAAGATGACACATAGGAGTATGTAATCCCTGGATCAAATAAAACTAAAACATCTCTACTATAGACCAGAACAATACCTGTGATAACTGCATCGGAGGCCTCAACCTCGAGCCTGGCTAGAAGAGCATAACATCGGGGCTGGGGCCCACCACTCTGAGCTACGTCCCTGGGATGGCCTCCTGCTAGCTGGCCTCCACCTCTAGCGGCCTGACCTCTACCTCTAATACCTCTACCTCTACCTTTGACACCTCTACTCCCACCCCTACCTAGCTGAGTGGGTGGTAGAACACTCGGTGCCTGAACTATGGCACGGGAACCCTGCTGCTACGATTGAACACCCATTAATCTCGCACAAGCCCTCCAAATATGACCATACTCATCGCACTCAAAGCATCTACCTGAGTGTTGCAACTGAGGAAACTGAGACTGACCCTTGGCGGGCCAGTTAACCATGAGAATAGCTCTGAAGAGGAGGTTCTCTAATAAGAGTTGATGGTGCATGGTAGGACTGCTGATCAGAATATTGCACATGAGAACCACGACCACTTGGAGCACCATGAGAAGTCTGAAGTGTTGAGTGAAACGACCTAGGAGGATGGCCCCTACCAAAAGAATCCTTGCCTCCAGATGAGGCACTGCTGAACCTTCCTGAATGACGGGGCCTCTTGTCAGACCCTTAACCACTCCCCTATGATAGAACCATCTCAACTCTTCTGGCCACATCAGCCGCATCCTGAAAATAAATCTCGCTCCTAGTCTCCTTAGCCATCTGTAATCGAATCAGCTGAGCAAGTCCCTCAATGAACCTCATCACCCTCTCTCTCGGTGGGAAGTATAATAATAGCATGATGGTCCAAAGCAATGAATCTGGTCTCGTACTGGGTGACGGTCATAGAACCATACTGGAGATGCTCAAATTGCCTCTGATAGTCCTCCTTGCGAGTGATATGAAGAAACTTCACTAGAAATAGCTTAGAGAACTGATCCCAAGTCAAGACAGGCAACCCAACTGGCCTAGCCAAACAATAATCCATCTACCAAGTCTTGGTAGTAGTTGACAGACAAAAAGCAACAAAGTCGACCCCATTGGTGTCCACTATCCCATGTTCCGAAGAACCTCATGACAACTGTCTAAATAATCCTGGGATCCTCTGAAGATGTACCACCATAAGTAGTAGTGAACAGCTTGATGAACCTATCCAATCTCCACAAAGCATTGGCATACATAGCTACTCCATCATCGGTCTGAGCTACTACACCCAGCTGAACTACTCCAACTGGATGAGCTGCTGGAGTCTGAAACTGGGGAGCTATCTACTCTGGAGTACTGGTAGTGGGAGTTTGTGCTCCTTTCCCAGCCTGGGAGATGGCTAGTGCTACAGGAAGTAAGCTTGCCCGGGTGGCACTCTCCATTAGGCCTACTAGATGACCAGAGCATCCTGGAGTACTGGGGTAGCAATTAACCCCTCTGGGACCTGAGCTAGGCCCACCAAGACCGTTTGGGCCAAAACCTCATCATCAAACTCTACCTGAGGCTCCACTGCTGGTGCTGCTGCTCTGGGCTGAGCTCTACCCCTATCTCAGCCCCTAGCACGGCCTCGGCTTCGTCCTCTGCCCCTTGTGGGAACTACTGCTGGGGGGTCGGGATGCTGATCAGAGGATGAAGAAGCACGTGTTCTCGCCATCTGCGAAAGAACAGAGTAGAATTTCAATTATCATTGAGAAACCAAACCGCATGACAAAGATGAATAGAAATGAAACTGTTCCTAACTCTGTAGCCTTTGGGAATAAGCACAGACGTCTCCGTACTGATCCCTCAGACTCTACCAAGCTTGTCCGTGAATTGTTAGACCTAAGAAACCTAGATCTCTGATACCAACTTGTCACAACCCGGATTTCCCACCCTCGGGAGTCATGATGGCGCCTACTCATGAAAGCTAGGCAAGCCACATAATATAGAATCACTAACTCTTTTATTTACCCTTTTTAACAATTTAAATTAACATTTTCCATTTTAAGTGACTACCGAAATGAGATTATTTATATTAAATTCAGAGTCGCCACTTGGGATAATTTATGGTGTCCCAAGTCACCGGTTCAAATTCCAAATCGAGGAAAGATTGACTCTGTTTTATAGTCCGCGAATACAAAAATTCGGGTAAGGAATTTTGTTAACCCGAGAGAAGGTGTTAGGAATTCCCGGATTTCTTGATTTTAGCACGATCGCTCAACTATTATTATTGGCCTATTTATCTAATTTTAAAATATTTTTGAAACCTATTTGCATTTTATCCCTTTTAAACCACTTTTAGTAATCCAATTTTTATACAACTAATTATTTGATTACATGTTGTGAATCATGTCACGGGAACCGTACCCACGATGCACAACATGTTTTATTCTATTAGTATTCGAAATTGTGGTCGGGTCACGTGAAATGCACACCCGGATGAGATTTTACGTATCGTGACCACGCCACGGGAACCGTACCCATAGCCACGATGATTCATTAATCTCACATTAATAATCATAAAGTAGACAATGACTAATTCTCTTAATCATCTATAACAATGGAGTACTATATTAATGATTCCTCATTTCTGGCATAAGAGACAAAAGATATTCTTTTCTATTTCCTAATTCTATATCTTAGTTAGATCTTGGTTGAAGTTTAGAATGAGCAACAACCGCATGGCTGGAGCGAAAGAGACAAAAGATATTATGGTGCGGCTGCGCGGCTGGAGCGAATGAGCAATAGCCGCTGCTTAGGGGTCCCTTTGTCTTGTGTTGTCCTCCATGTCCAGGTTTTTGGGTGGTCAAGATCAGGGAAAACAGCTGTGTTTGGTTAAAAGGGTGGTGTTGTTAGGCTGATGGTGGTTATAGGGTGGCGTTAGTTTACTGTTTAAGAAGGTGGAGAGCTAGGCTAGGGTTTTTTGGTATTATTTTTGTTAGGAAGATAAAGGGTCTCCTGAAGAAGAAGAAGAGTCCTTAGGGTTTTGTTTTTGGTCTCCCTTGAAAATCACAAAAGCGGTTGCCCTCAATTGTGTAGTCTAGAGTTGCTTTTAAGTCTAAGTCTAGGGTTTTAGGGGTATTAGGCTTGGGTTATTATGGGTTAGGTCCGATAAAAAATGGGTTGTTTGAGCCCAAATTTTATTCTTTCTCTGTGAACAAGACTAAAATACTACCTTATTTACTAATTAATCCTACTTAAATAAAATAACTATTAAAATAAGATTAGCCGTTAAAACAAACCTTTTTTTTGGTATTTTTCAAATATCATACTAAAAGATAAAAATGGAGTTAGATTAAAATTATTGCAAAAATTAAAATAATATTCCTAAAAACAAAGTGGAACTATTTTTTTATTTTTGAATTTTATGTAAAGTAGATAAATTAAAAGTAACTAGATAAAAATGTTAATTAGCTAAATAAAAGAAAATATTTTTATAATTTTTATTTTTGTGATAAAACAAAGTAAAAGAGCCAAAACTATATTAAAATAGCGATATTAAACATAAGCTAAATATTTACGCTAAAAATGTGTAAAATCTTGGGAAGGGTCAAAAATCGCATGTTTACACTTGTTACCCTTTTTCCTTAACCTTTTAACAATTTCAAATTAACATGTGATCAACATCGAAATAATAATAACAATAAAAGAAATGCAGAAGACGAAATCAGATAACCTAACCAAATACTAGTGAGAGAAATCCAAAATACAACTCTACCCAGACCTGGTGTCACAATATCACGGATCATCTACGAACACTACAAACAGTGGTCTAAAAAGAAAGATACAAGTATGTATCTGAAGTAAATGAAAACAGAATATAAAAGATAGAAGGGGACGCCAAGGCCTGCGGACGTCTGCAGGACTACCACAGGTCTCCACTGGACTGAAGGCAGCAACCTCCTTATGGTCCAAAAGCTCTGGTACCGGGATCTCACACAGTGCAGAGTATAGTATCAGCACAACCGACCCCATGTGCTGGTAAGTGTCAAGCCTAGCCTCGACGAAGTAGTGATGAGGCTAGGACAAGACTACCAAATAAACCTATGCAGTTAAAGCATATACGGCAAATAACAATAACGAGAAGTAGCAGTTAAAGATGGGAAGTGAAAACATGCTGCGGAGAATATCAAGTACCAACAGAATCTCAAGCGAAAAGCATAAAGAACATCTTAAATTTCGCATCAGTAAGAATAAGGAAAACAATAATGAATCAATATCCACTTTTATTCTTTATTGTTGCAGCGCATAACCCGATCCAAATCGTATAATACTGTTGTGGCGTGCAACCCGATCCAAATCATAGAATATTGTTGCGGCGTGCAACCCAACCCAAATCATAGAATACTATTGCGGCGCGCAACCCGATCCAAATCATATATCACGGTTGCGGCATGCAACCCGACCCCACCTGTCCTCCCTTATTACTCCTTGTTGCGGCGTGCAACCCGATCCCAATATACAAATCAACACCAATCACAAAAGAATCCCGGCAAGGGAACAATAAGGAAACAACAATATACCGGCAAGGGAACAATAATAAAATAACAATATCCCGTCAAGGGAAACAATATCATAACAATAACATCCCGGCAAGGGAACCAACTACAACCAATCCAATTTTAACAGTAAATTCACAAAATAAACCTCGACCTGAGCCAATATTTGACAATTTCCAATTACTAAGAACTCATCAAAATTCTTGTACCACGGTTGCTAACCATCAAGTTAAGCATGATCAATACATAATAAAATCACAACAAATCCGAATATAAGACTCACGGGCATGCTTGACACCAACGTATAGATACTCGTCACCTCACCTATATGTCGTACTCAACACCAACACTTAACAAATAAGACACAACACATATTCCCTCAAGCTAAGGTTAGGTCAAATACTTACCTCGAACTTCCACGGCCAACTCAAGCCTCAAACACCGCTTTTCGTTTAGAATTCGCCTCCAATTTACTTGTATCTGGCCCAAAGTAATTTAACAACATCAATAAATGCTAAAGAATTCATACTCAATGCTTAATTATAGGTTTTCTATCATTTTTTCCAAAATACAAAAATCGACCCCGGGTCTGCTTGGTCAAAACTTGAGGTTCGGACCAAAATCCGATCACCCATTCACCCATGAGCCCGAATATGCAATTAGTTTCAAAATCTGACCCCAAAATGAGGTTTAAATTCCAATTATTCAAAGCCCTAACTCTACCCAAATTCTCAATTTTTAACATGGAAGAACAATATTTAAGCCTAGAAATCTAATGGGTGTTGATGGAAAATAAAGGAGATGCGATTAAGAGTACATATCTATAATTTGCTGTGGAATTTTCTCTTAAACAAAACTCCTAGGGTCTGATTTTGGGGAAGAAGAAATGAAAATATGGCTAAATTTACGTTCTGGTTCTGTTTTAAATCGCTGGACAGACCTTCTTCGCGTTCGCGAATGTTCTATCGCGTTCGCGAAGCTTTATCTAGAAGATCCTTCATGTTCGCGAGCTACTCTACGCGTTCGCGAAGGTTCACCCCCCGACCTTCGTGTTCGCGTGCCAATTGTCGTGTTCGCGCAGAGTATTTTCCCTTCCCCCAGTTCCCTGCCAAATGGCCTTCGCGTTCGTGATAGCAGGTCAAATTCACGTCATATGAATTCTGTTTTTAACCAAATTTTATAGGCACAACTCAAATACCATATAAGACCTATAATAGGCTCTAGAACCAAAAAACGGGCCTGATACCATCAAATTCAAACATCTTTAGATTTTCAAAAACTCTTATAATTTCAATTAAACAATTTTCTTCAAAAATTTATTTCTCGGGCTTGGGACCTCCGAATTCAATTCCGGGCATACGCCCCAGTCCCATATTTTTCTATGAACCCTCCGAGACCGTCAAATCATGGGTCCGTGTCCGTTTACCCAAAAGGTTGACCGAAGTCAACTTAAATACAATTTTAAGGCCAAATTAGCATTTTTATCAAATTTTCACATAAAAGCATTCCAGATATACGTCTGGACTGTGCACGTAAATCGAGGTGAGATAAAAGGAGGCTTTTAAGGTCTCGAAACATAGAATTAACTTGTAAATCAAGTGATGACCTTTTGGGTCATCAAAGTTAAATTTTCGGTTTTAGCTATGTAATTTTGTTTTCATGCCTTAATTGAGTTACTACAGCATGCTATAGTCACCATGATTAGCCTAAATTCACATGTCTACTTGTCTTATCTCTTATTTGCTTTTTGTATTACATGTTTAGTTAAATTTCTTGCTTCCTTAATTCTGTATTCATTATTTAACTGTGAAAATTTTTTTCTTGGAGTTTTTCTATCCTTGAAATATCTTGTTGTTGAGTTTAATGTTAAGTTGCAAAGACTATGCTTTTCTATTAAGGCAAGATGTAAGTTGTGAGATGTTATTTTATTTAGTTGTTATGTTTTGTCGTCCGTGTTATTATTGAGGTGATTGTTTGGTTGCGTCCACGAGGTTTCTGATGTGTACATGAGGTTTCTGTCGTGCTGTCGTTATTGTTTGCACGATGTTTCTATCGTATTGTTGTTACTATTTGCACGAGGTTTCTGTCATGCTATTGTGATTATTGATATGCATGTGGTGGTATTATGTCTAGGTGTTGAAACGCATGTGTTGAGATAAGATAGGCTCGATATGCATGGCTAGTAGGGAAACTACTAGAAGCCATATGGTGTGATAAGGCGGGCTATAATGAAGGGTGCTATTTTAGGAAAATAATTTTCAAAACAAAAATGTCAGGGCTCCTGCGATGAAATAAAGAGATACTGTGAGTTACTTTTATCATTTAGGACGATGAGGTGGTACCTTGGGAGTGCCCCTATTGATCTTCTCTATTTGTTGTTTTATTTGGTTGGTATTTCCTTAACATGTAAAGTCCTTATTTTCATTTCGTGTTTTATTAGCTCCCTTGATTTCGTGTTGTTACTTCTGTAAAATTCTTTATTGTTTTACTTCCTTGTCATTTTCATTATATCATTATATCTCATGTCTTGATTCTTATATCTCTAGTAAGGCCTTGATCTGACCTCGTCACTACTCTATCGAGGTTAGGCTTGGCACTTACTAGGAACCGTTGTGGTGTACTCATACTACACTTCTGCACATGTTTTTTTGCAGATCCAGGTACATCCTATAAGCCTTGGTATTAGCGCGCTGAGTTGCTTGCTTTTGGAGACTTCAAGGTGTATCTGCCCGCGTCCTTAAGACTCAGATTTGTCACGACCCAAAAATCCCTCCGAAGGAGTCGTGATGGCACCTAGTCTCTAAGCTAGGTAAGCCTAACATAAACTGAAATAACATTGATATTTACTAACTTCAAATTAAATTACTCTGAATAAATTACAATTCCCAAAACTGGTGGTACAAGTCATAAGCCTTTCTAAGAGTAGTTATACAAAATAAATACAACACTATTCTAGAACGAGAAGGAATCAATGGAATGTAAATACACACGAAGGTGAATCTGAGGCCTGCGAACGCAGAAACAGGTTACCGTGTGTCTCCACCACGACGACCCGCACAGCTACTATTGGTCAATACCTGGATC
This sequence comes from Nicotiana tabacum, assembly GCF_000715075.1. NCBI lineage: Eukaryota > Viridiplantae > Streptophyta > Magnoliopsida > Solanales > Solanaceae > Nicotiana > Nicotiana tabacum. The sequence continues at coordinate 217,482,730 of NC_134101.1, read as the reverse complement.
TGTACACAAAAAATGTACAGAAGTGTAAGTGTAGTATAAGCACACCACGAGGGTGCCCAGTAAGTAACAAGACTAACTTCGGTGGGGTAGTGACGAGGAACAGTCAAGACACATACTAGTCAAATGAATTGAACAAGATATGATAATAAAATAGCAAGTAAAGATAACGAGGTACTATCAACAATGGAGAAAAATCAAGATACAAACAGTAGAGACAATAAAGGGAGAACACGGGCAGTAACGAACGATAACTACGTAACTTAGATAACCAAGTAAATCAGCACTGACATAACAAGGATAGAGACAAGTAAGAATATATTCAAATAAAAAAGGTAACGCCAACTCAATCAATCAAATCATGTCTAATACACAATCCCAACCATCTCAATCCTCGGTTTCTCATATCATAATCTCAACTTCCGAACCTTCAGCACATATGGCACCTTGTGCCCACATATTTTTCATCTCACTTTCAAAAACAAAATCCACATGCTATACAATACATAATGTCCATACAAATGCACTCAAGATGTTCAACACGTCCCATTTACATAATATAAAGTAAATTACATTTCTAAACTAATTAGAAAAATCAACGAGAAAAGATGAATTTGTTTTTAGAAATTATTTCAGCAAAGAAAGTACCCCTTTTAATTAAAATACAATATCGAATGAATTATTACCTTTAACATGGGAGTTAATAACTTAAAACTTAGTAGAAATTCCATTTTAAGTAAAATACAATAGCTGGTTTAAGGGAATATAATTGAGAAACTAATTGAATTTAAGATGAAACAATTATTGAAATTTGAAGTATTGAAAAAATATGTATATATATAAATACGGCGAGGTATTGAAAATACTATAGGTTCCAACACAAAGGATCACAACAATAAAAGAATTTAAACAGTTAAAACACTTGAATTGGTAACAATAAATAAACACAGCAAACAAAAAGTACACGGCGTTCTTTCTTGTTGCGTTGTGCAACCCGATCCCAAATCATATAATACCATTGCGGCGTGCAACCCGATCCCATTTCATATAATAACGTTGCAGCTTGCAACCCGATCCCATTTCATATAATACCATTACAGCGTGCAACCCGATCCCATTTCATATAATACCATTGCAACGTGCAACCCGATTCCATTTCATATAATACTGTTGTGGCGTGCAACCCGATCCCATTTCATATAATACCATTACGGCGTGCAACCCGATCCCATTTCATATAACACCATTGCGGTATGCAACCTGATCCCATTATACAATTCAACATCAAGCATAAAAGAATCCCGGCGAGGGAACAAGAGTATAACAACTACATCCCGGCAAGGGAGACAATATCATAATCATCATACTAAGCATGAATAGTACATAATAAGGGTTACGGAAAAACCAAGAAGCACACTAACCTTACCAAAATAACAAGACCTAATAAGCACATGATAACTACACCGGTAACTACAACAATTGGACATGTATCACATTTGCACAAAGTCATAGAAGAACTCACAATCAAGAAGTATCAAAACAATAAGGAAGGCAATCAATTCAATTAAGGTAATTAGGGGCCAAGTAACATGTAAAAATTAGAGGAAAGTTAACAACAACATATGGAGCATATAGAGGTAATTTAAGCAATTAGAAAACTCAAGCATGACAGAATACATTGCACATAATGAACATAAGGAACTAAGAACCCAAGAAGCAAGTTTCCCACTAATAAGTTCAAGCACACACTCGTCACCTAGCATGCATGAACTGCAATTAGCATAGAAGACGCAAATCCTAAGGCGAAGTCCCCCACACAAGGTTAGGCAAGATACTTATCTCAATCCGGCCATTTCAATACTCAATTTAGCTTTTCCTTAACCAATTCATCAATGCTCAGCTCAATCTAGCCAAAAACGACTTGAATACATCTAACAATGCAAGAGAAAATAATTCAATTAACAAAACTATGATTCTTATACAATTTGCAAAAAGTCAACAAAAGTTAACTCCCCGGGTCCGCACCTCGGAACCCAACAAAATTTACAAAAACCGAATTCCCATTCCGATATGAGTTCACATATACAAAAATTATTCAATTCTGATACCATTTGGTCCTTCAAATCATCATTTTATATTTTTGAAAGATTTCACAATTTTTTCCAAATTCCATCCCAAATCACGAATCAAATGATGAATTCAATGATAGATTCATGTATTCTAGCCAAATCCGAGTTAAAATCACTTACCCCGATGAATTTCTTTAAAAAACCTTCAAAATATTGCCAAAAACCGAGATCTATAGGTCAAAATATGAAATAAAACCCTAAACCTCGTATTTATAGTGCACCTTCAAGATTTCCATCACCGCTGACCGTCGAAAAACCACCGCTGACCGCGGTAAATCCACCGCTATAGCGGAAAATGTTGGCTGCAGTGACATGCTTTAGTATTTTGGCCATATCTTTCTCTACAGATGTCCAAATTGTGATTTCTTGACCTTTCCGGAAACTAGACACGAAGACTACAACTTTCGTTTTTGAATCATCTCAAAATTCCTTATAGATAAAAAGATATAGGCTTCCAAATCAAACTAGTGAACCTACAGATTCTTCCTTATCGCGGACCATTTTTTGCTATAGCGAAAATTCCACTGCTGCAGGAAACTATCACCACTAACAGCAGTCCTTTTGTCTGCTGGTGTGATGATTTACCTCTGTCCACGGCCCCCCACGATCCGTAACAACTTCCGAGTGCCGAAATATCCAAACTCGCTCAAAACTCACCCCGAAACTCATCCGAGGCCCCCGGAACCTCAACAAAATGTACCAATACCTCCCATAACATCATACCAACTTAGCCTCACTCTCAAATCACTTCAAACATAGCTAACACCACGAATCAGATGCCCAAATGCATGAAAATCACTATGAACTTCAAGAACTTCTAGAATTGCAACCAAGCATCTGAACCATATCAAATCAACTCCAAACGACACCAAATTTTGCAGGCAAGTCCAAAATGACATAACAGAGCTGTTCTTACTTTCGGAATTGTATTCTGACTCCGATAAAATAAAAGTCAACTATGGGTCAAACCTCTCCATTTTCCAAACTTCAACTTTTTTCAACTTTCACCAAAATGTCACAAATTACCCTACGGGCCTCCAAACCCAAATCTGAACACACGCCTGAGTCCAAAATCACATGTGATGACCTGACCTATCGTCTTAAGAATTAACGCCCCGATCCCCTATTAACTGCTTTCCCCGAGTTTATTTCTACCATTTTGATTTGCTGGGATGTTCGGTTTTGAGTTTCAGAGAGTTTTGGGACACTTAGTCCCCAAATGAGAGATTAAGTGTTGAAAAGTTGACCGTAGTTGGAACAGTATAAAGATGGCCTCGGAATGGAAATTTGATGGTTCAGTTAGCTCCTTTAGGTGATTTCGGGGTTAGGGGCGTGCTCGGATTGTGTTTTGGAGGTCCGTAGCAAATTTAGGCTTGAAATACCGAAAGTTAAATTTTTGAAGTTTTCGGTCCGATAGTGAGATTTTGATCCAAGGGTCGGAATGGAATTTTGGAAGTTGGAGTAGCTCTGTAGTGTTGAATGCGATGTGTGAGCAAAATTTTAGGTCATTCGAACGAGGTTTGATAGACTTTTTGATCAAAAGCGTATTTTTGGAGTTTTTGGGATTCTTAGGCTTGAATCCGATGAAAAATAGGTGTTTTGATGTTGTTTTGAGCGTTCTGAAGGTTGTAACAAGTTTGAAGGGTGTTTTAGGATTGGGTGGAAGATTTGGTTGAGGTCCCGGGGGCCTCGGGTGTGTTTCAGATGCTCAACGGACCATTTTCGGACTTGGAAAGGCATCAGATTTTGGTGGTATGGGTTGCAGACATTTTCTTCATCACAATCGCATGGAGAGTATCGCGATTACGAAGGCTTAGGCGAGGCTGAGGGAATTTTTCCCTTCGCGTTCGAGTGAAAGGGGATGCGAACAATTAGATATGAGGAATGTTGAATCGCGAACGAATGGGCTAGGCCGCATTCGCGAAGAAGAAATAAGGCAGCAGAGGTTTGTCAAATGTTTCTCTACGCGGTCGCGTGGAGTCAACCGCAATCGCGTAGGTTGGGGGAGTTAGAGCATCCCGTTCACGGACAGGGTTCCGCATTCACATAGAGTAACCTAAGGCGTGTGCTATTTTGTTCTTCGCGATCGCGACTGGGCTTCCGCGATCGCGATTAAGGGAAGACCTGGGCAGAATTTAAAGCCAAAATCGAGGGTTTAGACCATAATTCATATTTTGGATTTGGGAGCTCGGGATATTGCAATTTTTGAAGGGATTTTCACCTGGGCGTTTTGGGTAAGTGATTCTTACTCGGTTTAGACTAATTTCCATGAATCTACACTTAAATTCATCCTTTAATTTCGGAATTTTGGTAGAAATTGGGGAAAAAGTTCTTAGCCCAAGAGATTGGGTTTTGATTAGGTATTTGACATCGGAGTGAGATAATTTTGATATGGTTAGACTCATAAGAGTATGAGGATTCTGAAAATATAAATTTTACCCGATTCCGAGACGTGAGCCCGAGGGGCGTTTTGGTTATTTTACATAATTTCGCAGATTAGCTTAGAGTTTAATTGTAGAATTAGTTACCTGAAATGTTATTTACATAATGCAATTGAATTGAATAGATTTGGGCCATTTGGAGTTGAGTACTCGTGGCAAGAACATGGCCTCGGGTTAATTTTTAGCCGGTTCGAAGTAAGTGGCTTGTCTAAGCTTGTATGGGGGACCTTTCCCGTAAATTGAAATGCCTTGTACGTGAGGTGATGAGTGCGTACTTGTGCAAATTGTTGGAAATTCAATTTTCTTTAAGTACTTGTTAGTATGTTTTTTCTCTTGCTTTTATTACTTGTACTATTAAGCCTGTTGTTAGCTTAGGAAAGTATGTCTAAGTGATTTAATTGCTTTCATTATTCAATCTGTTTACCTGAACTCTGTGCAACATGCTAGACTAGAATTAGTTGTTGTCTTAATATGAAATTTCCCTTCTCTGAATATTTTCTTGTTGCTGCTGTGTATTTACATTGGGACTACGAATGTGGGATTCCATTAGGTCCCCCTTGATGTTTACTTTGGGACTACGGGTTAGATTCCCGGTAGATCCCCCTGCACATTTACTTTGGGGATACATGTTATATTCCCGTAGATCCCCCTGCATAGTTATATGGAACTAGGGTATGCACCCAGTAGATTCCCCCAGTACTGGGTATTTATATTTGGGGACTACGGATCGGGAATCCGGTAGATCCCCCATGCACTTATAGTTGGACTACGGGACGAGATCCCGGGAGATTCTTTGGATATATATATTATGGACTACGGAACGATATCACGGGAGATCCTCTGGATAGTGGTAATTGGGACTACAGGATGGTATCCTGAAAGATGCCCTAACTATTATCTCTGTGTTGAGCTGTATTTCTTTCCAGTGATTTATTTTGTCTCTGTTACAGTTGTTGTCGTTCTTTCAATCCTATGTTATTTCTTGTTATTGCTCTTATTTATACTATTTTATTCCACACTGCTAACCCTTATATCTTATTTAATATCAGTAAGGCCCTGACCTTCCTCGTCACTACCCGATCGAGGTTAGGCTTGGCACTTACTGAGTACCAGTATGGTATACTCATGCGCTTTCTGTGCATGTTTATCATGTGCAGATCAAGTACTTTCACTCAGTTGTATCATCCTTGAGGCAACGCACTTCTGTAGTGACTTCGAGGTACATCTGCCGCATTCGCAGACCGAGGAGTCCCTTTCTATTCTAGCTTTTAAACATTTGCCCTTCTTTATTTATTTTCCTTGTTAGATATTCTAAAGTTAGACATTATTAGATATGCAAAGGCTTGTGTTTCCGTAAGTTTCCGGGTTTTGGGATAGTGTACTTGAATTTAAGAATGTTTTGTTGTATATGCCGAGCGGCATTACAACTATAGTTCCCATTCAGTTATTTTGGCTTTTAATTATTTCTTCTGCAAGTTTCATTATGTTCCACATTTGTTAGGCTTACTTAGTCGTAGAGACTAGGTGACATCATGACAGTTCATGGAGGGCGAACTGGGGTCGTGACAAGTTGGTATCAGAGATCTAGGTTCATAGGAGTCATGGATCACAAGATGGTTTATTAGAGTCTCGCTGATCGGTATAAAGACGTCTGTACTTATCTACAAGAGGCTATGTAATTGTTAGGAAAAAAATTCCACTTCATCTGATTTCCCTGTCGTGCGGGATTTTTGACCACAATCCTAAACTTTTGTCTTCTATTCTCACACATATGGTGAGGACACGTGCTACCCGAGATGATTAGGCACCCGCACCCCCTACTGCAGCCGTCAGAGGCCGAGGTCGGGGTAGAGGCCAAGGACATGCACGTGGTGCAGCCAGAGCACCTGTGCGAGCTACCACCGAGGAGTCACCAGCAGTTCCAGCCAGAGACCAGGCATCGGATACGCCTACTACTACTACTCCTCCAGCACTTCAGGAGATATTAGCACAGTTCCTAAGCATGTTTGGTACATTAGTTCAGGCGGGGTTGATTCAGGTTGTATCAACTACTTCACAGATCGGGGGAGGGACCCAGACTCCTACATCCCCCTCTCCAGAGTAGTGAGTTCCCATTGGTCAGGTTCCAGGTGTCATAGCGACACATCCTGTGGTCCCAGTTCAGCGGGTGGTAAGGACCTCTCGCCGAGTAGAGGATAGGTAGGTATAGGAGAGAGAGGACAGACGAGGTCAGGAGGGAGAGTATAGGGGAGTGATTAGACCTCGTAAATTAGGGAGACTCACTGGTCCTTATTTTGGAGAAAGTGTACGGCATGGTAGAGGTTTTATGGATTAGCTAGCTCAGTTTTCAATCTCAAAATTTACACAAGTGTTTCAGGTGTTCAGGGGTCTTGGAGTACCCGTACCGCACAGTTCCCACTACCACATCAGCCACGAGGTTGCTTTGAGTGTGGTGACATACGCCATGTGGTAAGGTATTGCCCTAGACTTGGGAGGAGTGCACCTTCACAGACTTCTCAGCCACAGCGTGCCCCTCAGAGTTCTCAGGCTATGGTTACAGGCCCAATTGCTACTCCACCTACTCAGCCAGCTAGAGGTGGAGGTCGGGAAGGTAGAGGTCGCCCTCGAGGGGAAGGCCAGGCCAGATACTATGCCCCTCCTACCCGTACCGAGGCTGTTGCCTCTGATTATGTCATCACAGGTATTATACTGGTTTGTCACAGAGATGCATCGCTTCTATTCAATCCAGGCTCCACTTACCCTTATGTGTCTTCTTATTTTGGTGTACCGTGGGATTCTTTGAGTTTTCCCATTTATGTTTCTACTCCTACAGGAGATTTTCTTATTGTGGACCACATTTATTGGTCGTGTTTGGTTGCTCTTAGTGGTTTTGAGACTAGAGCCAATTTATTGTTACTCAGTCTAGTTGACTTTGATATTATCTTGGGCATGGACTGGTTGTCGCCCCATTAAGCTATTCTTGATTGTCACGCCAAAACCATGACACTGGCTATGCCAGGTGTACCGAGTGTTGAGTGGAGGGGTGCTTTAGGTCACACTCCCACTAGAGTTATTTTTTTTCTTAAAGCTTAGTGTATGGTTGAGAAGGGGTGTGACGCGTATTTAGCTTATGTGAGAGATGTCATTATTGATACCCCTTCAGTTGATTCAGTCCCAGTAGTACATGATTTTCCCGATGTGTTTCCAGCTGATCTTCCAGGTATGCCGCCTGATAGAGATATTGATTTTGGCATTGATCTATTTCCAGGCACTCAACCCATTTCTATTCCTCCGTATTGTATAGCCCCTCCTGAGTTGAAAGAGTTGAAGGATCAGTTACAGAAATTTCTTGATAAGGGTTTCATTAGGCCCAGTGTATCACCTTAGGGTGCTCCTGTCTTGTTTATGAAGAAAAAGGATGGTTCTATGCGTATGTGTATTGATTATCGCCAGTTGAACAAGGTTATAGTGAAGATCTATTATCCTTTGCCTCGTATTGATGATCTGTTTGACCAGCTTCAGGGTGCACGTTTTCTAAGATTGATTTGCGCTCAGGTTAACATCAGTTGAAGATTCAGGAGCCAGATATCCCAAATAGTGTTTTCAGGACTCAATATGGTCATTACGAGTTCCTTGTCATGTCATTTGGGTTGACCAATGCCCCAGCAGCAGTATAGTCACAGTATGTTCCGGCTGTATCTTGATTCATTCGTTATTGTCTTTATTGATGACATTCTAATGTATTCCTAGAGTTGGGAAGATCATGAACAGCACCTGAGGACTATGCTTCAGACTTTGAGAAAGAACAAGTTATATGCTAAGTTCTTGAAATATGAGTTTTGGTTGGATTCAGTGGCATTCTTAGGTCACATGATATTGAGTGAGGGTATTCTGGTGGATCCGAAGAGATAGAGGTCGTGTAGAGTTGGCCTATACCATCCTCAGCTACAGAGATCCGTAGTTTCCTTGGTTTGGTGGGTTACTACAGTCGTTTTGTGGAGGGGCTTTCACCGATTGCAGCCCCTATGACTAGATTGACCTAGAAGGGTGCTCCATTTAGTGGACAGAGGAGTGCGAGGCGAGCTTTTCAGAAGCTCAAGATAGCTTTGACCACAGCCCCAATTCTGATACTACCTATAGGTTCGGGGTCTTATACGGTCTATTGTGATGCCTCAAGGATTGGCCTCAGAGTGGTGTTGATGTAGGACGGTAGGGTGATTGCCTATGCATCCAGACAGTTGAAGATTCATAAGAAGAACTACCTTGTCCACGACCTTGAGTTAGCTGCCATTGTTCACGCCCTGAAGATTTGGCGCCATTATTTATACGGGGTTCCCTGTGAGATTTATATTGAGCATCAGAGCTTGCAGCACTTGTTCAAGCAAAAGTATCTAATTTGCGCCAGAGAAGGTGGTTAGAGTTGCTGAAGGACTATGATATCACTATTTTGTATCACCCGGGCAAGGCCAATGTGGTGGCAGATGCCTTGAGTCGCCAGGCGGAGAGTTTGGGGAGTTTGGCATATTTACCAGCATCGAAGAGGCCTATGGCAATAGATGTTCATGCCTTAGCCAGCCAGTTTGTGAGATTGGACCTTTCAGAGCCCAGTTGAGTTCTAGCTTGCGTGGTTTCTCGTTCTTCCTTACTTGATCGTATCAGGGAGCGGCAGTATGATGACCCTCATTTGCTTGTACTCAAGGATAAGGTTCAGCACAGTGATGCTAGAGATGTGACTATTGGTGATGATGGGGTATTGAGGATGCAGGGTCAGATTTGTGTACCCAATGTTGATGGGGTGCATGAGTTGATTCTAGAGGAGGCCTATAGTTTGCGGTATTCCATCCATCCGGGTGCCGCGAAGATGTATCAAGATTTGAGGCAGCACTATTGGTGGAGGCGGATGAAGAAGGATATAGTTGGATTTGTAGCTCGGTGCCTCACTGTCAGCAGGTGAAGTATGAGCACCAGAGACCGGGTGGGTTACTTTAGCAGATAGAGATTCCAAAGTGGAAGTGGGAGCGGATCATTATGGACTTTGTAGTTGGGCTCCCATGGACTTTGAGGAAATTTGATGCTATTTGGGTAATTATGGATCGGCTGACCAAGTTCGCGCATTTCATTCCTGTGTATACTACTTATTTTTCGGAGCAGTTAGCGTAGATTTACCTCCGGGAGATTGTTCATCTGCATGGTATTCCATTTTCCATCATTTCAGATAGAGGTACTCAGTTCACATCCCAATTCTGGAGAGTCGTTCAGTATGAGTTAGGTACTCAAGTGGAGTTGAGCACAACATTTCTCCCTCAGAAGGACAGACAGTCCGAGTGCGCTATTCAGATTCTTGAGGATATGCTCTGTGTGTGTGTGTGATTGAGTTTGGAGGGTCTTGGGATCAGTTCTTGCCATTGGCGGAGTTTTCTTACAACAACAGTTATCAGTCCAGCATTCAGATGGCACCATATAAGGCTTTATATGGTAGGCGATGTAGATCTTCGGTGGGTTGGTTTGAGCTGGGTGAGGCTAGATTATTGGGCAGAGACTTAGTCTAGGATGCTTTGGAGAAGGTTAAGGTGATTCAGGATAGACTTCGTACAGCCCAGTCCAGACAAAAGAGCTACGTGGATCGAAAGGCTCGTAATGTTTCCTATATGGTTAGAGAGCGGGTTCTGCTTCGGGTTTCGCCTATGAAGGGCGTTATGAGATTTGGGAAGAAAGGGAAGTTGAGTCCGAGGTTTATTGGCCCTTTTGAGATATTGAGGTGTGTTGCGGAGGTTGCTTATGAGCTTGCCTTACCCCCAAGCTTGGCAGGAGTTCATCCGGTATTTCATGTTTCGATGCTCTGGAGGTATCACGATGATCCATCGCACGTGTTGGATTTCAGTTCAGTCCAGTTGGACAAGGATCTATCCTATGTTGAGGAGCCAGTGGCAATATTGGACAGTCTAATTAGAAAGCTGAGGTCAAAGAACATTGCATCAGTAAAGGTTTAGTGGCAGGGCTAGCCGGTCGAGGAGGCGATCTGGTAGACCGAGTAGGATATGCGCAGCCGTTAGCCTTATCTTTTCACTACTTCAGGTATGTCTCTATGCCCGTTCGAGGACGAATGAATGTTTAAGTGTAGGAGGATGTGACGACCCAGCCGATCGTCTTAAAAATTAACGCCCCAATCCCCTATTAACTGCTTTCCCCGAGTTTATTTCTACCATTTTGATTTGTCAGGATATTCGGTTTTGAGTTTCGGAGAGTTTTGGAACACTTAGTCCCTAAATGAGAGCTTAAGTGTTGGAAAGTTGACCATAGTTGGAATAGTATGAAGACGGCCTCGAAATGGAAATCTGATGGTTTTGTTAGCTCCGTTGGGTGATATCGGGCTTAGGGGTGTGTTCGGATTGTGTTTTGGAGGTCCGTAGAAAATTTAGGCCTGAAATGCCGAAAGTTGAATTTTTGAAGTTTCCAGTCCGGTAGTAAGATTTTGATCCGAGGGTCGGGATGGAATTCCTGAAGTTAGAGTTGCTCCGTAGTGTTGAATGTGATGTGTGTGTAAAATTTCAGGTCATTCGGACGAGGTTTGATAGATTGTTTGATGAAAAGCCTATTTTTAGAGTTTTTGGGATTCTTAGGCTTGAATCCGATGAAAAATAAGTGTTTTGATGTTGTTTTGAGCGTTTCGAAGGTTGGAACAAGTTTGAATGGTGTTTTAGGATTGGGTGGCAGGTTTGGTTGAGGTCCCGGGGGCCTCGGGTATATTTCGGATGCTCAACGGACCATTTTTGGACATGGAAAAGCATTAGATTTTGCTGGTATGGGTTGCAGACATTTTCCTCATCGCGATCGCGTAGAGAGTATCGCGATCGCGAAGGCATAGGCGAGGCTGAGGGAATTTTGCCCTTTGCGTTCATATGAAAGGGGATGCAAACGCGTAGATATGAGAAAGGTCGAATCGCGAACGCGTGGGCTAGGTCGCGTTTGCGAAGAAGAAATAAGGCAGCAGAGGTTTGTCAATTGTTTCTCTACGCGGTCGCGTGGAGTCAACCGCGTCGCGTAAGTTGAGGGAGTTATAGCATCACATTCGCGGACGTGGTTCCGAATTCGCATATAGTGATGTGTAGGTCTGCTATTTTGTTCTTCGCAATCACGACTGGGCTTCCTCAATCGCGATTAAGGGAAGACCTAGGCAGAATTTAAAACCCAAAATCAAGGGTTTAGACCATAATTCATATTTTGGACTTGGGAGCTCGGGACATTGCGATTTTTGAAGGCATTTTCACCTGGGAGTTTTGGGTTTGTGATTCTTACTCGGTATAGACTAATTTCCATGAATCTACACTTAAATCCATCCTTTAATTTCGAAATTTTGGTAGAAATTGGGGGAAAAGTTCTTAGACCAAGAGATTGGGTTTTGATTGGGTATTTGACATCGGATTGGGATAATTTTGATATGGTTAGACTCGTGAGAGTGTGAGGATTCTGAAAATATAAATTTTACCCGATTCTGAGACGTGGGCCCGAGGGGCATTTTGGTCATTTTACCTAATTTTGCGTATTAGCTTAGAATTTCTTTGTAAAATCAGTTACTTGAAGTGTTATTTATATTATGCAATTTAATTGAATAGATTTGGGCCATTTGGAGTCGAGTACTCGTGGCAAGAACGTGGTCTCGGGTTGATTTTGAGTCGGTTCGAGGTAAGTGGCTTGTCTAACCTTGTGTGGGGGACCTTTCCCCTTAAGTTTGATATATTTGGTAATTGAAATACCTTATACGTGAGGTGACGAGTGCGTACTTGGGCAAATTGTTGGAAATCCAATTTTCTTTAAGTAATTACTACTATGTTTCTTCTCTTGCTTTTATTACTTGTACTATTAAGCCTCTTGTTAGCTTAGGAAAGCATGTCTCAGTGATTTAATTACTTTCATTGTTCAGTCTGTTTACCTGAACTCTATGCAGCATGCTAGGCTAGAATTACTTGTTGTATTAATATGAAATTTCCCTTCTCTGAATATTTTCTTGTTGTTGCTGTGTATTTACATTTGGACTACAGATGTGGGATTCCGGTAGCTCCTCCTTGTCTGTTTACTTTGGGACTACGGGTTAGATTCCCGGTAGATCCCCCTACATATTTACTTTGGGACTACGGGTTAGATTTCTGGTAGATCCCCTGCACAGTTATATGGAACTATGGGAATGCACCCGGTAGATTCTCCCAGTACTGGGTATTTATATTTGGGGACTATGGATTGGGATTCCGGTAGATCCCCCGCGCACTTATAGTTAGACTACGGGTTGGGATCCCGGGAGATCCTTCGGATATATATATATATATGATGGACTACGGGAAGGTATCCCGGGTGATCCACTGGATAGTTGTAATTGGGACTACAGGACGGTATCCTGGAAGGTGCCCCGATTGTTATCTCTGTATTGAGCTGTATTTTTTTCCGTGGCTTGTGTTGTCTCTGTTCTAGTTGTTGTTGTTCTATCAATTCTATGTTATTTCTTAATGTTGCACTTATTTATACTGTTTTATTCCACATTGATTAACCCTTATATCTTATTTAATCTCAGTAGGGCCCTGACCTTCCTCGTCACTACCCGACCGAGGTTAGGCTTGGCACTTACTGAGTATCATTGTGGTGTACTCATGCCCTTTCTGCGCATGTTTTTCATGTGCAGATCCAGGTACTTTCACTCAGTCGTACCATCTTTGATGCGACGCGCTTCTGTAGAGACTTCTAGGTACATCTGCAGCGTCCGTAGACCGAGGAGTCCTTTTCTATTCCAGCTTTTAAACATTTGCCCTTCTGTATTTATTTTCCTTGTTAGATATTCTGGAGTTAGACATTATTAGATATCCAAAGTCTTGTGTTTCCCTGAGTTTCCTGGTTTTGGGATAATGTACTTGATTTTGAGAATGTTATGTTGTATATGCCGAGCGACATTACAACTATTGTTCTGATTCAGTTATTTGGCTTTTGATTATTTCTTCTGCAAGTTTCGTTATGTTCCGCATTTGTTAAGCTTACCTAGTCGTAGTGCCATCACGACAGTTCACGGAGGGCGAACTGGGGTCGTGACATCACCATATAAATCTACTGACATCATCCAAAACTCATTCCGGAGCCGTTTACTCAAAAGTCAAATTCTGGTCAAATTCTCTCCGCTTATGCTTCAAGAACTATATTCCTTCTTTCTAATTAGACTCCGATTCATCTGAAAACTGAATCCAACTAGGCACACAAATCGATATACATAATGTGAAGCTGCTCTTGACCTCAAACTGCCAAACCGGGCGCATTTTCTCAAAACGACCAGTCAGGTCGTTACAGGAGTCCTCCACTTAAACATACGTTCGTCCTCGAACGTTCCCAGAGTCATTCCAAAGCCATCAAACAACTGCATGAGCTCCTCATACATACACTCGGGGGTGATTCCCCATCATCCAACACATGCAAAACTGACAATGCCACTTAACTGAAGGTCTCATCTCCTCCTTAGTCCATAACCTTAGAACAGAACCCAAACCTCAACATCTGAATTTCATCATAGGACCCGAATTCCACATCATCACACTGAATACACCCGAACAAGCTGAATCGAGCGAAAAATTACAATCCAGAATAGAATCACATGTTGATCCACGCAGCTCAAATACTCGAAACAATAACCTCTGACCTCCATAGCTGCTCAAATAACACTCTGGATGCAGGCAATATGCTTCACATTGAATACAACCTTATTCCAGACTTCCACAATACTGCCCATGATAAAGAAACATGTAAAAACTCATAGCCACTCATGAAGTCAACAAGTCAAGAAACTCTTTCGCCCGCCAATGGCCATTAACCAACTCTTAGCAGAAGCAACCATATACTTTCAAACACTCCTCACCCCCAATTCCATAGTATGACCCTCAGGTATTAAAACCTCATCTCATCCAATAGAAGCAACCCAACTAACAGCTCTTCATGGAGCCACACAGATTCTCACTACACAGTTTGTACACCAAGCCAGCAATAACTCAATTATGCAACACAAATAAAGGAAAGCAAAGTATAAGAATTATCTAGCAAGTACAACATGTGTAACAACAAAAGTATAATACTTGTTTTTTTTAATTCGTCCCATAGAGGGAAAACACGACACCAGATAAACATAAGGAAAGGGTATCCCACATAACATCCGCTGCAGCATGCAGCCTGCTCCTAAATACTCATCGAGCCAAAATGCTCGGGCTAACTTATCATATGAATATTGATATCAAGTACAATAAAGCGAACAAATAAAACTGTGGGAAAAAGTGAATAGAAGTAATAAGACATAAAAGAAACAAGTACAACTGCGGTGCAATGAGCAAATTAACACCACGAGGGCTATCTCACCTGCATCGCCATAAGGCCTGAGCCGAAATTTAGCATGCGCGGGGAATAATAATACAAACTTACCGCCTAACAATATAAAAGACTATCACATAACACAGGCTAGAGGCACCAAAAATGTCCATTCTGCCTGATAACATAACCAAAATGACAATCTCACATGAGCACACAAACTTAACCTGGTACAAGATACATATTCTCATTGAGCTTTCACATAGCCCCCAACCCAAATCCTGAGTATTTTCCAAATAGGTAAATATCCTTTCCAAAAATCCACAGCGACCTATCAATAATTCATGCTATTAACTATCTCATTCTCAACATTTCTTCAAAATCCGCAAACAGGAAATAGTCCATATATGAGGGCATCTAGCCCCAAACATTAGGAATACCAAAATTTTACATACCCGACTCAACTACGCAAATCAAATAGCTGATATCTCGCTCACATCCTATCATTCTGCTGAGGCACCAAAATAAAATTTATGGCCGCGTAACAAAACATGAACCTCGAAAGCCTCAAAACGCAGTAATCACCATGCTACTAGCCACGCACCCGCAAACCGAAACTCAAAGTCCTTTCCAAAAAAATGCACATTCTTCACACATGATAGCCAACAAGGTCAACTCTCTATTAATTTCTGATACCTATTCAGGGGGAAGCTACAATGTACCACATATTCCTTGTGTCCATTGTAGACAGCCAACTCAAGCCATTGCCAAACCATCGAGAACCCTCCGAGATATGCCCGCACGCACTAGGCCATCAGGACCACACCTTCCCAACTCAACCGAATCACATAAACCGTCCAATCCAAGAGTGCTGACACAAATGCCAGTAGAGAATTCCTATTTCAAGGACCAATTACTTATCGCTATGTTGACCCAACACTAGAGGGCTGACCCATTTCCTTCATATAGTATATATGTAATAATCCCAATCAAAGTCCCAAATATAGATGATCCTAACATGAACCACGTAGCCAGAAGCTCATAAACTACTGCATTTACTCTGAAGCACCTCGTTCCGCCGCAACAACAATACCCACACTGAATAGACCTCCTGTGAATCTGAAGTTGTTCCTCCGACTCCCCTTAATGTTGAAATGTATATCCATTATTGACGTAGAAATATTGTAAGCCACAACATCATCTCGTGCAAGACCTCAGACCCTGGTCATACCCCAAATCTGGGAACCTACCAATACTACATATACACATACCTCAGGCTAAAACTGATATAAATCTGACTCTGCAATATGAATGCTACTGATGGACTCCTCCACTTGGCGCGAAGCCATAGAAAACAACGTCTGATGATCTACAGAGCTAACCTTCATAGCTCGTACAACACAAATCACAAGGTACTCCAATACTGCCAACTATCCTCAATAAACACCCACCACGCTTCCGCTGCGCCTCCATCTAATCAACTAAATAGTCTCTCAATACCTTTATATCTCCAATCTAGATGATACGTTGAGACAATGCTTGAGCATCCCTGACTCCTTCGTAGCCCATTTTCAGCATCACGAACCACTGGCGCATAGCAGACACTGAGAGCATAATATCACACACGAGTGGATGTAGAGGAACATAAGTTATATACTTCGAGCTGAATCAATATCGCATGATAAGGAATGAAAGAAGTGGAATTTTCTAACAGTTCTGTAGCTTCTCAAAGATAAGTACAGATGTCTTTGTACCGATCCGCAAGACTCTACTAAACTTGCTTGTGACTCGTAGCACCTAGAGCTCTGATACCAACTTGTCACGACCTAAAAATCCCTACGAAGGAGTCGTGATGGCACCTAGTCTCTAAGCTAGGTAAGCCTAACATAAACTAAAATAACATTTACTAACTTTAAATTAAATTACTCTAAACAAATTAAAATTCCCCAAACCGGTGGTACAAGTCATAAGCCTTTCTAAGAGTAGTTATACAAAATAAATACAACATTGTTCCAGAATGAGAAGGAATCAATGGAACGTAAATACAAACGAAGGTGACTCCGAGGCTTGCGAATGTAGAAACAGGTTACCGTGAGTCTCCACCGCGACGACCCGCACAACTACAATCCAACTAATATCTGGATCTGCACACAAAAAAATGTACAAAAGTGTAGTATAAGCACACCACGGCGGTGCCCAGTAAGTATCAAGACTAACCTCGGTGGGGTAGTGACGAGGAACAGTCAATACACATACTGGTCAAATGAAATGAACTGGATATGATAATAAAATATCAAGATAAAGTTAATGAGGTACTATCAACAGTGGAGAAAAATCAAAATACAAACAATATGGACAATAAAGGGAGAACATGGGTAGTAACGAATGATAACTACATAACTAAGATAACCAACTAAATCAGATAACCAAGTAAATCAGCATTGACATAAGAGGGACAGAGACAAGTAAGAATGTATTCAAATAAAGAAGGTAATTCCAACTCAATCGATCACATCATGTCAAATACACAATCTCAACAATCTCAATCCTCAGTTTCTCATATCATAATCTCAACTTCCAAACCTTCAGCACATATGGCACCTTGTGCCCACATATTTTCCATCTCACTTTCAACAACAAAATCCACATGTTATACACTACATAATTCCTGTACAAATGCACTCAAGATGTTCAGCACGTCTCATTTATATAATATAAAGTACATTACATTTCTAAACTAATTAGGAAAATCAATGAGAAAAGGTGAAGTTATTTTTAGAAATCATTTGAGTAAAGAAAGTACTCCTTTTAATTAAAATACAACATCGAATGAATTATTACCTTTAACATGGGAGTTAATAACTTAAAACTTATTAGAAATTCCTTTTTAAGTAAAATACAACTTCAGCCGGTTTAAGGAAATATAATTGAGAAACTAATTGAATTTAAGATGAAACAATTATTGAAATTTGAAGTATTGAAAAAATATGTATATATATAAATACGGCGAGGTATTGAAAACATTGTAGGTTCCAACACAAAGGATCACTGCAATAAAGGAATTTAAACATATAATACCGTTGCGGCGTGCAACCCGATCCTATTTCATATAATACCGTTGCAGCGTGCAACTCGATCCCATTTCATATAATACCGTTGCGGTGTGCAAACCGATCTCATTTCATATAATACCGTTGCAGCGTGCAACCCGATCCCATTTCATATAATACTGTTGCGGCGTGTAACCTGATCTCATTTCATTAAATACTGTTGCGGCATGCAACCCGATCCCAATCATATAATACTGTTGCGGCATGCAACCCGATCCAAATCATATAATGATGTTGCGGCGTGCAACAATCCCGGAGATGGAACAAAAGTATAACAACAACATCCCGACAAGGGAGACAATATCATAATCATCATACTAAGCATGAATAGTACATAATAAGGGTCACGAAAAAACCAAGAAGCACACTAACCTTAATAAAACAACAAGACCTAATAAGCACGTGATTACTGCACCAGTAACCACAACAAATGGACATGTATCACATTTGCACGAAGTCATAGAAGAACTCACAATAAAGAAGTACCAAAACAATAAGGAAGGCAATCACTTCAATTAAGACAATTAGGGGCCAAGTAACACGTAAGAATTAGAGGAAAGCTAGCAACATCATATGAAGCATATAGAGGTAATTTAATCAATTAGGAAACTCAAGCATGATGGAATACTTTGCACATAATGAACATAAGGAACTAAGAACCCAATTAACAAAACTATGATTGTTATACAATTTGCAAAAGGTCAACAAAAGTCAACTCCTCGGGACCGCACCTCAGAACACGACAAAATTTATGAAAACCGAATACCCATTCCGATACATGTTCACCCATACAAAAATTATCCAATTCCGATACCATTTGGTCCTTCAAATCATCATTTTACATTTTTGAAAGATTTTACAATTTTTCCCAAATTCCATCCCAAATCACGAATCAAATGATTAATTCAATGATAAATTCATGTATTTTAGCCAAATCCGAGTAGAATCACCTCCCAGATTTCCATCACCGCTGACCGCGTAAAAACCACTGCTGACCGCGGTAAATCCATCGCTACAGCGGAAAATGTTGACTGCAAAGACATGCTTTAGTATTTTGGCCATAACTTTCTCTACAGATGTCTAAATTGTGATTTCTTTACTTTTCTGGAAACTAGACACAAAGGCTAAAACTTTCATTATTTGAATTATCTTAAAAATCCTTGTAGATCAAAAGATATAGGCTTCCGAAGTCAGACCAGTGAACCTGCAGATTCTTCCTTACCACGGACCACAGACCATTTTCTGCTACAGCAAAATTTCCACTGCTGCAGCCAAATATCACTGGTAACAGCGGTCCTTTTGGCTTCTAGGGTGATGAGTTACTGCTGTCCGCAGCCCCCCCCCCCCCCCACGATCCGTAACAACTTCCGAGTGCCGAAATGTCCGAACTAGCTCAAAACTCACCCCGAAACTCATCCGAGACCCCCGAAACCTCAACCAAATGTACCAATACCTCCCATAACATCATACGAACATAGACCCACTCTCAAATAACTTCAAACATCGCTAATACCACGAATCAGATGCCCAAACGGATGAAAATCACTATGAACTTCAAGAACCTCTAGAATTGCAACCAAGCATCCGAACCATATCAAATCAACTCCAAACGATACTAAATTTTGCAGGCAAGTCCCAAATGACATAACGGAGCTGTTCCAACTTTCAGAATTGCATTCTGACTTCGATAACATAAAAGTCAACTATGGGTCAAACCTTTCCATTTTCCAAACTTCAACTTTTTCCAACTTGCACCAAAATGCCACAAATTACCCTACGGACCTCCAAACCCAAATTCGAACACACGCCCTAGTCTAAAATCACTATACGAAGCTACTGACATCATTCAAAACTCATTCTGGAGCCGTTTACTCAAAAGTCAAATTCCGGTCAAATTCTCTCCGCTTAAGCTTCTAGAACTATATTCCTTCTTTCTAATTCGACTCCGATTCATCTGAAAACTGAATCCAACCATGCACACAAGTTTATACACATAATGTGAAGCTACTCTTCACCTCAAACTACCAAATTGGGCGCATTTTCTCAATACGACCAGTCGGGTCGTTATAGGAGTCCCCTTTTATCCTATTCTTTCTTATTTCTTTACATCTTTATAGGCAGTTATGTATAGGAGTGTTCAATACTATTTCTAGAGCTTGTGACTTATATTTCAACGAATTTTGGGAGTTGTACATGTGGAGTTGCAGATTTTTTTCTATATAGTTGTTAAATGTTTTGAGATTTTAAATTATTATTTCAGTTATTCCGCGTGTTTGTTAGGCTTACCTAGTCTTAGAGACTAGGTTCCGTTACGATATCCTACTAAGAAAAATTGGGTCATGACATTTAAAATAATACGCTAAAAGATAAAATTATGAAATTGTTTAAGAAATATTTATAAACTATATTACAATAAATATTTTTATGTATTAAATATATTTAAAAATTCTATACATGTAATGTCGGGTTAGTTTGGTTCGGTCTCACTTTTTTTAGTTAAAATCAAGCCAAACCAATTATGGTCGGGTTTTTTTTCCAACACCAAACCATAGTCGGGTTTTTTTTCTCGGTTTGATTTGGATTATCGATTTATTGCGGTTTGTCGGTTTCCTTTGTACACCCCGACTTCTTAGGTATATACATATCACCTGAGTCTCCAGTATTCGTTAAATAGAAAGATTTCAGTTTGAGGCAGCGGAGATGGTTGGAGCTGCTGAAGGACTATGATATGACCATTCTTTATTATTCGAAGAAGCTAATATAGTAGCTGACGCCTTGTGTTGAAAGGTGGAGAGCATGGAGAGTTTGACATTTATTCGGTTGTTGAGAGACCGTTATTTGTGGATGTTCAGGCTTTGGTCAACAAATTTGTGAGGTTGGATATCTTGGAGCCCAGTAGGATACTTGCTTGTGTTGTGTCACAATCGTCTTTGTTTGAGCGCATTAAAGCGCACTAGTATGATGATTCCCACTTTCTTGTCCTTAAGGACACAATACATCAAGGTGTACCAAGAAGGTTACTATTGGAGATGATGGGGTGTTGAGGCTTTAAGGTTGGATCTGTGTTCCTAAGGTGGATGGCTTGAGGGAGTTGATTCTTAAGGAGGCTCACAATTTGTGGTATTCTATTCACCTAGGTACTACGAAGATGTATCATAATTTTAAGCAGCATTATTGTGGGAGAAGGATGAAGAAGGACATTATTAACCATGTTGCATGGAGTTTGAACTATCAGAAGGTCAAGTATGAGGAACAGAGACCAAATGGTTTGCTTCAGAGGTTAGATATACCGAAGTGAAAGTGGCACTATATCACTATGGATATTTTGGTTGGGTTGCCACAAGCCTAGAGGAGATTGTATAATGTGTGGGTCATTGTGGATAGACTTACCAGTATGCAAATTTTAGTTTGTTTATGACTTCCTACACCTTTGAGCAGTTGGCTCGTATTTATTTTAGAGAGATTGTTTACCTGCATAGTGTGCTTGTGTCTATCTTTTCGGATCGAGGCACTCAGTTTATATCCTATTTTTGGAGAGTGGTGCAGTGTGAGCTGGGCATGCAGGTTGAGTTAAGTATGACATTTCACCTTTAGACAGACGGGCAATTCAAGTGTACCATTCAGATCTTGGAGAATATGCCGAGAGCTTGTGTCATTAATTTTGGAGGCCAGCGGGATCAGTTTCTACCATTAGCAGAGTTTTCCAATTGGTTGGGGGCAAGACCTAGAACTAAGAGATATTATGCAAAGCATAGCTATGATCAAAGGAAAATATGTACTAGAAAAGATACAAGAAGAAAATAGTGGTTGTTGCACTTGGAGCTTTGATTTGTCACACGTGAATAGCAAGAAATTGGATGTTAGAGTTATCTAGTTGTATTATTAATAGTAGCAGGACTACTTAAATTTATCCTTGTACTTATCTTTTATCCTTATATTTATCTTTTATGTACACATGATATTGTATCATTCTCTATATAAACAGATGAATACAGAGTGAGTATAACTCATGTTTTTACCATTCAACCTTTCTATTTCATCTTAGTATCAAAAGCTATTCATGATCCCTTAATCACTCATTTGTCGCAAACAGTATCCCTGAATCATTTGCTGCAATGACTTTAGAGGAGGTTCAACCAACGGTTTGGAATTCGGACTTTGGAGCATTTGCGTGCATGACAAATGATCCATCTAACCTTAATTCCCACGCTCCCTACAGTGGTTCTTCTCAAGTTTATGGTTGGCGATGGTACCCTTCTCTCCATTAACTCGGTTCCTCTACCATTCCTACAGCTTCTAGGCCTCTTCTTTTAAACAACATTCTAAACGTTCCTTCTCATGCTAAAAATCTACTCTATTCAACGTTTTATGTGTTGATAATACATATTTGTTTACCTTAAAAATGGTAATTACAATTAGATTTGATTTTGTGGTTCTAAAAATACGTGATCTATTTTAGTACCAGTTGTTAAGCAATATATGCTAAGTGGGAGCTAAGAAAAAGAGATAAGAGCTTGAAGATAATATGTTATGCAAACCGAATTGCGGGAAATCGGGGCCTCGAGCTAGCCTACGCCGGACCTCGAGGTCGAGCTATACGCTAGCCTGGGGCTGACCGATGAAGGACTAATAGTTGTGAGAGCCTTGATGATGGCTCTTTAGGATCAGTGATGAACAATAAATAAAGAACAATCAATGAAACGAAATAAATGTAAGCAATAAATCAAAGTAGAGACAATGGAGAATGTTTAAGTTAGCAAGCAGAGAATGTTCTTGTATTATATATCATGTGTAAAAAAATGACAAGGGTCCCCTTTATATAGGAAGGGGAATCCAACATAGTACATATGCATTTATTACAAGGATACACAGCTGGTACATCTATTTAATGTTGTGGTACGGACTTATACTATGTTGCAGTCGTTGTCAGCTTTGAGCACGCGCCTTGAGAATTTCCCGCTTATCCAAGATAGTCATCGGTTTATGTTGCACCGAGGTCGGGCATTGGGAACCCTTAGGATTCAACCCCGAGCTGTTCCTCGGGCCTTCTGAAGATGAGCTGTGGAATGTCATAACAATCATAAAATCAGACTCTCTGATTTTAGCCGTATACAAATAGTCCCCGCATTTCTTAAAGTGAAATGATAAGAAACGGTCTTGAATCTTTGCCTCCTCGATACTCCAATTATGACTTCAGCCCATCAGAGCATTAAATTCCATGACTCAAAGGTTGCGT
The DNA here is from genome assembly GCF_000715075.1 of Nicotiana tabacum. Classification (NCBI taxonomy): domain Eukaryota; kingdom Viridiplantae; phylum Streptophyta; class Magnoliopsida; order Solanales; family Solanaceae; genus Nicotiana; species Nicotiana tabacum. Next base: position 217,459,491 of record NC_134101.1, on the reverse strand, counting down.
AGAGGTCACCATCAACATGTTTATCGAGAAGCCCATGAATCGCTATTGACTCGACTCTTTCGCTTCCAAAACACTGCCTAAATGGATTCTATAAATACTTCAATTTGTCTTGCCATTCACTCTTTTACAACATCTTCAAGTCTTTAGGGCTAAGTTCACAACTTTCTGCATTTAACTTCTTTTTGTGCTTGTTTCTTCATCTTTTTTCTTTGAAATCAAGTTATAATCATGGCCAAAACTTCAAAATCGGTACCTCAGAAAGAGGGTACAACTTCTTCATCATGCCCATCCAAGGGAAAACCAAAAACTCCCCTAAGTATTGAGCAATGTACCCCTGGCCACTTCGATACGATCTCCAATTTTACCATCGAAAACCCACCTTCTACAACAAGCCGATGCGAGCCCATGTCTCGGTACATCAGTGTGGTGACCGATACAAAAAGAGTAAAGGTAGACTGCCGATGGGAGGAGGCAGTACAAGTAGATATCCCCATGGCTGAGGAAAGCATAGTTACACACAAACCTGGCTTCCTCAGTGTATACACATACCCTTTCACTCTAGGCCCCGTAGATTCTTCTTATCCACCGGTGGATCCGGTGATTCTGGACTTTTGCCATCAATATCGAGTTACACTTTGTCTGATCTATCCTTCTTTCTAGAGGATTGTTTATATACTCAGATATTTTTCCAAACAGGTCGAGGGGTCGACCTTCACCCTCAAACATTTAATCGGATTGTACATCCACGTCTCTTCCGAGGGGGTTTAATCAAGCTTTATGATCGGTCTGCCAAGACATTCTTTGCTAACACTGATGAGGACAAGGACCGGTGGTGGATGAGCTGGTTTGTCAGAGTGAGAACCTCTGACATCATCCCTGCCGATAGGATGCCATTCTCAGAGGAATAGAACATGAAGCGTAAATGTTATTACATCGAGCACATTTTACTGTCCCTTATCCTTCTTCTGAATTGATTTTCTTTTGATTATGTAGCCACCGCTTGGTTCCCCGGTGTGGTCCAGGACCTCCCAGGGTGGATTAGAAGTTTAGACTCTATTTTTTCATGTGGTAAGCGCTTTTGGCGTGATTTGTCCAAGACACTGTGGCAAGCTAAGAACTATGGTAAGCCCTTCTTGCTGCTATTGCCAAATTTCATATAAGTATTCTTTGTGGTGGTAAGTATAATACATCATGACAGTGCAGGAATAGGAGATGGCGTGTTGATGAGGCCGCCTCCTCCTGAGGAAGAACAAACCTCGAAACCCTACAAGGTTAAAAAAAGGAAGAAGGAGGCATCGGTCGAGTCCCCATAATCAAAGAAACCAAGGTCCGCAAGCCTAAGACTGATGCCATAGTCTTGACTTTGACTGCTAAAGCCACCCTTCGTGAAGATGATGATGATGATCGCCCTCTGGTACAAAGGGTAAGACAGAGTACTGATGATCTACGAGCTATCGGTTAGAAGGCAGCTGAGGTGGAGGCGGCCGATGTAGACCAAATTCATACTGAGGAGACCCTTGAGGAGGTTTCGGACACAGTCCCTGAGCCTCAAGTCGGACATGGTATAGTCTGTGCTGGTGCTCCTTGGCTGGCAAGCTCGGAGAGCCTGAATCCGAGATCATTTGGGGTCGAGAAGAGACACTTATAGAAATTGATATCGTGGGAGGCTTTAAATTAGGCCCTTCATTTTCTCCAGGGGAAATAAGGGATTCCCAGAACCAGGGTGCTACCAATGCAGGGAACTCTCTGGAGAGGATGAAACATTCAAGGACTACTTCGTCGGTGTCGACGAGGATACATATCTTGATGCCTCTGTTGCTCTCGAAGAGGCTGAAAGGCTTCAGAAGCACGTGAATTTCTTGACATACCATTTGTGCTTTAGACTTTTGCCCATGTCTATCTCTTTGTTGTAGGCCAAGAAAATGTATGACCACACCTTTTCAAAGCTTCAAGATGAGCTCTCGTGCCGTGCGGAGGAGCTCAAGAAGCTCACCTCGAAGCAGAATGAGTTGAAGGCTTCCTCTGCCCGAAAAGAAGAGGAGTTGTATGAGCTTTGGGCAAGTCTGGAGGGAGTCCACCAGGAATGGACCAGCTTTGCTGAGTAGGTAACACAGCATTCTCGTGTTCATCTCTTTATTCTTGTAACTTGATGCTCACTATTTTTTTTTCCTTTGCAGATTGGGCAAAATGATGCCTTGGTGGGGCAACTTCAGGAAGAGGTTGCAGCAATGGACGCAGAGATCCTCGAGCTGAAGAGGCAAAATGAAGTCATGACCTCAGAGAAAGATCTTTTACAAGGGGAGTTAGCCTCGACCCAGGGTATTCTTCAAGGTGCTCAGGAGGAAGTCACTGCATTATCTATGGGCAAGGCTGAGACCGATGAATATGTGTCCTCGTACAAGAGAGATGCCGCCATTACAAATGATCGAGCTAGGAAGATATCCGAAAAGGCCGAGCAGAAGCTGGCTCAGGCTGTTGCTTATGCTCGTCTACAAGCTAGGAGGCAGGCCTTCGAGGAAGCAAGAGCCGAAGGCATCGATCTCTCTGTTGAGATCGAGAAAGCCAGAACCTTGGAGGAATAATCAACACCTTCAACTACTTCAGATGAGGATTCTGGAAGTGATTCAGATGGTAGTGAAGGTGATAAATAGTCTTGTGTCGTCCTCTCTGCTTCTTCTTCTCTTCCTTTTGTGTATGGGCCCTTCGGGAGAGTTTTGTAAAGACATATTCTGTAAATATATTTCAGGAAATGTAAAAAGACTTCTTTGCCTCATGTCTTCAAATTTTACTTTCCAGTGCTCATGCAAATTCAATCTTTGAATTTTGACGTCGGCTCTTTGGAGCCCATACTTGGAGTAACCGAAGTCCTCGAGATCAGGTACCATCTCGAGGCTAGATTGTTAGCTTTTTTTTAGAGCCCATTTGTAGTGATAGAGATCCTCGAGATCGGGCACCATCTCGAGGCTAGATTGATGTTGATGGCTCCTTAGAACCTATTTTTATATTGATAAAGACCCTCGAGATCGGGCACCATCTCGAGGCCAGAATGATATCGATGGCTCCTTAGAGCCCATAGTTATAGTAATGGAGATCCTCGAGATCAGGCACCATCTCGAGGCTAGATCGATATAGGAATCTTGGCCCCCCAAACGTTGTATGACGGCGTCATTCATATGGAATGGTCATGAAGTGACCGAGGTGGTCCCACCGGTACACTTCCCCAAAAGTGATAATGGCCTAGTTAGAATTAATTGGCCTTCAGAGTAGGCGAACAGTTGCCGCTTGCTCTGTATATGAGTTTTTTTTCCTCTCATTTGGGGATATTGCTATTTTGATTAACTATCCTTTTTGTGGAGCTTTTATTCCTTGTGTCAGTTCTTTCACTATTTTAATTCGAAGCTCTCGGTCAGCCCCAGGCTAGCGTATAGCTCGACCTCGAGGCTCGGTGTAGGCTAGCTCGAGGCCCCGATTCCCCGTCATTCAGTTTGCATAACATATTCTCTTCAAGCTCTTATCTCTTTTTCTCAGCTCACACTTAACATCTATTGCTTAACAACAGGTACTAAAGTAGATCAAGTTTTTTTAGAACCACAAAATCAAATCTAATTGTAATTACCATTTTCAAGGTAAACAGTTTGGCGCCCGCCGTGGGGCTAAAAATAATAGTGATTGTTTTTGTGTTGTTTTACTGAAAACACAAGTTATTCTATACATTTTTTCCTGCCCAAGAATCTTTGATTTCAGGTCAAAATGTCTAACTTAGTGAATGCAGATGGAAACCACGGTCTTGAGGACCATGGAGAGAATGGTATAGTTGTTCCAAGCGTCGGTGTGCCACCACAAAACCCTAAGTACACGCCAGTACCCATTCCAATGGATGTGGTCCCACGCAATGCACAACACATCGATATAAGATCCCACACTAATATGAGTATACACCAAGAAAACCAACAGAGAGATCGGAAAGCTCCAGCCCTGAAAGAAAGAGAGACAAACGGGAGGAACGGAAAAAAAAAACCTCAGCACATCATTCATATGATCATTGGAGGGACCGATGTTCCTCAAGACCCATGATCAAGCAGACAAAAATTTCCACTGCAGTAGAAGGGCAAATTCAGGGCCGTATGACCGAGGACATCCTTGTATTCAGCGAAGAGAACTTCGAGACCTTATCTCATCCACACAACGATGCGCTGGTAATTTCATTTCTCTTGAATAACATTCAAGTTTAACGTATACTCGTAGATCCAGGTAGCTCGGCCAAAGGTGGTAGAACAGCTCGGACTGCTCGACTAAATCATACCTACCTCCCGAGTCCTCAACGACTTCAACATGGCCGTCGAAGCAATAAAAGGGGAGATCACCCTCCCCATTAACATGTCCGATATAGTTCAGGATACCAAATTTCACGTCGTCAAAGGTGACATGAGGTATAATGCATTGCTTGAAAGACCATGGATACACAATATGAGGGTAGTACCATCAACTCTTCATTATATGATGAAATTTCCAACAAAAGACTGCAGGAAAATGGTATATGGGGAACAACATGCGGCGAAGGAGATGTTCATGGTTCATGAGAAGATACCAACTTCTATATCCTCCGCCTCGAAGGAGCCGGTAAACAAACAGGCCTTCGAGGACGATGAAGATGACTTCTTCACTCCCCGAACCTTCATTGCCCCTGGATAATCGGATGCAACAAAGTCAACGATTGAAGAACTAGAGCAAGCTGCCTTGATCAAGCATCTCCCAGATCGGAAGGTATACCTAGGAACAGGACTAACCCCCAAACTCAGGAAAAAACTCATTCAATTTCTTATTAATAACATTGATTGCTTTGCTTGGTCCCATTTAGACATGACAGGGATCCCAGCGGAAATAACCACCCATCGGCTAAGTGTCGACCCCAGGTTCAAATCGGTGAAGCAAAAAAGAAGACCTCAGTCTGAGGTAAAACACGCATTCATCAAGGATGAGGTAACAAAACTCCTCAAAATAGGGTCTATTATGGAGGTAAAATATCTCGAATGGCTGTCTAATGTGGTGGTAGTTCACACAAATGGGAACAAGTTAAGAATGTGCGTAGATTATAAAGACTTGAATAAAGCGTGCCCCAAAGATTCATTCCCGCTGCCCAACATCTACCGCCTGATCGATGCCACGGCCGGCCACGAGATCCTCACCTTTCTCGATGCCTACTCGGGGTATAATCAAATCCAAATTAACCTCGAGGATAGGGAGAAGACTTCGTTCATCACGAAGTACGGTATATACTGTTACAATGTTATGCCCTTCGGGCTAAAAACGTGGGAGTCATGTACCAACACCTAGTTAATAAAATGTTCGAATATCAAATAGGAAAATCTATGGAAGTTTACATTGATGATTTGCTAGTTAAGTCCCTATGCGCAGAGGACCATTTGAATCATTTGCGGGAAATATTCGACATCCTCAGAAGCTACAGCGTGAAACTCAATCCCGAGAAATGTGCGTTAAAAGTGGGTTCGGGCAAATTCTTAGGCTTCATGGTGTCAAACAGGGGGATTGAGATCAAACCCAAAAAAATCAAAGCCATCGAAGAAATCACGGTGGTAAACAATGTGAAGGTCCTACAACAGCTGACCGAGCGGATAGCAGCCTTGGGCCGATTCATATCGAGGTCATCAGACATAAGTCATCACTTCTTCTCCTTGCTCAAAAAGAAAAACAACATCGAATGTAATCCATAATGCTAACGCGCCTTAGAGGAGTTGAAGTGATATCTAACAAGCCCACCTTTACTCCACACCCAAAGGAGGGTGAAACGCTATATTTGTACCTGACCGTATTTGAGGTAGTTCTAAGTGGTGTGTTGGTTCAAGAAGAGCAAGGTATGAAATTCCTTGTTTATTATGTAAGTTGGACCTTGGGAAATGCTGAAACCAGGTATCTGAACCTAGAAAAATTGGCTCTTGCATTGATAAGCGCATCTCGAAAATTATTCTTGAAAAGACCGCTATGCACCTTGACTTTTGGCTTTTCGTTCTTTCTGCTGCAGCTGTTTAGCTATATTCGTCTCCTTTGCCATCATGTTTTTGTTTTAACACATATCCTCTTCGAAGCATATTGCATAAGCCCAAATTATCAGGCCGACTGGCCAAATGGGCCATCGAGCTCAGGGGGTATGATATCAAGTATCAACCCCGAACGGCTATCAAGTCCCAAATTTTGGCAGATTTTGTCGGTGACATTACGCCCACCCTCGTGCCCGAGGTGGAGAAAGAACTCATGATGAAAATGGGCACATCTTCAGGGGTATGGACCTTATTCACTGATGGTGCCTCGAACATGAAAGGGTTTGGGCTCGGTATAGTTCTGAAGCCACCTATAAAAACCGCAAGGTTGACTAACAATGAAGCTGAGTATGAGGCTATGACTGTAGGTATGGAATTGGCCAAAGGCCTAGGAGCGGAAGTAATCGAAGCAAAATGTGATTCCCTTCTGATGGTAAATCAGGTAAATAGGAGCATTGAGGTTCGGGAAGACAGGATGCAAAGATACTTAGACAAAATTCAAGTCACATTGTATCATTTCAAAGAATGGACTCTGGTCCACATAGCTCGGGAGCAGAATAGCGAGGTCGATGCCATCGCAAACCTGGGATCATCAGTCAAGGAAGATGACATACTCCATGGGGCTGTTGTTCAACTATCCAAATTAGTGATCCAAGAAGGCCATGCCGAGATCAACTCCACTAGCCTGAAATGGGATTGGAAAAATAAATATATCGACTATCTGGAAAGTGGAAAGCCACCCACAGACCCAAAAGAGTCGAGGGCTCTATGGACCAAAGCAGCCCGGTTCTCGCTCGATGAAAATAGAACTCTATTTAGAAGAACCTTTGATGGGGCCCTAGCAGTATGTCTGGGACCGGGGGACACAAATTACGTGCTCTGAGAAATCCACGAGGGCACCTGCAGAAATCACTCCAGTACTGACTCCTTAGTCCGAAAAGTAATCAGAGCAAGCTACTATTGGGACAGCATGGAGAAGGACACCAAAGAATTCGTCTGAAAATGCGACAAATGCCAAAGATTTGCATCAATGATTCACCAACATGGTGAACAGATGCATTTATTCTTGTCACCATGGTTGTTCATGAAGTGGGGGATGGACATCGTTGGACCCCTGTTGACAGCACCAGGTAAAGCTAGATTTATTTTATTTATGACTGACTACTTATAAAAATAGGTGGAAGCATAGGCCTTTGAGAAGATAAGGGAAAAAGAAGTCATTAACTTCATCTAGGACAATATCATGTGTCGATTCAGGATTCCCTCCGAGATAACATGTGATAATGAGAAGCAGTTCATCGGGAGCAAAGTAACGAAGTTCCTCGAGGATCATAAAATCAAAAAGATCCTGTCAACACCCTACCACCCATGTGCAAATGGCTAGACCGAGTACACACCATCATTAAAAACTTGTAAAAGAAGTTGGAAAACGCAAAAGTAAAATGGAGATAAATGTTTCTCGAGGTGCTATGGGCATATCGAACAACTCAAAAATCGAGCACAGGAGAAACACCTTTCTTTTTGGTATATGGCTTCGAGGCATTAATACCGGTCAAGGTCGGGGAACCAAGTGCTAGATTTCGGCATGCCACCGAGAGCTCAAATGAGGAGACTATGACAGCAGCCCTCAAACTATTAGATGAAAAGCGAGAAGCTTCACTGGTCCGAATGGCCACCCTAAAACAAAGAATCGAAAGGTATTATGATAGGAGAACCAATCTCCGACATTTTGGAGTCGGGGACTTAGTCCTGAGAAAAGTTACCCTCAACACTCAAAACCCCAATGAAGGGAAGCTAGGCCCAAACTGGGAAAGACCGTACCACATCCTCGGAGTTATCGATAAAGGATCGTACAAGCTCAGTACCATGGAAGGCGAACAGCTTCCAAGCAATTGGAACATATCAATGCTTAAACGCTATTACTATTAAAGTGTCCGATGGAAGATGCCAAAACCTCCTCCGACTCAAAAACTTTGCGTTTTAAATCATGCATTGCACTATTTTCCTTCGATCGGATTTTATCCCAAAAAGGGTTTTACCAGCAAGGTTTTTAACGAGGCAACATCTATATGCCACCTAAGGAGAACTTAACAAGTATTCAAGGCACCTCTTCAATCAACCTCGAATATTGGGGGGCATCCCCCCGGGAGATCATCTCCTCAAAGAAATCAAGACAAGCCAAAGAAGGTCTCGATAGAAAGATGATGTATCGGACCAAACGCTCGAAAGAACCGTGTCCGCACAAAACAATCGAACCTGCAAATGGTGAAAACTATGTATACTTGTACCAAGTAATAAAAGAATATTTTTGTTCGTTTTTTCCATCAAAATACTTTGCGCTTCAAAGAAGTTTGCTATGTTCACAAAAAATAACTCTAGTGCCAGAAGTTTTCCAAACGCTCGGGAATTGACATTAAAAGACTCAAAGTCATAAGACCTCCAGCCCGAAAACTTCAAGCTCGTAAGTCCTCATTAAGGCAATATCAAGCTTACAAGAACGGCTCAAAGGCCAAAAACTTTCGATGTCTCGGGGACTGTCGCCCCATCAAGCTATCAAAAACCCGAGGTCGTAAGACCCCGAGCAGACAATCTCGAGCCCGAAAAGCCCTCCATGAGGCATTATCAACAATATAAGCCCTCCATGAGGCATCATTGACGCTATAAGACCTCCGGGCATGCCCAAATCTGTAAGACCTCAAACCAGGTATGAATTGTGCTTGTACCAAGTAACCTACCTGTAAAACCTCAAGCCAGGCATGAATCATACTTGTACCCACAAATTGTAAGACCTCAAGCAAGGCATGAATTATACTTGTGCCAAGTAACCTATCTGTAAGATCTCAAGTAAGGCATGTTCATAATTATAAGACCTTACAAAAGGCATAATCTCGATCTTAAAGTTAAGGCTATATATTAGAACTTGTAAGACCCCTAAAAAGGCATACCCTCGATATAGACTCCGAAGCTACTTCACTCGGGGACTAAAAGGCTACGACCAAACATAACGACTATGGTCATAGGGCTCCGGCCAAACTAACGCGAATCAAGGATGCCCGACCGTTGCCATAAAATCACAAGCCTTCAATTACTTCGAAAAGAATCGGTTAATCAGGATACCCTCGACATAAGAAAAAGAGCTTCGATCATATCACCTCCAAACAATAGGCTTTGAAAACAATTCAGCCATCGAGCGAAACCTCCCGATGTGCTCATTCATCGCTACATAACAGCTTACAATCGAGGTTCTTATCGAACCGTCGAAGAGTCGGGCGAACACAAAAACTTCAAAAAGTCTTTAATGAGGGAAAACAAAGCCTACATCAGAGGTCGCACTGACCCAATACGTAAGAGCCACTGTCCCTGGCCTAAATTAAAGGTCCTACCGACCCAATGCGTAAGAGCTACTATTGCCAGCCTAAATTAAAGGTCGTACCAACCCAATGCGTAAGAGCTACTATCGTCAGCCTAAATTAAAGGTCATACCAACCCAATGCATAAAAGCCACTGTCACCAGCTTAAATTAAAGGTCGTACCGTCACCAGCTTTTATTAAAGGTCGTACCGACCCAATGCGTAAAAGCCACTGTCACTAGCTTAAATTAAAGGTCGTACCGACCCAATGCATAAGAGCCACTAATCCCATATTAAATTAAAGGTCGTACCGACCCAATGTGTAAGAGCCATTATCACCAGCTTAAAAGAGCCTCAGGGCCAATTAGAAGTCACACCAACCCAACGGCCGGCCTAAATAATCTCAGGGCCAGTTTCTAGACCTAAAGGTCGATAAACTCGAGTCAAGAACCTGACTCGATGACTAAGTCCCAAATGGTCAATTTTCGACCATCACAAATCGCCCAGCAATGGCAAGAACCCAAGGGTTTAATCCGAGGTCCAAATTTTTGGGCCAATCATCAAAGCAAAGGAAAACTTCAAATGATGAAAAACGAAAGTCTTTTTATATATATTGCTCATAAGGGTACATTTACAAGGCCTATAAAGCCCTTACTAGGGAAAGAACAAATAAAACCCTAATCTACCACCAGGTCTATGCCTTCGACGGCTTCCTCAGAGGTTATGCCCCCACCTGCTCCGGTCACGGTCGTAGGGTATTCAATGGCCTCTTCCCCATTGGGGATTTTGCCTTCGTCCTCATTATCTTCTGATCCACTACTCGACTCATTTTCAGAAGCAAGCAAGCCCGAAGCCTTTTTTTCTAGGGTCTTCACCATCTCGAGATCGGCAGACAGATCAATGCCCCCTGCATGTATATCCTCGAGAGTCCGCCTCCGAGATTCTAACCGAGCATGTTCCATGGATCGAGTCAATTATAGCTCAGCCCCTTTGGGCACTCTCCTGGCCTGAGCATTTGCAGCAACAACATCCTCTTTGTGCGAGGATATAAGCGCCTCGGCTTCAACTTTTATCCCGAATAGCACAGCAACTAACTCAGTATGAAGATCTTTATACTTATTACTCTCCGCCCTCGCATCATGAAGTTGATGCCCGACTAAGACCACCTTCCACCCGAGGGTATCTCCCTCGGAAACTATCTCACTCTTGTACCGTTTGAGTTCAAGAATTTTGGAGTCTCTAGCTCGAAGCTCCTCCCTCACTAGGACATACTTTTTCTCAAGCTACGTTTATCATCCCAAAGGTGTTAAAACGCTGAAATCAGGTAAACATTTAGACAAAGCAAATGGAAACTACATAACCTACTCAGTGAGATGAGTTTTCTCACAAGACACCGCCTCCAAACAGTCTCGAAGACCACGGAGTTCCTCCTCCTTCTTGGTGAAAAGAGCTCTAAGCTCATCAACTTTAGAGGTGAGCTTTTTGTGCTCACCCTCGTAGCGAGTCAACTCAGCCTGAAACCGGGCAAAGGTCTGATGATAAAGCACTTTGGCCTGGAACCACGAAAGACAGAGTTAGAAAGACAAAGATCAGGACGCCAAGCAGAATTTACAAAAATTACATACTCATAGAGCCTATCAATCTCACTAAAAATAAGTGATGCATCGAGCTCAGTGTTTTCCTTAGGCGCAGCAAGAAGCTTCTTAAACGCATCTTTATCTCCGACGGGCACCCCTACATCGGAAGATTCCTTATTTTGGGCATCTTGCATCTCCCTTGGAAGGAAAGTCAGTATCGGAGGTGAATTGCTAACTTCAATAGCCCTGACTGGATCAATCGGGGCCATCTATTTTTTCAGGAAAGCTTCAGAACTAGGCTTCCCCAGACCGCCTACCAAATGCACCTCAGGTCGATGAATATTTTGGTCGTCAACCAGCTCGACGACATTACCCGATACACCCTCGAATGCCTTTTCAGCCCGACACAGGACAACAACAGCACCAAGTTCCAACTTGGAAGCCACTGTCTCAGCAGTATAAGGGGCAATCAAGTTTTTCCCTTCTTCAAATGCTACCAGGGAATAGTCTTTCTCCTCACCTTCAGCTCGGGGACTCCCCGCTACTCCTAGAGTTAAGGCTGCTGACTCAGTCTTAAATTCTTCCACTTTGGCTTTCTTGGATTTCGTAGGCTCAGTCGACGATTCCATTCATCGTTTCTCCTCTTTGTTAAGTTTTAGGGTATCCGCTCAGGAGGTGCTTCTCTCATCAAGGAGGCCTCTTCCAGACCCGCGCAAATACAAAATATAAACACAGGGAATGAGGGCGCAATTGGAAATAGCTCTTCTGAGGGATTCAACTATAGCAGAAGTGAGGGCTCACCATGGTCCTTGGCCTCCCATCGAGCCCTAGACAGGTCATGCCACACACGCTCAACATATGGGCAAGTCGAATCCAGCCCGAGAGATCTCTAACCACGCCGGGGTACATCGCGTTAGCTGCATCAGTGGAAAAAGTCAGTTCAGGGGGAAATTGATCCTAAAGGGAAAGAAAAAACTTAATCAGCGTATCCACTTACGTTTCGTGTTTCACCTTTCAGGGAATGGCATCTTCTCCACTAGGATCAGGTTTGAGATCCTAACTCAGATGAAACGGCTCATCTACCATCCATCCCTAACCTCGTCGGTACAAGCAAATAAGGTTTTCGAGGCCCGACATTGGAGCTTGATAAGGCCCCCTCAGAGAAGTCGAGGACCGTACATTCTGATCAGGTGGTCGAAGGTGAAAGGTATACCCTTAATCATGTTCACATAATATCTGGTCATATAAACAATACGCCAGAAGGACAAATGAATTTGATCGAGAGTCACTTGATATCATTCACAAAAGTCGAGGATCACGGGGTCTATTGAAGGCAAGGATGCCTCCACCGGGCCGAGAGTGAATGGGTAGGTATACACACTAAGGAAGCCGGCCTTGCGTGTTGTTATGTCCTCTCCCCCAGAATGAATCTCCACCAATACCACGTCCCCCAGTGGCAGTCAGTCTTTACCTTCTCAGTGTTGGCTACTAAACTGATATATCAGAACACGGGTTCACACCGTCCCGATTTCGAAGAAGGCTTCTCGACCTTGAAATCGGAGATCGTTTCACAGGATCATGGGATGAATTCCTTAAGATTAGGGGGTGCTATTGCCTTACCCTTAGGCGAGCGTGAAGAAGGGGGAGGCATATCCTCCTGAGGGACAGAGATGGAAGCTTTCGCCATTCTTGTTTAAAGGTTTCAAAGGAGAAAGTAGATCATAATCAGAGAAAGAGCGCAAGAGAGAAGTAAGAAGAACTCTTTTTATAGTGAAAAATAGGGGAAAAAGGAAGAAGTATTTATAGAGGCCAAACATGTACGTTGGAGCAGGCCAAACGGTAGCCAACCGCTACAGTTAATTCAAAGGCTCTTCGAAGGCTATATGGATGCGACTTTTAGTCATCTTTTTTTGTCACATCAATCACTTGATATGATGCAACTGACGTCGTGATGGGTGTATCGAAGAGGCAAGAATTCAAGGTCGTTTCTTATCATTTTTTACTCTAAGAAAAGCAGGGACTATCTGTATACGACTAAAATCAGAGAGCCCGATTTTATGATCTTTATGACATCCCATAACTCGTCTTCAGGAGGCCCGAGGCACAGTTTGAGGCCCGACCCCGAGTGTTCCCTATGCTCGACCTAGGGGCAGAGCAAATCGGTGGCTATGATGAACGAATGGGAGATTCCCAAGGCAAGTGGTTAGAGCTGACCAAGTCCATAAGACTAGTACATGCCCGTACCGTGGCATTAAATGGTTGTATCTGTTACACCTTATACTTTAATATTAGGATAAGTCCTAGTAATCCATATGAGGTTGAAAGGATTAAGACCTCGAAATTTTAACAACCTTAATACCGTTAGATGTTATGTTAGTGTGGTATTTTTCTTTTAAGTATTGTAGTAAAAGTTTTTTAAGTATAATTTTGGATAGTTACCATTATTACTATTTTCAGATATGGTAAATTATACTCATAATATAAGAAAGTTTATGAGATTTTATTTTTTGTAAAAATAAAAATTATTTTCTCACAAGAAAAGAAGGTTATATTTTTACCATTTTAAGAATTAAGCGTACGAATTTTTTTTTTACTCTTTATATGAGATTAGAAAAATTAGAAGTTGAGAAAAATATATGCATTTTTTTACATGGATGTTTTAAATAATAGTGTATGTATTTATTTTATATGGTACCACATGACCATGATAGTAGGTTATATAAAGTGTGTTAAAAATAAATAGAATTTTAAGTAATTTGAGATAATTCTTAATTATGCGGTGTAATTGATTAATTACTGGGTAACGGAACATTACCTAATTACTTAACAAGTGGATAAAGATTGAAATTTCCCACCCACCCCACGTGGCAGCCACCCTTTCTTCAACTGATGACTCTTAATAGAGTTAATCTAGGTGGCAATGTGTTAATCACATAACACTTCATTTTCCAAGGTTTTCTATATACCAAGAACACTTCAATCAATGTTTGGTCAGTAATGCTACCAATATAATATGAAAATAATTTACTAACTTTTGGCATCCACTATTCAGATGCAAATGTCTACCATCCAAAACCAATTCTGTACGCTGATTCCAACAACCTCATGTCTTCATGGAAACTCAAACAGAAAGCAGTTGTGATCTATTAGTATCTTTGAGTCCTGCACTCATTTTCCATATGCTGAGGATTCATTTCGGTATGATTTTTGTATTTGGGCTGCTCTGTCTATACCACTGAGAAAGTTTTCCTTTTTGTCTTCAAAGTATCATTGGTTTTTTTTCCTTCCACATAGTCCACCATATAACCGCTGGTATAGTGTTCCATGACTTTTTTCTCCTCCTTGGCTGCACCATATATCTTCAAGCAAACTCAACATGTATTTGATCTGGTTTGTGATTCAACAAATAGATAAATAAGTGTTTTGCGTCTTCATTATCTTATTCACACACGACACATGAAAAAAACTCTACTGCAAAAGGTGCTTTGTTCTCGATATGAACTTTCATGGTCATATTTGTTCTGGCTGTCTATTTTGTGACAACTTTATATCAGGACTTCACTGAGAAAAGGCGATCCTTATGTTCCTTCCGCACTAAACTATCTGGAATTAACTACTGACCGTGGAAGCTTTCTATCATCTGTAAATAGTTGCTTATTTCCTCCACCCTTGAATAGACAAGTTAATCTTCTACTGTTGCATTGTGATTAATTATTATGCGGAAAAGCGTTAGGAATTGCTCTTGAGGGGTGTATGTTTTTCTATCATCACCTACTTTGGTTGGTCATTCTTGGTCAGTCATAAATTTTCCTAGCAAAGTTGTGTTACTCTTTTTTTGAGACGAAAAGAAAAAGTTATTTGATGCCTTTTTGCTAAGCTCCTAAGACGAGCAAGCTACTGTAGTTAACCTTTCTGAAAAAGAAGAAAAAAGAAATGGCAATTGACATGCAACGAAGCAGTTTACTGAGGAAGCCTATAATAATACAGCCATTCTCGTGACTAAATGAGATACAATTATTGACCCATTTTTTTGTTCCTACCTCGATCCATCGTTACGTCTTTTGCAAAAAGACAGTGTATTAGAAGGAATATCAAGAGAATCATCATAGGTATATTACGGCTATCCCTTCTTTCTTTTTGGCATAACCCATACGATGTAAGCGAAACGAGAAAATGTACAATTCCATAAATAACTCTATTCATAAAAGTATTAGAAATGTCTATATTCTTGAATTTCCATATGTGTTATTATTCTATCGTCTATTTATGGGTCTCAAAAAATACGTAAGTTGATGAAGTTTGTTTCACGATACTAATCAGAGGCATAATGGTCTTATGACACTCCGAAAGATTTTATTGACGTACTTATCATGCATTGCATTCATTTACATTGACACATGACTTGATGGCGTTATATATGCTTATATATATAAATATATGTATATGGGATATGGGAAAAGGTTATGGCGTTATATACGCACCCTTGCCTGATCAGCTGGTATACGTTGATGATTTTGCATATATATATATATATATATATATATATATATATATATATATATATATATATATATATATATATATATATATATATATATATATATATATATATATATATATATATATATATATATATATATATATATATATATATATATATATATATATATATATATATATATATATATATATGTTATGGCGTTATATATACACCACCACCTGATCAGTTGGTGTACGTTGATGATTTTGTCTACAGTGGCTGAGATGATTTGATGGGATGCCCTCAGAGGCTTGATGATATTATGTACGTACAGACCTATGCATTGCATGACATTCACACGCATATGCGTGACATTATAAATATTTCATGATTTACGGAGCTATCCAGACTCACAAGTTGAGTCATTTACCCCTTGTTTCTTCCATGTCATTAATTAATAATGACTTACTGTCATGTTTCAGTTCCTCCTTACATACTCGGTACATTATTCGTATTGGCGTCCTTTTGTTGGGGGCGCTGCATTCATGCCTACAGGTATATATAATCAGTTTGATGAGCCCTCATAGTAGACGAGATTGGCATTCAACGAAGGATCGGTAAGACTCCACCTCATTCGGAGTGCACCGAGTCTATGAGTCATCGTGTCAGAGTCTTTCTACAAACGTATGGGTAAGACGGTACCCTGTCCCATTTGATGTCAAATAGTCTTAGAGGCTTTGTAGATAGAGGTTCAGTTTGTACAGTATGTTAGTGGCCTTGACGGCCCATATGTATTCATGTTTTAAGAATGATGATTCATTAATATAACATTTGCCCACTTACAACTGTACATTACGAGTTGTGGCCATATTGGCCCATGATAGTTATAAAAAGGAAGGAATAAGTTACAGAGAGGTTCACTCGGTCCACTACGGCACCGGGTGCCAGTCACGCCTCCCCAGGTTCGGGGCGTGACAGTACCAGTCGTTTACCTTTGTAATAAATGCATGTGCACTATGTTGGGATTCCCCCTCCTATATAAAGGGGACCCTTGTTATTTTTTGCACACATGATATTCAATACAAGAAAAAGAACATTCTCTGATCTCTAACTTAAACACTCTATATTGTCTTCCCTTTTATTTATTGCTTACATTTATCATGTTTAATTAATTGTTCTTCATCTACTACTCATCATTGATCATAGAGAGCCCTCATTAAAGTTTTTAGAACTGTTAGCCCTTCGTCGGCCGTTTCCAATCGAGTTCATTAGCTTAACCTCGAGGCCCAGTATGTGCTAGCTCGAGACCTCGACTCTCGGTCATTCGATTTGCTTATCACGTTGTCCTTAAGCTCTTATCTCATTTTTCTAGTCTCAAACTTAGCATCTACTGTCTAACAACTAGCGTAAAAATCACGTATTTTTAGAACCATAAAATCAAATCTAATGGTAATTACTATTTTCAAGGTAAACAACTTCCGATCAGGAGACCAGAAGCAATGAGTATGCCCGGTGCAAATCCCGGAAGGAAACCTTCGAGGAAATCCACGCTAGGGCTATGATCTATTGGAAGAGAATGATCAGACCAAGGCGGATGAATACGATGCCAAGTTCTTCATATCTGATGCCAAAGATAATAAGAGAGAGGGCGATGGGGTTGCAGTCCCCGAGGGGAAAGTAGACTAGGCTTTTGATTCTGCGTGTAATGCTCTTAGAGAGCATTGTAGATGAAGCCTTGTATTATTTCACATATACATATATAAAGAAACCTTTCGGTTTTCTCCTTCCATGAATTTCCACTTGCTTGTATTTGTCTTTCTTTGTCTTGAGTTTTGACGTTTGTCAATGATTAGCCAGATGAATTGGCCTTCTAGTAAAAACCCTTAGGTTTACAAATCGGCCCTGAGGCTTGTTATGCTGGCCCGTAAGCTCTTGCGCATTCGATCGGTACGACCTCTAATTTAGGTTACGATAATGGCTCTTACGCATTTGGTCGGTACAACCTTTACTTTAAGTTGGCGATAGTGGCTTTTACGCATTGGGTCGGTACAACATTTTTTTTAAGCTGGCTACAGTGGCTCTTACGCATTGGGTTGGTACGACCTTTTAATTTAAGTTGGCCACAGTGGCTCTTACGCATTGGGTCGGTACGACCTTTTAATTTAAGCTGGCGATAGTGGCTCTTATGCATAGGGTCGGTACGACCTCTAGTATAGGCTTTATTTTTCCCTCGTTGAAGTTTTGTGTTCGTCCTACTCTTCGACGGTTCGATAAGAACCTCGATTGTGATCCATTATGTGACGATAGATGAGCACCTCGGGAGGTTTCGCTCGATGGCTGAATTGTTTCGAAGCCTTTTTGTTGTTTGGAGCTGATATGATCGAAGCTCTTTTCCTTATGCCGAGGGTAGCTTGGTTAATCGGTTCTTTTCAAAGTATTTTTAAGTAATTGAAGGCCTGTGATTTTATGGCGACGGTCGGGCATGCCCGAGTCGCGTTAGTTTGGCCGGAGCCTTGTGACTGGAGTCATTGTGTTTGTCCATAGCCTTTTAGTCCACGAGTGAGGCAGCCTCGGCATCTATATTGAGGGTATGCCTTTTTAGGGGTCTTACAAGTTCGAATATATAGCCTTGACTTTAAGATCGGGATTATGCCTTTTGTAAGGTCTTATAAATTTGAACATGCCTTGTTTGAGGTCTTACAGATAGGTTACTTGGTACAAGTATAAATCATATCTGGCTTGAGGTCTTATAGATTTTAGCATGCCCAGAGGGCTTACGTTGTTGACAATGCCTCATGGAGGTTTTACGGGCTCGAGGTTGCCCACTCGGGGTCTTATGGCCTCGAGTTTTTGATAACTGGGGTGACAGTCCCGAGATATCGAAAGTTTTTGGCTCTAGAGTCGTTCTTTGTAAGCTTGATGTTGCCTCGTTGAGGGCTTACGAGCTCGAAATTTCCATCCCGAAGGTCTTACGGATCCGAGATTTTGATGTCAGTTCCCGAGTTTTGGGAAATTTCTGGCTTTGGGGCCATTGCTTGTAGAAATCGCAAACTTCTTTGAAGCGCGAAAAAGATACTCCTTTGATTACTTGGTACAAGTATACATAGTTTTCGCCGTCGAGGGTTCGATCATTCTATGCGGACACGATTCATTCGATAGTTTGGCCCAATACATCCTTTTTCTATCGAGACCCTCTTTGGCTTATCTTGATTTCTCCGGGGAGGTGATCTCCTGGGGGGATGCCCCTAGTATTCGAGGTTGATTGAAGAGAAGCCTTGAATACTTGTGAAGTTCTCCGTGGGTAGCATATAGATGTTGCCTCATTAAAAATCTTGCCGGTAAAATTCTTCTTGGGATAAAATCCGATCGAAAGAAAAGAGTGCAACGTATGCTTTAAAACCCAAGATCTTCAAGCTGGAAGGTGCTTCAATTTTTCTAACCGGACACCTGCACACAAGTTAGTGTAAGACGTAAATGAAAAAAGGAGACGGTTATACCTTAGTAGCAATGGCATTTCGAGCCTCGATATGCTGCAACTGCTGACTCTGAGGACGCAGTATGGTCCTTTGCTCATTTACTCGGGTGCAACCGAGAATGTAGCTTGTGATTGCTACTTTGCTGTTTGCTTGTCCTTTGGCTCCTTCGATGTCGAAGGTGTTGATTTCGGTGCCACATCGTGCACCACAAACATCTATCTTGCTGCATGCTGCTCCCCGTATACCATTTTTATCCCGTCCTTCGTTGGGAACTTCAATATTTGATGAAGGGTTGATGTACTGCTCTCATGTAGTATATCCATGGCCTTCCGAGCAAGGCATTGCACCTTATGTCTCCTTCAATTACATAAAACTTGGTGTTTTGGGTTGTGCCTGCCACGTTGGCTAGGAGGGTGATTTCCCCTTTAGTTGTCTCGCTTGCCATGTTGAATTCATTGAGGACTCGAGAGGTGGGCACGATCCTGTCGAGCAGTCCGAGCTGCTCCACCACCCTCGACCTGATAATGTTGGCCGAGCTACCTGGATCCACAAGTACACGTTTAATTTGAAATGTATTCTCAAGAAAAGAAATTACCAATGCGTCGTTATGAGGCTGAGATAGGGTCTCGATGTCCTCATCGCTGAATGTGAGAGCGTCCTCTGGTATGTAACCTCGAGTTCGCTTTTCCTTGGTGATGGATATTTTTGTTCGTTAGACAATGGGTTCCTGGGGATGTCGATTCCTCCAACGATCATGTGGATTACATGTTGTGGCTCTTCTGTTTCATTTTTTCTATTCGCCTCTCTTTCCCGAATTTGAATTTTGGCTCGGTCGCTGAGGAACTCTTGGAGGTGCCCTTTGTTTATTAGTCGGGCTACTTCTTCTCAAAGTTGTCTCCAGTCTTCGTTCCTATGACCGTGTGTGCCGTGAAATTCACACACCAAGTTAGGGTTTCTTTGCAATGGATTTGAGAGTACGGGTCTTGGCCACCTGGTGTATTTGATTTTACCTATGGCCAATACGATGTCCAACACATCAACATTGAAGTTGTACTCAGACAATCGGGGCACTTCCATCGGTCGTGCATTCCTATCAAAACCGGCTCTGCTCATGAGTCCCCAAGGATTCTGACCTCGATCCTTCCTTCGATCATTTCGGGGTATACTAATGCCTTGGGGTGTTTCATCGATCTTCAGGGTACGGCTGGTACCTTTCCTTGTTTGGTTTTGGCTCCTTTTCTAGGAGCCTGCTAGGATATACTGAGCCTGAGAGGGCTCCTAGTTGGTCGTCCTTGACCCTAATCTTTGATTGATACCGACTGTGGACATCCGCCAAAGTCACGGCGGGATATTCAACCAAGTTTTACTTTAGCTGTTTCGAAGCTATCGAACTTCGTTCGTTCAAACCTTGGGTGAAGGCCTGCACTGCCAAATCATCGAAGACTGGCGGTAATTCCATTCGCTCCATTTGAAAGTGAGATACAAACTCTTATAGCATCTCGTTTTCTCTCTGTTTGATCTTGAAGATGTCGGATTTCCTTGTATCAACCTTGATGGTACCGGCATGTACCTTTATGAAAGAATCTGCCAGCATGGCAAATGAGTCTATTGAATTCGGGGATAGGTTGTGATACCAGATCATGGCCACTTTTGAAAGTGTTTCTCCAAATTTTTCAACAGGATGGATTCAATCTCATCGTCCTTTAATTCATTTCCCTTTACAGCACAAGTGTAAGCAGTGATGTGCTCGTTGGGGTCCGAGGTTCCGTTGTACTTTGGGAGATCGAGCATTCTGAATTTCTTCAGGATGGGCTTTGGAGCAGCACTCGATGGGAATGGCTTTTTTATGAATTTATTTGAATCTAAACCCTTCAGAATCGGAGGTGCGCCCGGGATCTAATCGACCCTTGAATTGTAGGTCTCCACCTTTTTGTCATTAGCATCTATCTTCCTTTCGCCCGACTCAATCCTCTTTGTGAGGTCCTCGAGCAGCTTCATAATACCGAGGTCGGATGCTGACCCATTGTTGCACGATTTCTCCGGTACTTGTTTGGCTCGAGGATCCGTTTCCGGCATTGCTGTGTTTGGAGTTTTTTGGTGGCTTTACAGTTGAGCGATAGCCAGCTGTTGTGCCTACAACATTTCAAAAATGACATGAAGGATAACCTATCGCTCCTCCTGAGCTGGGGTTCTCTGAGCTTCTTTTTGGTCTTCTTGGTGTACACTCCCATTAGTGTGGGAGCTTATATCGACGTGTTGGCATTGCGTGCGCCCACACCGTGGGGATTGGCTCTGGTGCATCTTCAGGGTTTTGCAGCGATACGCCAGTGCCTGAAATAGCTACACCATTCTCTCCATAGGCCTCAGGACTGTTGTTTTCATGTGCATTCAATGAGTTAGACATTTTGACCTGAGATCAAAGATTCTTGGACAAGAAAAAGTGTGAAGAATAACTTACATTTTTCAGTAAACCAGCACTAAAACATTCACTATTATTTTTAGCCCCACGGTGGGCGCCAAACTGTTTACCTTGAAAATGGTAATTACAATTAGATTTGATTTTGTGGTTCTAAAAATACGTGATCTACTTTAGTACCTGTTGTTAAGCAATAGATGTTAAGTGTGAGCTGAGAAAAAGAGATAAGAGCTTGAAGATAATATGTTATGCAAACTGAATGGCGGGGAATCGGGGCCTCGAGCTAGCCTACACCGAGCCTCGAGGTCGAGCTATACGCTAGTCTGGGGCTGACCGATGAAGGACTAACAGTTCTGATAGCCTTGATGATGGCTATTTATGATCAACGATGAACAATAAATGAAGAACAATCAATGAAACGCAATAAATGTAAGCAATAAATCAAAGTAGAGATAATGGAGAATGTTTAAGTTAGAGAGAAGAGAATATTCTTGTATTGAATATCATGTGTGCAAAAAATGAGAATGGTCCCTTTTATATAGGAGGGAGAATCCCAACATAGTGCATATGTATTTATTACAAAGATACGCAGCTGGTACAGCTATTTAATGTCACGGTACAGATTTATACTATGTTTGCAGGCATTGTCAGCTTTGAGCATGCGCCTTGGTAATTTTCCGCTTATCCAAGATAGTCATCGATTTATGTTTCCCCAAGGTCGGGCAGTGGGAACCCTCGAGGTTGAACCCCAAGTTGTTCCTCGGGCCTTCTAAAGACAAGCCGTGGAATGTCATAACGATCATAAAATCGGACTCTCAGATTTTAGCTGTATACAATATTATTTTCAATTTACTGACTTTGATTTTTTGTCAAGGACAAGAGACCAAAACATCATTGCTCTGATGTAACGTTACTGGGTCTCTTTATCATCTCCACGTCGTTCCATCTGGCTCTTTCAACTATAGTTTATTTGCTAAAGTCCTACCTGCTTCTCTTTGGCATCTCCGTTTAGGACATCCAAGACAACAATCTCTTAGCTCTTTAGTTGCTAGAAAATTGATTTATAGTACTTCTTCCATTAGTAATAATTCTTGTAATGTTTGCCATTTAGGCAAACAAACTCGAATGTCTTTTTCTTTATCAAGTAGTATGCGAATTCGCCTATTGTTTTAATTCATTTAGATGTTTGTCATGCTCATATCGCCTAAAATTCTGGATATCATTATTACATTTTATTCCTTGATGATTACATTAAATTTTTTGGGAAGTGCTTTATGCATGAAAAATTTGAATCTTTTGAGAAATTCAAAGAATTTTATGTGATGTTTAAAACTGTTTTTCACACCACTATTTCAATTTTCAATCAAATGGAGGTGGAGAGAATGTTAACAATAATTTTAAGTCCTTCAAATAAAATGGTATCGTCCACCGTCTTTCTTGTCTCCACACTTCTTCTCAAAATGGTAGGGTCGAGAGAAAACATAGACATATTGATAATGTCCTACATTGTCTAATTTTTCAACCGTCAATGTCTTTTCAATTTTGGACCGATGCTTGTTTGTATGCTATTTGGCTTATTTACATCACTTCTCTTAAAGTGTTGAAATTTAAATCTCCATTTGAGTTGCTTTATTGTCATGTTCCAGATTATAACTAAATTTAAAGTTAGTACTCACAATATTCCTACCTCATAATTAATCTCAAACTCTCGTTTAACACAACATTCTAATCTTCTTCCTCTCCCATACGTCTCCTTAAACAAAAATCCTCTGGATAGCTCAAATCACTCATTTAAATGTGATGTCTCATATCATACACTATCCATTGCATGTCACTCTTCTTCTGTAAACAACTCAAATTCAGACACTGTGAACTCCTATTCTCATCACATGGTAACTCGTTCTCAAACTTGTTCCCTCAAAACCATGTATTCTTCCTCCACTAGCAGCGTCAACGAGTCCCATTTTATCTTCTGTTCAAAAAAACTTGGATTTTGGTACCTCCTCCTCCAAATGCAATTATTATTGTCAACAAATGGGTGTTTCGATTAAAGTTCTTTGCGAATGGATCTGTTGAGAGGTTTAAAGCTCAGTTAGTTGCTCAAGGTTTTTCACAGCAACCCGGGGTAGATTACTTTGAGACCTTTTCTCCTGTTGTCCATCTTAGCATGATCCATTTGATTTTATCTTTGGCGCTTCAATGAAATTGCTTCATGCATCAATTTGATGTGTCACATTCATTTTTAAATGATGAGTTATGGTTTATATGCGTCAACCATAGGGCTTCCAACATCCAGATTATCCTCATTATGTACGGAAGTTGCAACGTGCTTTATATGGTCTTGAGAAATCTCTACGGACTTGGTTTCATCGTCTTGCCTGTTTTTTTCTTGATCTTGGTTTTAAGCAATGTATATCGGACATAGCATGTAGTCACGATAAAAAATCCACCTAGTCGTGATGGCACCTAACTCAATACACTAGGTAAGCCAAATAACAGTCAACACAACTCAAATGAGAATAATAAGTGAAACAATTGGATTTCTATATATTAACCCCAAGGATTGGTAGTACAAGTCATTAGTTACTGAAACTTAGATTTACAAAGCTAGTATGAAAATAAATACAACATCAGTTTGAAATTTACCTAAATAGATTTGAAATCTAAAACTACCAAGAGCAAGTGGTAGTATATCCAGAAAGCAGGTACATGTTCTACGTCAGCTTCCGCCATCAACAACAACTTCACTCCCAAAATCTGCACGCAAGATGCAGAAGTGTAGTATGCATAAAATCGACCCCATATGCTCATCAAGTATCATAACTAACCTCGGTGAAGTAATAAAAGCAAGAATTATAAATGATACTCGTCAATCACCTGTACAATCCATAAATTCCAATAAGTATAGAATAGTAATATGATCAAGTAATGAAATCACAGATAAAAATAACTTGGTGCACACTATTTTTTAACATACTCTGCTTAGTCAACAATCCAGCATATAAGGAAGATATGCAAATAAATCAGGTAAACCACCAAGGAAATTACAAGTAAAGATGAAATGCAATAACCAAATATCAATCCGTTGTGGCGTGCAACCAGATCTAAATGGAAATAACAATACGGCCCCAAGGCCCGCATCAGAATCTCAATAACTGAACCAAAATCAATTATCAGCTCTCCTAGAACCCACATCAAGCAGAAATCCAACGATTTCTCATAATTCGCATGTACATCATCAAGAAGAAACATGAGAGGGTGATCCTAGGGGGTGCTATTATATCCTGCACGGACAACTCACGTGCTTCACGGACAACTTATGTGCTAATAATATCAACTGCACGAATAACTCACGTGTTGTATGAATAACTCACGTGCCAATAATATCAGTATCTGGATCCGCACAGACAATTCATGTATTGCACGGACAACCCACGTGCCAATAAAATCAACAGCACGGATAACTCATGTGTTGCATAGACAACTCACATGCCAATATCATTATCCATCTGACATGGTCACATGCTCAATATTACAATTCACCCGGTGTGGTCATAGGCTCAATATCACAATCCACCTGGCGTGGTCGTGGGAAACCAGTCCAAACAATGATACATAGAAAGCAGCTATACAAGAATACATGTAGATGATCAATGAACCTCAAATTTCATACTTCTGGACTGGTGTAAGTGTCGTACTAAGGTGTAGGCATATGCAAGTGTAATATCATAGCTCAAATCAGGTAAATACATCACGAAATAAACAATTAGCATGTTCAATCATGAGATTAACCTTTATGTAACCTCAAACCTGGTACAAATATCTCAGAAAGGGGTACATATAGGAGAAACATCAAGGCATATAGCTTAGCAATCAACTCAAGGCATATCATAGTCTGAGCACTACTCCGAGCATGAATAATTACCCATGTGCACGTATATGGGTTCAACCCCACACATGTGCACCACCCATAGGACATACCTATCAAAAATAACTCAGGCAACTAGTGCCTTAACCAAGTTTAGGTAAGATACTTCCCACAATAATACCAAAATAATACTCCAAAAATGCCATCATGCGCGAATCAACCTATGAACGGCTCAAAACTAGCCAAAAGCAACTCAAAAATATCTAATAATGCCATAGGAATCAAACCTAAACGATAAAGGTCGAATCTTTAATAAAAAACCTCAAAGTCAACAAAAAAGTTAACCTGGGCCTGCACCTCAAAACCTGACAAAACTCACAAATTCTGAAAACACATTCAAATGCAAGTCCAACCACACTAATTTCACTCAAATCCGATTCCGAATCGATGCTCAAACCCCAATTATTCACTTTAGAAAGTTTAAGACAATACCCCCACCCCCTAATTTCTCTTTTAGATTCATAATCAAAATGCCAAAATCCAAGATGGAATCATGTAAAATAAGCAAATCCGAGTCAAAAATACTTACCCCAATCCAAAGCGAGAAAGTCACCTCAAAATAGCCTAAATATGAGCTCCAAATCTCAAAATGTGATAAAATAAGTAAAACCCTCGAAATATAAATCAAGCTACTAGTGAATCCCCATTGACGGTCAAATAGTCGCATCTTCGACACCACACTTGCAGTCCCCATATCATACCTGAGAGAATGCCTAATCAGGTCGCTCACCGCATTTGCGACCAACCAGCCACATCTACGGCTCCGCATGTGTGGTTGTTCAAGCGCAGAAGCGCAAATCCACAACCTGGTCAACCTCCGTCGGTGCGACTTCGCATCTGCCGCCAATCCTCCGCATAAGTGGACCTTTCCTGGGCACCACCTCTTCATAGAAGTGAGCCTTCCCTCGCATAAGCGGATCCGCACCTGCCACCAAATCTCCGTAGGTGTGAAGAACCAGAATGAGAACCAGAACCAAAACTGCCCATCATGATCGAAATAGACCGAAACTCATCCGAAACACACACGAGTCCCTCGGAACCCCGTTCACACATGCCAACAACTCCCAATACATAATACAGACCTACTAGAGGCCTCAAATTCCATATAATAACATCAAAACCATGAATTGCACTTCAATTCAAGCCAAATAAACTAACAAACTTTCAACTTCCAAAACTCATGCTGAATTATATCATATCAACTCGGATTGACCAAAATTTTTGCATACAAGTCCTAATGACACGACAGACCTATTCTAACTCTTGGAACTACAATCCGGGCTTGTTATCAATAATGTCAACTCTTAGTTAAACCTATAAAATTTCCAAATTTTCAAATTGCCAACTTTCGTCAATTGTAACCAAAACCTTCTAGAAACCTCCAAATGCAAATTTGGGCATATGCCCAAGTCCAAAATCACCATACGAACCTAACGGAACCATCGAAGCTCCGATCCAAGTCCAAATACATAAAAGTTAAACTTGGTCAACTATTTCAATTTAAATCATTCTAGCTAAGAATCATTCTTCCAAATCAAATCTCAAACCACAAAGCATAAGAAAAAATAAAAACATAGAATCATAAGCAAAAATAGAAAAATTCCACTTGGTTCACTGGTTACAACTGGGCTAGGAATGGTTTAGGAGGACCAGGTTCTTGGTTCTTGGCTTGAACCAGCTTCAATATATATTGAAGAATACCCCCATTCTTCTCTTTCTCATTTGCAAGCTCAGACTTGAGAGGGTCTTCTTTACTTCTACTTCAGCCAATATTTTCTTTAGCCTTTCAATCTCAGCATCCTTAGCCCCATTCTCCTGCTCCAATGCTCTAAACTTGTTGTTCTTATGCACTCTCTTGGATAAACTAGGTACTTTGGGCGTAGTTTGGACTTGGTAGTCACAATCAGTCAAAGTTTCACCCCCAAAGTAGTCTTTACTAGTACACATATCTCATTTCTTGAGGAGAACATAGACACGTAAAATACTGGATGAATTCCCTATAGGCTAGGAGGCAAAGCAAGAATGTATGCAACCTCACCAACTCCCTCCAAAACCTCAAACGGACCGATGAACCTCAGACTCCACTTGTCTCTACTCCCAAATCTCATGGTACCCTTCATCAGCGAGACTTTCAAAAGTACCTTCTTGCAAACCAGAAATGACAAATTATGAGCTTTCTGATCCTCATAACTCTTCTGCATGGACTGCGTTGTACAAAGTCGCTCCTGAATCAACTTTACTTTATCCAAGGAATGCCTTACCAAATTAGTACAATACAATCTAGACTCGCCAGGCCCGTACCAACCGCTAGGGGAACGACATCATTGACCATACAATGCCTCAAAAGGAGCGATCTCGATGATGGACTGATAGTTGTTGTTATAAGCAAATTTAATTTGGCCAATAGTGAGAATCTGTCTCACTGTCCTCTGAATTCAATCACACATCCTCTAAGAATATCCTCCAGAATCTGAATTGTCTACTCTGACTACCCGTCGGTATGTGGATGAAAGGCCATGTTGAGCTCTATTTGGATACCCAACTCACTCTGTACCGCTCTCCCGAAATGTGAAGTGAATTGAGTTCCTCGATCTGAAATAATAGAAATAGGCACACCATGCAACCAGACGATCTCCTAGATATAAATCTAGGCCAACTTCTCCAAAGTATATGTAGTCATGACCATAATAAAGTGCATAGACTTGGTCAGTATGTCGATAATGACCCAAACAACATCAAATTTCCTTGATGTTTGTGGAAAACCAACCACAAAGTCCATAGTGATGCGCTCTCATTTCTACCATAGTATAACTAAGGGTGTTAAACGAGTGGGTCGGGCCAGGCTGGGTTGGAATTTTTTAGGCCCGTACGGGTTATGGTCCGGGACGATTGCGGGTTGGGTCTTATCGGGTTTAACGGGTTCGGGTTCATCCGGGTAAAAATTGAACCGTAAAGGTTACGGGTTGAGGGGGTCGGGCCGGGACGGGTTTAGTGTATTTTTTAATTTTTTTGTATTTTGTATAACTATTGTAAGTTATATTAATACAAAGTATTAACATAAAAAATACAATGAAGATGGGAAAAAATTGCACTTATAAATTGCAAGTGCTACATTTATTTCAAAATTACAAAATTAAAGTTTGCATTTAAAAAGTAAATTAACAACAAAAATAGTAAAACTAAATTTTCATGCATAATAAATTAATAATACTTTATATTAATCTAACAAACTAAAACATTAAGCATAAATACGTCTAATAATTTTAAAATAACACAAATTGTCTTAAAATCTTAAATACGAATTTTCGGAGGACGCTCAAGACAATACTTTATATGCCTCCTTAAACTGCCTGTGACAGACCCTGAACGAAGATTTAAGACTTAACCACAGTTCTTGCACTTTACTTTCTGACCTTCTTCATTTTCTTCTACCACTTCAAAGTGTTGCCAAACATATGAGCGCACTCTAGAAGTACGAGGCATGATTTAACTTGAATTGAGATTTGAGAATTGAGATTGAGAAATGAGAATTGAGAGATGAGTGAAGAAATGAGGAAGAGGAGGGGGTATTTATAGTTTTAGAGAAAGTTAATTTTGTAAATTGAAAAACGGTTAAATTTTAAAGAAAAAAGAGGCTATTAATGCAATTAAGGGTGTTAAACAACGGATCCCTGCTAGGGGTGACCGTTGCCAACGGTTAGTGGGCCCCACAAATTTCAAAAAATAATAAAAAAAAATTTAGCCGTTGTACTGGTCCGGTCCGGGCTGGTTAAACCGGTACACGGTACTGTTCACGTGGACGGGGTTTGACCGGTTCGGTTAGCCGTTAAAAAAAAATAAACGGACCAACCCCTTATACCCCTCCTACCTAGCCCCACCCGACCCCTATGTATCGGGTCGGGCCGGTTCTGATTTTTTGCGGTCTGGGCCGATCCGGTTACGGGACAACCCGGACCGTTAGACACCCTTAAGTATAACCATCTACTTAAGTAAACCACCTGGCCTCTAGTGCTCATGCTTAACCTGCTGATAATTCAGACATCTCAACACATATTCAATTATGATAGTACTTGGATGAATGGAATAACATGAACTGTGTACCTCCTCAGGAATCGACTCCCTCGGGCCATCAACATTGGGAACACATATGCGTCCCTAAAGTTGCATAACACCGTCATCTCTGATAGTCAACTCTTTTGCATCACCTCGTAGTACCGTCTCTCTAAGAACCAACAAGTGTAGATCATCATACTAATGAGCCTTAATCCGCTCGAATAATGAAGACTGAGCCACAACATATGCAAGAACTTGATTGGGCTCTAAAATATCCAATCTCACAAGTCGGTTAGCTAAGGACTGAATGTCCAAAGACAATGGCCACTCCTTTGCTAAAATGAATGCCAAACTACCCATAGTCTCGACCTTTCTGCTTAAGGCATCTGCGGCCACATTCTCTCTGCCGGTATGATAAAGAATGGTAATATCGTAGTTCTTCAGTAACTCAAGCCACATGTGCTACCTCATATTAAGATCATTTTGCATACACAAATGTTGAAAGCTATAGTGATTGGTGTAAACCTCACAAGACATTCCATAAAGATAATGCCTCTAGATCTTGAGATCATGAACTATCATAGCCAACTCCAAATCGCGCACAGGGTAATTCTTCTCGTGGAGCTTCAACTGAAAAGAAGCATACGCAATAACTCGCCCCTTCTGCAATACACAACCCAACCTAAAATGTTAGGCATCACAATACACAGTGTACATCAGTGAATAGGAAGGAGAACCAACACCGGTGTTATAGTCAATGTGGTCTTGAGATTCTAAAGCTCGCCACGCAATTATCGGACCACCTGAACTGAACACCTTTCTGGGTCAATCTAGTTAAAGGAGCCACAATGGACAATTTCCCTTCACAAACTGACGATAATAACCTACTATCCCCAAGAAACTCGTGATCTCGATCGTCGTGGTAGGACGAGGCCAACTATGAACTGCCTCGATCTTTCTGGGATCCATCTTAATTACCTCTTTGGATACAACATGCCCCATGAAAGCAACTGAATCTAACCAGAACTTGCACTTGGAGTACATAGCTTATAGCTTTTGTTCCCTCAAAGTCTAAAGCACTATCCTCAAATGTTGCTCATGCTCCTCCATGCTACGCGAGTAAATTAATATGTCATCAATGAAGATAATGACAAATGAGTCAATATATTTCTTGAACACCTGATTCATCAAATCCATAAATGCTACCGGAGTATTTGTCAAGCCGAAGGACATCACTAGAAACTCATAGTTCCTATATCTAGTCTGGAAAGCCCTCTTCGGAACATCCGAAGTACGAATCCTTAGCTGATGATACCCAAATCTAAATTTGATCTTCGAGAACACCTTAGCACCCACATTGATGCGTGGTAACAGATACTTATTCTTGATAGTGACCTTATCCAGTTGGCGATAACCAATGCACATATGCATGCTCCCATCCTTCTACTTCACAAATAATACTAGTGCACCCCAAGGCAACACACTCGGCTTGATGAATCCCTTATAAAGCAACTCCTAAAGGTACTCATTATCTCTCTAAATCCACGGAAGACATATCATAAGGAGGAATAGAGATAGGCTAGTTACCTGGGATCAATGTCAAAATTGATATCGCGATCCGGCGGCATGCCTATTAAATTAGCAGGAAAACATCAAAAATTTCCCGCACCACAGGAACTAAATATATCGTGGGATTCTTGACACCAGTATCTCGAACAAAGGCCAGATAGACTAAAGAACCCTTCTTGATCGTATGTCGAGCCTTCAAGAAAGAAGTAACTTAACTGGATGTATTAATAGATAAACCTCTCACTATGGCCTAGGAAACTCTGGCATCGCCAAGGTAACGGTCTTGGTATGTCAATTAAAAATGGCATGATGCAGAGACAACCAATACATGCCCAGGATATTATCAAATTCAATCATATCGAGCAATTGAAGATCTACTCTAGTGTAGTACACACAAAATATCACTGCACATGACCGGTAAACCCAATCCACAATAACAAAATTGCCCATCGGCATGGATACATACACAGAAACACCCTTTGACTCACGAGATAGATCTCGATAAGGAGCAAAAAGAGAAGAGACACAAGAGTAGGTAGATCCTAGATCAAATAGTACCGAAGCATCTCTAGGTGGATAGAAATAATACCTATGATCACTGCGTCGGAAGCTACCAAGCTGGAAAAGGCATAGAATCTAGCTGGAGCACCACCTAACTAGCCTCCACCTCTAGGGCGACCCCTACCCACTTGCCCTCCGCCTATGTCCGATCGGACACACGGTGTGGCAGCTGGTATGGTAATCATGGGCTGATAGCCCTACTACACTGCCTTGCCCCAAAGTCTGGGACAAAGCCTCTTCACGTGACCAAACTTCCCGTACTCAAAACAACCTCTCGTGATGGGAAAGTGCTGACTCGAGATCTAGCCTTGATAACCTAAGTACCCACTGGAGAAACCCTTAATAGCTGGTAGACAATAGGTGTTCTCTAGAATGGCATTGAAGTAAGGTCGCACTAGAGCGCCCCAAATAGGTTGTGGCGCTGAATATATGTGCCTGCTAGGATGGCCCCTTATGAATTGACTTCTACCCCTACATGTGGAGCCACTGATCAAGAATGTCAAGGCTTTTTATCCCTTGATTTAAGCTTTATACCCTAGTTGCGGTGCTCGATCCTCTGATCTATCTCCACAACCTGAAGGAAAGAAGTCCCTATCTCTTCCTCTCAGGCCATAGAAACATGAATTTCATAGTGTAAGCTCGCAATAAACCTCTAGACTCTCTCTGCATTTCTTTGAAGTATGATAGCTTCCTGACAAGATAATTCAGTGAATGTCGTCTCTAGTCGATCACACGCATCTGACCCTGCTGGAGCCGCTCGAATTGACTTCGTAACTCCTCCCTCTGTGAATAATACCTAGATGGCAGAAAAAATGAGCAAAAACAGCAAGAAGGCTCTAAATATGCACAGAGAACTATCAAACCAGCTTTCTTTAACCCAGTAACAACATCAACCAACTCAGGAAGGAACAAATTTCTAACCCCAAGAGAAATATTTTTGAACTTTTAAGACTTAAACCGGCTATAGAACTTAAAAACCTCTTGGTATTTTTTAAAGAGAAGAATTGCAGAGGGGTATTTTTAACTACTCTAGTTGTTGTCCCCTTCTTGGTCTAAGTCTTTTTTAAAATGTGAAAAATGTATCTATCTGGTGTGTCTAAATTCTCTTCCACTTTGCGAACAATATGAACGAGCCACAGTTCACGGTTGATCACTTGCTTCGAGTGTACAACCCTTGGATCTTTCGAGGTGGGTTAATCAAACTTAATGGACAGGCAAAGAAAGCTCCCTTCTCCTGCATAGACGAAGATAGGGACCGAGGTTGGCAAGGGAGGTTCGTTCGGATAATGACCTAGGACCTCATTTCTCCCGAATTCATGTTGTTCCTTGAGAAGTAGAACTTGAATCATAAGTTTACTTTCTCTTAAGCCATCAAAAAATTTTCTTGTATTTGTTTTTCCCACTCATGACATATCTCATCCGATGTGCAGCTGCCCCCCCCCCCAGTCCCAATTTGTTCCCACATTAGAATGAGTGGATCGAAGGTATATGCAAGAAACTCATCTACTCCGAGTGCGAGTGGCATAAGCTCTCCAAAGGTAAGTGGGAGGCTTGTTCCCTTGGTAAGTGCTTTTTACTAGTAGATCTCTTCATTGTCGCTCTTTATTTCGGCATTGACACAACATTCATTCCTTTTTTTACAAGCTTTTCACTGACCACCAAGCTTCGAGAAGTCGTCGATACCACGATATCAACCTCATCTTCCAAACCCTCAGCATCTCTACAGCCCGTTGCAGATGTTGCTACAGAGAATGAGGAGAAAACGAAGAAGAAAAAGAGATCCCCCGACTCCTCGGATGCTCCTATCGAGATCAAGAAAACAAAAAGAAAGGTTGTGCCCGTGGTCAAGAAGAGCAGCAAAGAAAAGACTTTGGATGCCCAGACCCCAGGCCAAAAGCTTTTCGTTAGTTCAAGGATTTTTCCAAGGATGACGAAGATATGGAAAACACCAACCAAGAGCTGAAAGATTTGGAAAACAATGATTGAGTCGGTGGATTTGGAAAACACAAACCAATAGCTGAAAAGCTCGAGCAATACTGATCAAGAGTTGGTGGCCCTAGTAGAGGATGCTTGTAAAGCTAAACCCTCATTAACTGGAAGGCTAGAAGAAGAACATGTGGTTGCTGCTTCGAAAGAAGTCCCTCCAGTCCCGAGAAGGGTCATTTCTGAAGGCGACACTATTATCGATAGCCATGAGTCACCATTCTGAGGGGATGGCACTTTAAATAAGGGTCGAGCCACTGAAGAGAAGACGACCGAAATGTCCCAGGTTGTGTCTGATGCCACTAACTCATTTTTTTAGGGTGTGGACATTAGTGTGTTGGAAGACTACTCTGAATTTGGCCGTCTGGAGATCCTGAAAAAGCTTGTGCAACCTGAATCAGGTAGGTCGAGTCCGAGCTCAAAGCTGGAGAAGCAATTTCCCGCCCCGAGTGCGGACCTCAAGCGAAAAAGGACGCTCATATTCTCGGTGCTAGTGGACACTAGCATGTTATTCGGGCCAGTCGGAGTAGCCAGCTATCTCTGTTCCTTGGTAACCGAGGAGGACCAAATTTTAACAGCCCATCCCCTTAGTGATATTTTCCACTCTGGGCCTAGGCCCTCACGTGTTTAAAATATGTCACTAGGGTCTAAGGCTTGTTAACTTATATACCTAGCATCTCTCTTATGTTTTGACGATGTGAGACTCTATCTAAAGTCTGGGGTGTTACATATACCCCCTCTTATGGACTTAGCATCCTCGCTAAGGTTTGCCCCACTGCATGGGATTCGCCTAGACTTAGTACTGAGGTTTGCCCTGCCTAACTGGGATTTGCCTAAACTCAGTTGAACTCTGACTCACCATCGGCAAAGCAGATACAAGAGTGGCTTTGATACCATCTTTAACAGCCTAGCCTGTTAGTGATATTGTCCGCCCTGGGACTAGTCCCTCACGGGTTTAAAATGTGTCGCTAGGGTCTAAGGCTTGTTAACGTATATACCCAGCATCTCTCTTGTGTTTTGATGATGTGGGACTCTGTCTAAAGTCTACGATGTTACATATACCCCCTCTTATGGACTTAGCGTCCTCGCTGAGGTTTGCCTCACCGCATGGGATTTGCCTAGACTTAGTATTGAGGTTTTCCCTGCATAACCGGGATTTGCCTACCATCAGCAAAGCTGATACAAGAGTGGCTATGATACCATCTTTAACAGCCCAGCCCGCTAGTGATATTTTTCGCTCTGGGCCTAGGCCCTCACGGGTTTAAAATGCGTCACTAGGGTCTAAGGCTTGTTAACTTATATACCCAGCATCTCTCTTGTGTTTTGCCATTGTGGGACTCTGTCTAAAGTCTGCGGTGTTACACAAATAAAGATGAACAAGGTAGGAGGGACAAACCTTTTCAATAAGGCTTAGCAGGCATTTAATCGGGTATGTCTTCTTTCCCTTTTATTTTAGCGCGTTCTTGTTTCTTGAACTTTCTTTAATAGTCTTCTTTCTCCATATCTCAAGCACCGGTACTTCCCCACGAGAGCTTCTCTAGATTGAAGATGAAGGTGAGTCATCTCGAATTCGGGTTCAAGGAAAAAGTCCGGCAAACAGAGATGTACAAAGCTCTTTGTGAGCAAAAAGGATGAAGTCCTTAGGAACATGGCTGACCCCTCCACTCTTCAGGCAAAACTGAAGAAGGCCCAGAAAGAAGCCTCGAAAGTAAAACAGGACTATTCCCTTCTAGTTGAGAAGGTAAGAGAGCTCGAGTTTGATAATGAGAGGTTAAACGTTAATGCTAATGCCGCAACCTCCCAGGTCCAGGAAAATATTACTCTGATCAACTAGCTCAGGACCGAGATGAACGGGGTCAAGGCTACAGTCGATGGGTTGAGAGGCAAAATGGATTGCCTAGCATCGGAGTAGGATGCCACCAAAGAGGATTTGGGGTCGACTAAGGAACAACTCTGAGTGATGAAAGACAAGGCTGAATAAACTCTCGGCTGAATGAGAAGCTCTAGGCACAACTCGCCTCAGCCGTGGAAGAGGGAGATACTCTTGGTCAAGAGTATATTTGCGCTGAATTCCCAATTGGAAGTGGCTTTGAGCAAGATCTCAGACGCCCAGGATATGCTAACCTATTATAAGAGTGACGTCGAGATAGCCGAAGCCCGGATTAAAATGAAGATGTAGTATGTGAGGTGGCTATCTTGGACGGAGGTTTTCAAGGAGATCCAAGCCACGGGGGTTGACATAGTGGCCAAGATTGAAGAGGCCAAGAGGTTCGAAGTCGAGGCCAAAGTGAACTACCAGCCCGAGGGGTCAAATAGCAAGTTGCGCTCTAATGAAGATTAGGCAGGGAATGCCTTAGTTTATGTTAATTCTGATTCTCTATGCTCGTACATCTTTTGCTTTGGGGCCGTTTCTCGTGCCTCTATAAATATGTTTTGGTAAATATACAGAATTACCTTTTGCTATACATTGTGACCTTTAATTTTTCCGAATTTACTTTTTTCTTAGGACTTATTATAACTTGTGTCTCATATTCAGTAC
This sequence comes from Nicotiana tabacum, assembly GCF_000715075.1. NCBI lineage: Eukaryota > Viridiplantae > Streptophyta > Magnoliopsida > Solanales > Solanaceae > Nicotiana > Nicotiana tabacum. Next base: position 217,423,503 of record NC_134101.1, on the reverse strand, counting down.
GACTAATGTATCATCGTTGCCTTTGCATAATTTTTTCATCGCTCAAATTGTTTGACTTCCAAAGTACGAATAAGATCCGGGTCAAATAACGGCTCCGAGTTGCTTTGAATTCGGAGGATCTGACAGAAAAGAAACTAAGTCTTAATTTCGTGTATTTGAATGATTCATCCGGATATAGTTACTCTTTGCCGAAGGTAACCTTTGCCTTGGCTAAATTTCAAAACCGATTGATTCGATCAAACTAGACATAGTCTTTGTTGACTTAAAATGTGTAAGGACCTTACCTTTTATATTTACGAACTCAGATGTCTCCGAGTCGTTTATACATTGGGTTGAAGCTCTGATAAGCAGGAATTTTAACCTATTATTTGCTCTCTTTTACTTGAAATTTTAGGCCAAAAATGCGTGAAGGTATTCCTGGAAACTAATGTAATATGCTTGCTTGTAGGGATTGTTCAAAATGAGCCAAAGGAGCCATAATCAACTCATAGCAAAACTTGAACAAAAACCAAGCCTCGGCCAAAAGATATGAAATACGGACTGCGTCAGAAAAGTGTTGCCCCGAAAGTATCAACGCGGTCGCGAACACTATTTCGAGGTTCGCGAAATGAAGATTCAGAGATATTGATTGTTGGGCTACCAGAAAAGTGAGGCCACAAAAGTACTGTCGCTGCCGCGATTGGAATTATACGAACCGCGGTTGCTGAGATTAAGAGAGTTCACATTACAAGCTAAAACAAGAAGTGCGGTCCGTGTTAGAATTACGCGGTCGCGGAAGTGTCTTACGCGACCATGATGCAAATTATGCGATCTGCGAAACCATGCTCAACCCAGATCCAGAAGTTAAAAACATGGATCGCGGTTAGAATTACGCAGCCGCAAAAGCAAGATTGCGGCCGCGGTAAGAATTACGCGGTCACGAAACCTCCGCAAGGGTATTTTTGTCTAGAAATTTTAGCTTAGTATAAATAGATCTTTTTGACATTTTTAGGTTAAGATATGTTTTAGCTGAGTACGTGAGACGGCTGCACATTCTGTTTTGGGCAATTTTGTACTGGAATTATCTCTCAACATTAGATTTTCATCTTTTAATCTAGTATTATGAATTTTATCTTTATTTCCTATTTAATTTCTGTTAGTTCCATGAGTAGCTAAACCCATAGCTAGGATTGTGACCCAACCCTAGTGTGGGTATTTGATAGGTATTGAATTTTAGGGCTTGAATTTGTATGGGTTAGTGATATTTAGCCTAGTTCTAGCTAGAACTTTAGAATTAGTGCTTGCAAACACTGATTCATGCCTTTATGACTTAGTTTCTACTTGAGAAAGAGGAACTAAGTCTAGGAAAACTAGGCTAACAAGGAATGGGGTGAACTCAAGAAATTGATAGCCCCAATTAAAGGGTTAAATCTAGAGATAGTAATACCCGACTTGAGATAACATCACTTGAATTGCATGAATACCCATTTGGACTTGAGAAAGCCAAATTGGGCAAAATCACTCATACTACCGAGAGGTATAGAGTGAGTACCCGGGAGTGATAGTTATATTACGACCCCAACTATCACAAGATTACCCTAGATTCTACTACCCGTTAGATATCTACCTAGGTGGAAGTCACTACCCTAGTCCCTTTAAACCCTTGAAAATCAACAAACAAAACATTACACTTAGTTTCAAATATTGCATGCAATAGAATAGAAGTAGAAGTAGAAAAAAATCCAAACATTTGTGGAAGTGTAATTAAGAGCAAAACTCGCATCTAGACTTGGATATAAACCTAATTCCAATTATTAACTCCATGTGGATTCGATCCCAACCTAGTTGGGTTAAAACTGCATCGACCATCCTCTCTACTCAATAATAATGTAGCCTTAGACAAATCAATTTTTGGCGTCGTTGCCGGGGAGTACGGTTTTAGCTATATATCTGAGTATTTGTGTGTTTTGTTTTTCTTTCCTTCCGTTTTTCTAATTTGTGTGTGAATTATTTTCAGGTACCAAATGGCTCTTAACAACGAAGCCCTCGAAAATTTTCCATTGGGGAAGGAGGTAGATGATGATCACGTAGATGAGATCCAACCTGAACCTCTAGTACAAAGGAGAGGTCGAACACCTCATGATAATATTCCAAACCCTCCCCCACATCCACCAAGGGTAGCACATCGGGTGTTGCCCAACGAAGGCTATGCAAGTGCAATAGTCTCGCCCCAGATTAGGGCGAGAAACTTTCAAATAACCAATGGCATGCTTACACTATTAGAACAGAGGGGTTTCTTCACCGGAGCTCCACACCAAAACGCCTACAAGCATCTCAAAGGTTTTTTTGACACGTGTTGGGGGAGCAAGCAAAGTAATGTCTCTGAGGACACATTAAGGTTAAGGCTTTTCTCATTTTCTATAAGGGGGAAGGCTTTGGATTGGCTTGAAAGGTTACCCGACCATTCCATCACCACTTGGGATGAGTTGTCCGAGAAGTTCATTACAAAGTTCTTTTCTCCGTGACATATGGCAACGCTAAGAGATGAGATCCTTGCTTTTAAATAAGATTTGGGAGAGGTACCGGACAATGGTAAAGGAGTGCCCAAACAACGATATGACTGAGGCCATGATCCAACAGACCTTCTAGATGGGGATCAACACTACAAACCAATGTGTAGTTAACTACCTCGCTAGGGACAACATCATGAACACGCCATATGCCGAAGCATGTGAAATAATTTATGAGATGGTGGATACCTCTTCGGCGTGACAAAGTTGAGCTAATGTGCCACAAGGTAATCCTAATGTTGTTCACCTACACAAGGAGCTTCATGACCACGGTCAAGCTATAGCCAAGTTAACTACAACTATGAACCAATTGGCCAAAACTTAGTTGCAGCAAGTTCAAGGACCAAAACAAGTGAATGCCATGGAAGGAGTGAATATGATGATCAACAATAGAAGGCAACGGGGTCAACAAATTCAAAACAATCTGAACCAATTTGAGAAAAGTAGTAGTGGGTACAATCAAGATGATTCATATGATGATCAAAGTGAAGAGGTTCAATATGTGAACAACTATCAAGGTCAACTGAGCAATGCTCCAAATCAACAATAGTGGAGATCATAAGGAAATTGGGAAAATCAAAGTCAACAAGGAAATTGGAATAGTGGCAATAACAACAACTAAAGCAATTGGGGGAACAACAACAATCAAAATTTGGGTAACCAAGGAAAGCCAGGAAATTGGGGGGGGGGGCAACAATAATAGTAATTGGGGAAGAAATAACAATCAAAGGGGTTGGAACAACAATAATCAAGGGAATCAGGGGTCGGGATTTCAAAGACCCCCGATGTATCAACAACCAAACAACCCACCTCCATATCCATAACAATGTCCTAGCTCTTCCAAAAATGAGATGGGACGGATTGAAACCATGTTCGAGCAAATGATGAAGAAAAATGCCGACTCTGATGCCCAATTAGCTTCCCACAACACTTATATCCACAACGTAAGAGTCTAACTTGGCCAAATTTCTCAAGCTTTGAATACTTGCCCTAAGGGGGCACTACCAAGTGATACGGTAATAAACCCGAAGGGTAAGAGCAATACGGGCCATGCTATGGCGATGACTATAAGAAGTGGTAGAGGCAGAGTTACTAGTACCTCTAATACAAGAAAGATTGTGAGTGATGATGTGTTGGTGCAAGATGATGATAAACCAAGTAATGATATGCAAGTAAATGATGATAATGTGAATGATGAAGTCAGGATAGACATTGATGACAACATGGAGGAGACAAAATAATGTGAACCCGTCTAGGGAACAAGTGATAGGCATACCAGAAACGATAGTGCCCAAAGACAAGGCTCCTTTGCGAAGGACTCCTCCACCATATCCTCAAAGGCTTGCAAAGAAAAAAAATGAGAACCAATTCAATAAATTCATTGATATGATGAAAAGTTTGTCCATAAATGTGCCTTTGGTTGAAGCTCTAGAACAAATGTCGAGATATGCCAAGTTCGTGAAAGACTTGGTGACAAAGAAGAGATCAATAAACTGTGAAATGATCAAAATGACTCATCAAGTGAGTGCCATTTTGCACTTCATGGATCCAAAGTTAGAAGATTCCGGTGCCTTTATAATCCCATGCACTATTGGTAGTGCCGATTTCGCCAAAGCTTTGTGTGACTTGGGAGCAAGCATTAACTTGATGCCATATTCTATGTTCAAGATGTTGGAGATTGGAAAACCAAGACCTACTTCCATTAGGTTTCAAATGGCGGACAGGACAATGAAGAGACCATTGGGGATAATTGATGATGTGCTAGTTCGGGTCGACAAGTTCATACTTCCCATAGATTTTGTGATACTTGACTGTGAGGTTGAATACGAGGTGTCGACCATATTAGGAAGACCTTTCCTAGCTACATGAAAGGATTTAGTTGATGTGGAAGCTAGGGAGCTCACATTCCGGGTGGGCGATGAAAAAGTTGTGTTCCATGTTTGCAAGTCAATGAGGCAGCCTAATAACAACGAAGTGTGTTCGTTTGTGGATCTTGTGACCAAGGTGATTATTGAAGAAACATTTGATGTGATTAATGTGGAAGACCCATTGGAAGCTATGTTATTGTATCATAATGTGGATGAGAAGGAAGGTTTGGTGGAATATGTCAATGCTTTGCAAGAAATGGGTTCATATACATATGAGCCCCGGAAACTTTCCCTGGATCTTGAGAACCGGAAGACAACACCAACAAAGCCCTCAATCGAGGATCCTCCCACATTGGAGTTGAAGCCCTTGCCTTCACACCTCAGGTATGAGTTCCTAAGCTCTTTTTCCATGTTACATGTTATTCTTTCCTTGTGCTTAACTAACATGCAGGTAGATGCCACCCTTGCAGTGCTCCAAAGGAGAAAGAAGGCAATAGGTTGGATATTGGCGAATATTTGGGGTATAAGCCCCACCTTTTGCATGCACAAAATCATATTGGAAGATGATGTTAAGCCCTCAGTGGAACATCAAAGACGGTTGAATGAGGCCATGCAAGAGGTAGTCAATAAATAGATCATCAAATGGTTGGATGTTGGGGTTGTCTACCCCATTTCTGATAGTTCATGGACTTTGCCGGTGCAATGTGTCCTAAAGAAGGGGGCATGACTGTGATTACAAATGATAACAATGAGTTGATCCCCACAAGAACTGTTACTGGTTGGAGGGAATGCCTATATTATAGGAAGCTTAACAAAGTGACTCAGGAAGACCATTTTTCGCTTCCATTTCATGATCAAATGTTGGATAGGCTAGTCAGACGTGCTTATTATTGATTTTTGGATGGGTATTTCGGTTATAACCAGATTCTTATTGCACTTGAATACCAAGACAAGACCACTTTCACTTGTCCGTATGGCACATTTGCATTCTCAAGGATGTCGTTTGGTCTATGTAATGCACCGGTTACTTTTTAGCAGTGTATGATGGCAATATTCACAGATATGGTGGAGGACTTCCTCGAGGTGATCATGGATAATTTCTCTATTGTGGGGGATTCTTTTGATTAATGTTTGGATAATCTTGATAAGGTATTGACACGTTGTGAAGAAACCAACTTGGTGCTTAATTAGAAGTGTCACTTTATGGTTGTGGAGGACATTGTCCTCAGCCATAAGATCTCCAAGAATGGTATTGAAGTGGATAAAGCATAAATTGAAGTGATATCAAAACTCCCTCCCTTACTTCCGTAAAAGGAGTGAGGACTTTCTAGGCCACGCGGGGTTTTACCGTCAGTTCATCAAGGATTTCTCAAAAGTGGTTAACCCCTTGTGCAAGTTGTTGAAAAAAGATGCCAAATTTGTGTTCAATGATGATTGTATGAAGGCATTTGAGCTTCTCAAGTATATGTTGACTACCACTCCCATCATTAACGCACAAAATTGGAGCTTACCATTTGAGCTCATGTGTGATGCTAGTGATATGGCGGTAGGAGTGGTATTGGGGCAAAGAATCAACAAGATATTCCATCCAGTCTACTATGCTAGTAAGACCATGAATGACACCCAGGTCAACTATACGGTGACCGAGAAAGAACTCTTAGCCATTGTCTTTACTATGGAAAATTTATGCCCGTACCTCATGGGTACCAAAGTGATTATTCACACCGATCACGTGACGTTTCGTTATTTGATGAGTAAGAAGGACTCAAAGGCTAGATGGATGAGGTGGGTACTTCTTTTACAAGAGTTTGATCTTGAAATCATAGAATGAAAAGGGAGTGAGAGTCAAGTGGCGGACCACTTGTCCCGTTTGGAAGAGGAGGGGAGGCCCCATGATGGCCTTAGGATCAATGATTCATTTCCGGATGAATAATTCCTTTCCATGTCTTTGACCGGGATGTCTTGGTTTAACGATGTGGCTAACTATCTTGTGAGCGGAATTGTCTGGAATGAGTTCTCTTCAAACCAAAGAAAGAAGCTCAAACGGGACTGCTTGGATTACTATTGGGATGAGCCATATATTTCTAAAATTTGCAGCGATGGTGTTATTTGGAAAGGTGTTCCAGAAGAAGAGATATTAGGTATTCTTGAAGCTTTCCATTCCTCGCCCTATGGTGGTCACCATGGTGGGGCGAGAACTACTACAAAGGTCCTAACCTGTGGATTCTATTGACCTACCTTGTACAAATATGCTAGCGAGCTTGGTAAGCGGTATGATGATTGCCAAAGAGCCGGTGGGATATCCAAGAAAAATGAGATTCCTCTCACCACCATCCTTGAGATCGATATTTTTGCGGGAATTAATTTTATGGGTCCATTTGTGAGTTCGTGTGGGAACACCTATATTCTTGTTGTTGTGGATTACGTTTCCAAATGGGTTGAAGATGTGGCTTTGCATAACAATGAAGCACGGAGTGTGGCAGCTTTCTTGAAGAAAAACATATTCACAAGTTTCGACACCCCAAGGGCCATCATTAGTGATGGGGGTTCTCATTTTTGAAACAAAGCCTTTGACACTTTGCTCTCCAAATATGGTGTCACTCACAAGGTGTCAACCCCCTATCACCCCAGGCAAGTGGATAAGTTGAAGTCTCTAACAAGGAGATCAAGAGTATTTTATCAAAGACTATCAATGCAAACTGGTCTGATTGGTCAATGAAACTTGACGATGCTTTATGAGCCTATAGAACAGCTTACAAGACTCCAATTGGTATGTCTTTATATCGATTGGTGTATGGGAAAGAATGTCACCTCCCGGTGGAATTAAGTATAAGGCTATGTGGGCGTTGAAGAAGTTTGAACATAGAGTGGGATGTAGCTGCCAATCTTCGGGTGGAGCAATTGAATGAACTTGATGAGTTTCAATTACATGCTTACTCCAGTTCGTCATTGTATAAGGACAAGATGAAGTAACTACATATAAGTATAAACGGAATAAAGAATTCAAAGAAGGTGACTTTTTTCTCTTATTCAACTCTCAGTTATAGATATTTCTGGGAAAGTTAAAGTCAAAGTGGAGCGGTCCCTTTGAAGTGGTGCATGTGACTCCTTTTATTGCTCTAGATTTGAAAAAAAGAATGGTGAGATCATTAGATTCAATGGGCACCGAGTGAAGCACTACCTTGGCAAATTTGATGATAGCCATGTTGTTACATTGATCCATTTCAAGTGAATGATGGTAATATATGTCGTGCCGCGACGTTAAATCAGGCGTTTCTTGGGAGGCAACACTTGTATTTTTCTTTCTTTTGATTTTCTTCTTAGATTAGACATTATTTGGACTAACTGGATGTGAAGTGTATGTATGAATTGGTTGTGCAATGCAGGAATTTGACAAGGAAAAATCTGTCTAAGTGGTGAACTTTCGCAAACCGCACCCAAAATTTTGCAGAACGCGTTGAACACTTCGCGGCCGCACAATTCTATGCGCGGTCGTGTAGTTGAAATGAGCAAAATGCCAAATCTCTGAAGTTGGCCTGTCAAAAATCCTATAGAGTTTGCGGCCGCTCCCATGTGACTGAAGCAGTTTTGAAAAAGGTAAAATAGTGCGGACTGTAATAAAATTTCGTGGTCGCACTCAGGTAAGGCGGTGGGTCCACTGGTCCTAATGATGATCATATCAAAGAATTTCTTTAACAATGAATCAATGAAGATCGAAATCAAGTAAATATTCTTGAGTACAACCACAAGATAACTCAGTTGATCGAGGCTTATTACACTGATTGAGGTTTTTTTTTTCTTGTTTCTTTTTTTTTAGCTAGAATTTGAACACTGATCAATAGTTGCACCAATTTCATTGACCACTAAACCACACCCTCAAGCAGAGACGGATTTACGTGGAGGAGGGTGGGGTACATGCACCCATGCTCCCCTCCCTAGGCTATGTATAAAATACTATTTTTTTTCAATTATATGCTTAAATATATTTGTGGTCACCCATGCTCAAGTGATTGTTATGGTGCATTGGTGACTAAGTACCCCTCTTATCTCCTTTTTGTCCCCAAGGTCATGGGTTCGATCCCCATATAATTCTTTTTGATTAATTCCTTTTATAATTAATTACAATAAATAAATTCCCAATTTCCCACACCCTTTTCAATTAACAACATATCCCTATGCCCTTTCTTTCTTTTCAATTAACAAACAAATACATTTTTTGTTTACTTTTTTATTAAAAAAAATTCTTTTTTCCTACTTCTTTTTTATTTTCTTCTCCTAATCGTTCTTTTGAGTACAAAAACTTTGAAATCCCTAAAAGCAAAGTACTCATGACTTGTCTCTCTCGGCTCTGAGGCTCTTAGTGGTTTCAAAGCAGGAAAACCCCTGCTCAATATTAAACGCCGTTTTTAAAACTTTTTTGAATGAATGTTTTATTTGCTATATAGAGCGTGAGATATTTAAAATTGTTGTAAGTAATGATGTTATTATTGACTGTTTTCAATAAAAACTCATTGTGGAAAATTGTAAAGTGAATGATATTTTTTGCGAATATAGTATTAATATAGTTTGCTTGTCAACTTGCCGCCATCATAAAATTCTATATAATGGAACCAAACATCTATCTTAAAGATAATAGTGCACCCATAATATTAAAATCCTGGATACGCCTCTGCCCTCAAGTACCAACTTCCGACCCTTTACTTCTAGACTAGAAGAGTTGTACTACATGCCAAACTAGCTAGCCACAAATCGTGATCTATATGTAAGGAAACATACATGTTTATATAATGTGGTACAGAAACCACTATTTTTTTTTTTTTTTTGGTAGCAGCGGGTTTGAACTGAGAAACATGGAATATTCACTTTCCTAAAGGTAAAACTTGCATGCTTGAAGTATAGCAAAATCTTTCCACACATTATTCTATCCTTGGAACTAGTATCGACAATAACAGGTTTAAGATGATCTCTATTTTCTTTATTAGAAAAAAACTCATTTTAAAGTTTACTATTCCAAAAGTAGTCTTATTTGGTAAGTTCAAAGCATCTATAATAACCGGAGGGAATCTTGAAAGAGAAAAGGATTTCAATAGTATTACACAAGCAAATACAAAGGTCTCACATGATTTAGTGTTATGTTTGAAACATTGTTGCAGCAACAAACATAGACAAATACAAAGGTCTCACAAGATTTATTCTTAGGCTTGAAACATATTACACAAGCAAACACAGCAAACAATTCAAGTTTGTATGATAAAAGTCCACAATAACTAGCAGTGTGAACTTCCACGAATTTCCCTCTTAATCACAGCATCGCGCCCTCACCTGTCACGAACTGCATCCAAAATCAATCATTAGAAAACTACCATACAATACTTCTTTGGCTCAAACTGCAGGACATAAATCAAACTAGTTTAACCAGTTAAAGTTTGACCACACAATTTATGTAATAAACTTACTAGTGCAGAATCTTGGCCAAGGGACTCCTGAATTTGCTAGATAAAGATTTTGAATCCACCATTTCCCATGTCATCAACTTGTGTATCCTGAATTTGCTTAGCGATTCAGTGACGGAAAGGCTGCACCAACTAACTTCAATGCTTTGTATAGAACAGTTGTAACCGAAACAAGAAGGGATCTCCTTAAGCTTCTTACATCTTTGCAAAACCAATTTCTCAAGACTAGGAAACGCATCATCAGAGACATCCCATTGAGAGATAACTACATCGTCCAGTTTCAACGCTTTGAGTGCAGGGAACTCATCATCTTTGACTTCCCATTTTTCTCCCTCAAAGGCTTTACGTAGCAACTTGAGTACCTCAAGGTTAGGAAGTCTTGCAATTATCGATATTTCTTTCCAGGGTAGGCGAAAATTTGAAAGTGTCAACTTCTTGAGATTCTCTGGGAACTTAAATTCACAGGGTTGTGACAGTTTTTTGCCATTAGAAAACACCTTCAGCGATTCCAGATGAACTAGAAAGTCCAATATGGGGAAACGAATGTAATCCTTTCTCAACTTCATCGAATAATAGACGGATTCCAAAAATCTACACTTCAACTTTTTGAGATTGGAGAACTTCCTCATCATTTTTTCCATGTCATCTCCATAAGCAAGAGATGGGGTCGAAAATGTTTCCAAATCATCTAATTTGGAAGAATTCTCAATGACCTCCTTTGCGAAACCAAAAGCAGCACGATCATTTATGTGCACATGTCTCAACCTTGCCATATCCCAAAGGCTGTCTGGTAATGCTACTTCCCCTCTCAATCCTTTAATCAGAAGTGTTTCCAACTTTTCCAACTTGTATATCCAGGCGGGAATGGAAGTCATGCCAGTTCGAACAGCTAAAAATGTCAAATGAATTAGCTGTTCAATTTCATCTGGGAAGGAATCCAACAGGTTGATTCTCTCTAAATCCAACACCTTAAGGAGTCTGAAGCATTTAATGAAGGAGACAGACAGTACATTCGTCTCTACATTATTAGCTGTCATGAGCAACAAAGAGCGAACAGGGGAACCAACTAGCCTCAATGAGGCAAATCTGCCATCAGGACTTACTAACATTCGACGTCTCTCTAGATCTTGTAAATCAATATCGGGAGAATCCTTATCTTGATAACTGGTAATGAAAATAAAGAATAGTGAAGAAAAGACCAACAATTATATCAATTAGTTAAAGGAATTGAGGATACAAAGGAATTTATGAACAGTACCTGTATACATATTGCCAAAACTTTTCTTCTTTTGCTTTATTCTGACAAAATTCATGCAATAGATCATGAATTCGGCACGATTTAACCCTGCCATTATATCTCATTTTTGCATCCATTACTAGGCTTCTGCTAATAAGATCGACCAAGTATTCTTCTGCCATATCTTCTAAGCTCTTTGGTTTATGTTTTCTAACCAAGCCCTCGGCAATCCACTTCCATGTTAACTTTGAGACTGGAATTTCTTCATCTTCCATGAATCCTCCAAAGTAAAGAAAACAAGGTTTAAGATATTCAGGTAAATGCTTGTAACTTAACTCTATTATGCCTCTACTGCTCGAGTCACCAACTGTAGTAGTGCTTAGACTTTCTGCAACTTGTAGCCATCCATCTTCTTTAGTCTCCATCTTTCCAAGAAGACCAGCCACCAAAACAACTGAAAGGGGTAATCCTTGACACTTCTCTGCAATTCTTTTACCAACATCCACAAGTTCTGGAGGGCATTGTTGGCCTTGAAATAGCTTCTGTACTAACAACATCCAACTTTCTTCATTATGAAAAAAACGGAGGCGCAAAGGATCTGTGGTACACTTGGCATATGAAGCTACTTCAGCATGACGAGTCGTTAGAATAATTCTACTTCCTTGCTTATCATCTCTAAAAGGAGTCTTGACATCATCCCATGCTTCAATGGTCCAAATATCATCCATGAAAATGAGGTACCTCCTTCCCATGATACTTCGCCGCAACAGGTCAGCCAAATCTCCCTCACTCTTTTCTTCAACATTTTCTGGAAGTGCAATATTGATTTGTTGTAAAATGTCAATCAACAATGATTTCTTTTCATATCTTTCAGAAATGCAGCACCACACACAAACATCAAAGCGATTGACAGCTTTGCAATCATCATATACTTTCTTGGCCAAAGTGGTCTTTCCAAGTCCAGGCATTCCAAAAATGGTTATAACATCTAAGTCAGGGGATCCTCCAATTACTCTCTGCTTTAATGTTGCCAAGACATCTTCAAAGCCCACTACTGCTTCATTTATAGTTGGCTTCTCAATATGAGTGGAGATACGGGAAATCTCGCCAAGAGAATGTGTTCTGGAATCATACAAGTCACTGGTTGAGATCTTTATGACTCTTCCTTTGATAAGCTTTATATCTTCTACAATATCAGAAAATGTATGGTGCCAAATCGTACCACCTCCATTAGCAACATATGAGTCAATGGCATATTCCACTTCATACGCTACACCTACCACTTTTTCCCATACACTTCTCAACTCAACATGCTCATTACGCTGCTGGGCAATTTTCTCAAGAAATTCTCTTAGAAATTTAAGCTCCCTTTGAATCGTCTCGACTTGACGCTTTAAGAGAATAATCCGGTCACCCTTAAAGTTTAAGATCTCTGCTAGATTTTCAACGAGTAAATCAAGAAAACCTAGTCCATCAGTCATGGGGAAATTAGTTCTTGACAGTTTTGGAATTTTAGGACAAATTTCTCTGTCCTCTGCCTTGATCAACTTTATTTTCTGTAGCACATCAGAGAGTTGAAGGTCCATTCTTCCTGCCATCCCTTCAACATCTTTTTTTGAGCAATGAGACTCAATGATGGTATCTATTTCGGCAGCCACCACATCAACACAACTTAAGAGATGGTTTCTTCTTTCTTGCTTTGCATATTGCTCTGGCAGATCCAAGAGAAGCGTTCCCAGAAATTCAAGATCCATCAGAAGGTTATCAAAATTATCCTTCACAGGATCTACTATATTGATCTGATTCTTCAAGAGTTTCCTTAAACTGATCTCTGACTTGATAAGCTTTACCTTCACTGATAATTCAAATGGGCCATGAAACAACATTTCATCCATGTGTTCAGTCACATTTGTTATGTCACAGACGTTGATGACATGTTCAAAACTGTCAGATAGAGCTTCAACGTTCCTTGAGTGACAATCACATTGCCAAAGAACATCTATTGCAATTGTTGTCAAGGCTTTCAGCTCCTCAGAAAGGATTGGGATTTCACCTTTCCAAGAAACCGTTGAGTTGGGAATGGATTGCTGTAGATCCATCAGAAAGAATTCTGCCTTGATGAGTTTGATGATTACTGTCAGTTGAAGAAGTGAAGAAGTTACTTGCGTTGACACCTCTTCTTCCTTCAACAAATCAAGAGGAACTGAAGGAGCTGCTTGATTCATCTTGTCAGATTGAGCCTTGACATATGTCAAGAGATCATCAAACTTTATATTCTCACTACACTGTCTCCGCAAATCCTTCAACAAAGTTATCAAGAAACTCTGGTCTTGATGGATGGTTTCAATTCGGAGAGCTTTAGAAATCAAGGACGTACTCCCTTTATCAGCAAGCTCCATGAAATTGTCGACAAGAGAATCAATAACGGCTACAACAAGCTTGCTGCTGTAGGGAGTACGATATTCTGATTGTGAAGAATGTGAAGCCTCTAGGGCTATGAGATAGTTGTCTCTCATCTCTGCCTCAAAAGATTTCATCCTACTCAAAAGATCCGAAATTGTGTGACTCATTTCATGTTCCATCTTTCTACTTAACTTTTCAGGATAACACCAATAAGAAATGCATGCTGCTTCACCAACTAGAGCTATAATACGAGCCACGAGATTCTCCAGTCTCTCGGATTTGATGAAAAATATGGACGTCAACTTGAGGAATCCCCTGAGAAAGCTCAGCTTTACTTCAAATATTTCCATTTCTCTTTTCACAGTAGCCTTAGGTTTGAGTCTGTAGCTCACTAAACACTTCAGATTCAGAAGAAGAGTGCTGATAAATTCTATTGCAAGTTGAGTAGGCATGGGTGCACCCTGTGCCAACAATGCCTTCTTGAAGTAGAGGGGAGGACTGTTTTCTTCACACTGAAGATCAGAGTCATTTGCGGAAGAACTCAGGAGGGAATGAGCACGTTCTACTTCTTGTCGAAGATCAAAATCTTTGAGCATAGAAGTCAGTTGTGATTCCAAGATCGACAGAGCAAAGTCTACTCTTCCGTATTTTGCATTAATACATGCCTCATGAATGTTGGTTCCTATGGTTTTCATGGTTTGGTGGACAAGATTGAACTCCTCCTGCCCACTTGGCTGTCTCTTCAGAATGAATTGTAGATATTGAAGTCTTATATCGAGCTCCAAGGCCACATGTCTGATTTTTATCTCTCCATGCTTCTCCAACCATTTCATACACGTGAAGGGGTCTATCATCAACTTTTGCTCTCTCCTTGAGTAATGAGTGCATAAGTCTTGGATGCTCTGCCAGAAACCAAAGGAAGGTTAAATTAATACTTCATTGTATTTGCTAAAGCAATTGCATGTGTTGCTTTCATTAAGAAGGTACTTCTGCAAATCACATCAGCTATGAAAGTTGGTAGCTCAACTTTTCCAGTTTGCTAGAGTCTACCCAAATTATTGAATCGAGTTGTAAGATATTCATGGCATTCATTTTATTGCTATATCTATTCAGTATTCATATTCCTATGTGCAAAACTATGAAATTAGTTTAGCACTTTAGCCATAAGTTCTTAAATTCGTAATTAGGCCTTCCACCTTAAGCATCTCATATAAAGAAGTCTATTTCTTAAATGGTCACTGAAATTAGTTAGTTAGTGAAACTAAAACATAAAGTCACTTGTCTTTATTTTGAGACAACTCAAATTAGCACCAATCTCTTTAAAAATAAAAGCAGCCGGAGAAGCTGCCGAATATGTGATGTAGCATTGCATTTAATATAAATCCCTTTATTTTCCATGTCATGTAAGAATGGGCCCACACTAAATAAACAATTTTTCTGATGACACTCAATGCTTCTTCGAAATACAATCCCAATTATCATGTACATAAGAAAAACCTCAACAATTCATTGTAAGAATTAAGCCGAAACCTATAAATTATTTCTTCTCCCCTAGAAAGAAATGAAACAGAAAATAAAAATCCATTATCATCGATTAGGGTTATAGGTTAGGGGGTAGTAGAGCTTTCCTTACTTCATACCGGGGGTGAGGCGGGGTAGGATTAGGGTTGATCTTAGATGGCTTGCAGTTTATGTTGAATCCACACTATCCTTGTTGTTTATCTTAGCCCCGGGCCTTAGTTACTGGTTACTGTTATTGCATGTCATTTATCTTTTGGTTGTTATGCTTCTGTTACTATTACGGTTTCTACTGGAGTTACTAATGAATTATTTTTTCTCTCTCTTTCTTTTTTCTTCTCTGAGCCGAGGGTCTATCGGAAACAGCCTCTCTGCCCTATCGGGGTAGGGGTAAGGTCTGCGTACACATTACCCCCCAGACCCCACTTTATGGGATTTTACTGGGTAGTTGTTGTTGTTGTTGTATTATCATCGAAATTCCAGCTTAATATTTGCACGAATTGTTCTTCTAACAAAAGAGATCCTACCCCATTATCTTCAATGGGAATGAACAAATTCATAAAATTACAGTTACTTTTTTTTTTGGCAAAAATTTACTACTAAACTCTACTTTACCCCAAAATTACAACTCGATTATCGTGTGTACAAGAATACACCTAGAAATTCAATGTTAAAATCCAGCTAAAACATATTTATTATTCTTTTTTCCCTTATAAGATAAGAAGAAGAGTATTTAAGGAATGTTACAATAGGATAAGGAGGTAGAATAATAGGAGCTGAAGGCTGAGACAGATAAGGTGGTGGATTATCACGTTACGTTGCTCTTCAGTAGCCGTTCCTAATTGTTCTCTTAGCTCCAAAGCTAGTTGTCAAAGGCTCATTTAAAGCACGCTAAAGCCCTGAAGCTCAGAAAAGCTCATGGAGGGCACTTCACCTCGCTTAAGCTGCACTTCAGTGAAAGGCAAGGCGCTAAGACATGCACCTCATTGCCCATGAGTTTTATCGGGAATCAAGTGGTCACTAAACGACAAATATAATCAGAAAATAAATGTATTATATGTAAAGGAAAATATTATAAATGAATTTATTACTTTGTTCTTGACTTACATATATGTTTTATTTTTTAGCCGTACTTGCACCTTTTTTTACTAAAGCACAAACTTTAAATTCCCTTTGCGCTTAAAGCCCTAATAGACCTGCAGTATTTTTTTTTAGAGCTTTTCGCCTTCTATGACTCCATAAAAAGGAAGGAACTTCTATTAATTGATTAAACTCACAAAAGGATGGCCCCTAACTTATCATGTCACCGTAGTTTATTCTTTTTATATTCATTACTTTTAAGAATAAAGTAATGGCAACCATGTTTTGAGTTTACTTATTTCAAGACTTTGATAACTTGGAAACTGAGAAACTAAAATGAAGTATAAGTTAGATACATATACTATATATAGAACCCAATCTAGCATGTCAGCATAAACCTTCTGTTTTCAAGATGAACTCCAAGGTTTATGTTTGGCTATTGCTTTGGAACTTTACACTTTATTTGGATGCTTTTCTAGCATTGTATAAGCAATGATGTTTGACTATCAGTGACTTTGTGTTCACAAGATTGATTACTTTACTGAATGCAATCGTATATATATGTTATCAAGGGTGAAGGGTCCTCCTAGGAGCATCTTTGATTGTTATCTTGGTTTAGTCTAGCTAATTTGAATTCCTCCAACATATTTTAATGTTTTGAATTAATGTATAAGCTTAATATGAAGTAGGACCTTCTTTACGGTCCTTCAGGTAATTGTGACCTTAAAATTCCTAAATAATAAATTTTTCTTTCTAATTAAGAACTGTTTTAAAAGTCTTGTTTCTCTAAATTTACCAGAAGTAGAAATGTTGGAAGAACTATTAAGATAAAGTAATTCACGACAATATGACATTTAAGATATCAATGCATCAAAAACTATTAAGGTCCAATGCGCATAAATAAAATAAAAAAGTGAAAGCAAACAATTATGGCAAATAGCAAGGAATTGGAAGCAGCTTAGGAATATAACTGTAAATAGCAATCTTGTCGTAGAACAAATACAGCAGGAGATTAAGTGTAGATTAGAGATGTTACAGGGTACAAAAAGAGCTAGTAGATATCAAGTGTTATTCCACAAATTATGTAATTAGCTGTTCTTTCTTTGAGGCCTAGCTGACTATTAACAACATTTCTAGAAGGGGGTTAAAGTTCTAGGTGCTCTTTTGGGTGTATCAATTTGGTTGTTAGTGTGGTAAAATTTCACATTTATTACCGAAAATAAATAAACTATGGCAAATAGTAAGAAATCCATAAAATACCTTTGGATTGATAGCAAAAGAGTGATTGGTTGCCTCTGCTTCCTTTTCCATAACTTCAGCTCGTAAAACATATATCCTTCGTATTACTTCCTGTCCTTTCAATTTAAGATTCTCAGTGCTCTGTGTTAACCGATCAGCTATTGAAGTCCCCAGATAATGCAGAGTTTCAGACAGACCCTTGGTTGGAAACTTTGAATTTTCCTTAGAATTGTGTAACTGAACCACACTGTCTAGGACAAAGTCCACAAAATATAATGGAAGATCGTTTATTGAAGTATCAAAAGTCAACAACAGCTCTGAAGCTTTATGCAGACGAGTAAGAACCTCTCTGGCATCAATCTGGATTAATTCCTCACACCTTCTAATCAATGCAGAAAGACATTGCCTAAGTCCTCGGGCAATTTCTTCGGGGATGTCATCAAGCCAATACAAACAATTCAGGCATGCCACTGAATAAGATATGTCGCTGGTAAACTGCAGCCAGATATCTATGTTGTTTTCGCGATTAGCAAACCCATCTCTGATGGACCAGCGCAACCTTCTCTCGAATGTTAGCTTGGAAGAAAGAGACTTCATTTTCTCAAGTAGATCAGGAGCAAGACGATCAGCCATGCAATCGACCAAATCCTCCAAAGTAAATGAGACAATACTGAACATATCAACACAATACGTCCCCCACGGCTTATTTGATTTCCATAACCGGACAAGAATTTCCCTGATCTTTGGCTGAATAGCTTTTCGTACTAAGTTACTCGCTATACCAATACGACCATCAGAAAGCCTATTATTCTTATAATTACTGCAAATCGTAGACATATCACTTACTTGATTATTTATGAAGAAGAAGTGATTCTTTAAAGACTTGGGGAGTGAATACTCGGTCAATACACGCAAGATGCATTTCAAGAATCTTGCTTCCATTTTAAGTATCCGGTAGTGGCATTCATCATGGACGCCAACGCAAAACTCACCCACCAAATCATTTGGCCAGGTGTACCAGTATGTTGTGCTCAGATCCATTTCAAGATTTTGAAGGACGAGGACAACAGTGTAACTGAAAGGAAAACTTCAATTTTAGGACTGCAACTATGCACAATGTTCATTCTTAAAAATATAATTAAATTATGCCAATTTGGTTTTGACCTATTTTTCAAAGTATTCTCCATAACACTTACGTTCCAAAGCAGACTTTCCCACTAAGATTTCATATTGAATACGTATATTAGTTATTGTTATACATCAATAATTGTCCGTCTATTTGCATTCTAAAGACGACACTATATATCAAGGAATTATTTGCAAATACGTTTCAACACCAACAAAGAGAAGGAGATAGCTAAACAAAAAACAGCATCTAACAGCAGTGTCCAAAATAGCTCTGTTTATCACCCCCTCTGTCACAATTTCCATGACACACTTTCTTTTTGGTCTATATTTAGAACGGCAAAGGGCTATATGTGTCCCTCTACTTGCAAATATTGCTTATATCTACCCTCCGGTATACTATTTGAATCTATATACCATTACTGTCATTTTTTAGCAGGAATACCCCACTACCATTAAAACACTCGGATCCACCAATTAAATGACCACGTGGAGGGCTATAAACATATTTGTTACCCAATTCATTTTGCCAAACCCAACCATTAATTCGTAACCTATTTAGCCGACCCAAACACCATTAGCCCTTCACTTATCCTTAATCCAAAGATAATGATAAATAACCACATTTCGTAAAAATGTGCAGAATGTTTATATGGAAGTTCTCATTTAATTTTTCACTGCTGCAGCCAACGACCCCTTTGTGATTAAAGTCTAGACAAAAACAACAAGTATTAGCCCTCCGGCAAAAACCTCATCGGGAACTTGGCCGGATAATATTACTCGGACAACTCATTTCTCCCTCTTGTCTTCCTTTTCATTTGCTTTTCAAAACCACTTTTAAAAAACTCATACAAGACCTACAAATCACAACTTGAGAACCAAACAGGATGAACAAATAACCCAAAAAAAAAAAAATCATTGGTAAAGAACCCATCGGAAAGCTGGCCGGTAAAGAAGGCAAGTTGGTAAAGAAGGGATATAATGGAGTGCCGGCGGTGGTGAATTGGGAAATTGCGTTGGGTAAAAATTTAACCCATGTAAGTTTTGAGAATTTTAGACATTTAAAATAAAATAAGGTAACCGAAAAAAAAGAAGAAAAAGAAAGTAGAAGCATGTTAGATAATCAGAGCAAAAGGAAACAAATTACTAACGAACAAAGAGCTACACACCTTAATGGAGAGCACCTTACACATGAAATTTCTTTAGCCTTGAAATAGCTAATTAGAGATGGTTGTTATAAGCTTAAGTGAAGAGATGTGAGAGAATAAAAGGAGCGTAGACAGATGACTGACTAAACTTACTGACATGAGAGAACAAAAGGAGCGCATGCCGATGAGCAGTGGCGCGCAAGCATGAATTTTTGTAATAGTAAGCTAACAACGGCAAAGATGGTTTGCACATGTGAATAAAGAGCGTGACACGTTTACATTGAATGGCCTTAGGAGAGGTAGAGTTAAGAAGAGTTGGGCTGAGGTAATTAGGCATATAGCGCAATTATAGCTGATCAAAAACATGATTTATGACAGGAAGGTGTGGATGTTGAAGATTAGGATAGTAGGTAGGTAGTCTAGATTATTTATACCAGTAGTGTTAGTACGTACGCTCGCATTTGATTGGTAGTAGGTTTATTTGAATACATGTCGTTTTTTTTCGATCATCTTATTATCTTGTTGTGTATGCTGCTTTTACATGATTTTTCGATGTTGTCCCGTCTTATTTCTTGTTATTATTGTGGCATCTATGCTTGACTGAGTCGAGGGTCTATTGAAAATAGTCTCTTTACCTCCACAAAAACAGGGGTAAGGTGTGTGTACACACTACCCTCTCAGACCCCACTATATGTGATTATATTGTGTATGTTGTTGTTAGTAGTAGTGATATTTAAAAAAAAAAAATCACTATAATGATAAGCATTGTCATTTTTTTTATATTTATACCTAATATTTTTATTTTTCTTATTATTTATACATATATATATATATATATATATATATATATATATATATATATTAAAAAAATTTAATAACTTAGCCGAAAATAACTCCATTTTTATAGTAGTCAATTATTTCTTTGTTTCTCTCACGTTTTGTCGTTCTTATTACAAGTCAATAATGAACCACGTGAAAGAGACAAATGCAGGTTCGTTAAGGATCACAAACTGTTGTTTAATTTTAACTTGCCAAAAGGACTTTCTTGAGTTGAATTTTGTTGTTTATCTCCTGGTCTTTCTCTATTGTACTAGTCAATATTGAGCCTAATTAGATTTTTATTTAATTTGTATATACTTATTCACCGTTCTAGATCTCAAAGATGCATGCTCAATTAATTGTAATAAGACATATATTGCAGCATGTTACTATTTGAAAATGAGTCTATAAGCAGATCCACAATTTCAAGCTAAGTGACTTCTAAATTTACGGTTGCGACCGAGCAACCACCACTTATTTGATAGAGTCAAGAAACAAATTTTAATACATTAAGGGTTCGTTGGGTATGAGGTATAAGAAGGTATAAGGGTGGTATGAAAATTTAATACCACCTTAATATTCTGTTTGATTAGCAAATCAGGTATAAATTATCACGGTGTTAATTTTAACACCGGAATAACTTATACCTTATAGAAGGTGGGGTAATTAGCACCGGTATAACTTATACCTTCTTCTTAGAAATTATGTAATTGTCATTCTTAATACAACATACCAAACAATGAATAAACAACAATCCCAGCATAACTAATCACAGCATAACTTATCCCAATATAACTTATACCGGTATAAATCGTATTCCAACTAGGGGTCGTTTGGTTGGGTGTATAAAAATAATGCGGAATAAGGTATATTAGTAATGTATGGGTTAGTAATGTATGGGTTAGTAATGCAGATGTTATTTTTTATCTATTATTTGGTGTTGTGCATTAAAATTATAATGCATTGCATAATTATTAAGAAAAATAGTTGTTTATAAAAATACCCTCCATATTCTCTAGTTTTAAAGGACTTTAAGGATAATTTTGTATTTAACCATACTAATGCATGCATTAATAGTCATGGTATTAATAATGTCATGGTCTTCTATGCATTACTTATATATAGGATAATACCAAGTATGATGTATAATTAATACAAGTATTAGTTATACACATGTTAAAAAAATGTACCAAAGAAGGTATTAGTAATGCATAGAGCTAATGCTTGCATTATTTTTTCTAATACCCCTACCAAACGACCCCTGAGCATAAAAAGAGGTTTTAAGTGATAAATCTATTAGTTCCAATCTCTTGTAAGGGTAGAGTACTCTTTACACATAATCTCTACAATCGGTAAATGATCGGGTAAATTTTAATAATATTATCAAGACACATAGTTTATTATATAGTATCAGATTACCTAGGTAATTTGATTGATTTAAAGGTACGAATAGTTCTTCTCTATGTGAAATAACCCTTCTCTGGGCTTAGAACTTGCATAAAATATAGATCAGTAATTATAAGATAACGCGAAATCACCATATATTACTTCACCTTTTTCTTCAACTATTCTATAGAAAGTGTTACATATGGGCATTGTCTGGAAAAAATTGTCTGTTAAGCAGTTTAAGATTGAGTAGAAATCTTCAAGGACAAGCTCAAGCAAGAAAAAATAGCTCTTATAGCAGTATTTTTCAAGCACAATGATCGTTTACTTGTTGCGTTAAGAACTTTTACGAAAGAAGCTATATGTTAGTTCTCCAAGTGCGAATTTTGGCTAGACTCGTGGTATTCTTGAGTCATGTGGTATCTAGGGATAGGATAAAGGTGGATCTAAAAAAGATTGAGGCACTTGAAAGTTGGCCCATACCTTCTACTGCTACTGAGATCCGGAGTTTCTTAGGTCTGGCTGGGTATTATCGCCAACTTTATAGAGGGATTTTCATCTATTGCAACCCTATTGACTCAGTTGACTCAGAAGGATGCTCCGTTCAGGGTGCTAGATGGGTGTAAGGAGAGCTTTCAGAAACTCAAGACGGTATTGACTACAACTCTAGTGTTGGTTTTGCCTTCAGGATCAGGATCATGTACAGTTTATTATGATGCTTCGAGGGGTGGTTTTGGATGTGTATTGATGCATGATGATAGGGTGGTTGCCTAGCATCGTATCAGCTGAAATCCCATGAGAAAAACTAGCTGGTGCACGATTTAGAGTTAGATGCCATTGCACACGCGCTCAAAATTTGAAGGCATTATTTATCGCGCCCCTTTTTCTCGCAAAAGCGGGTTTCGACATTCTGAAAACTCGTTTAAATGGGAAATAGAGTGTTAAAGAAGAAGAGTCACCACTTAACAATTTAAGGTGCGTTAGGGCACCGATTATGCAGATAACTCTATTTGACAAGTCAACACCACTAAAGATCGGGTAAGGGCTCAAACTACCTAAAAAGAAGGTGTTAGCCACTCTAAGAGGTCCACAACTGTGGGTCCCGGCCGAACTTAAGGCTATGTGGATTATAATTATGCAAGATAAACAAAGAGAATAAGGGTCAAAGAGTTTTATTATGACACAATGAGAATTGATACAAATCTACAAGGATATAACTATAACGGTCTATATAAAGTGACTAAGTGTGTAAAGAAAGGGGGGTTCTAAGTTTTTTAGCCGAAAGAATCACCCCGTGTAACATAAATAATGCTTCGCAACTTCCTTGAGGTAGGAAGTTATTCATATTATTTAGCGGGCACGGACTATCATCTCCTGCTACCCGATTACTATGTTAAAGTTGTTTACCTAAAAGTGCTCTAATTCAATTCTAAATCGTACCCTATGCGTGCACTAACCATCCCATGCCTATGGCCCAGGAGTCTTTGGACCGCTATTTGGGTGGTTCTAGACTTTGCTTAGGCTGCTCAAAATGATAAAACTAGGCGATATATAAAACAACTAGGACTTCATGTAAAGGCAGTTAAGGGCTCAAGTTAGCCTCCACACTTAGACAACAAATGCATGCATGCAAATTCTCAAATTAGGCATTAGACAGTTTCAGAATTGAGACTTAAAATCCTATAGGAGGTAGTAAACTATTTGCAAGCTTATAGCTATTAACGCTGATTTTGTATACATGTTTCTTAGGAAGGTGACATTGTCCTATAGGCATGATTTCTAATAGTGGCATAGTTAAGCAGTAAAACAGTGTTTGAGAGTCCAGCATTAACATAGTTGATCTCATAAACCATTTTGAGCGAATGACAATACCCTATAGGTAGAATCTCTAACGACTGATAATTGAAACTAATTTTTAATACTTAGCCCATATAGGCATGTTTTCTATGCGAGCAATATGATAACAATAGAAATAGCAAATTAGCCAATTAATGTCCTAAAGGCATGATTTCTAGATGAAGATCAGTAGAACATAAACTAGTATAATCCTATAGGTATGGTATCTAATGAATATGCTGCAGTTATAAAAATTGAAGGAAAGGTTACTAGCATTTGTTTTCTACAGGCATGTTGTCTAGTAACACATAGCAGTAGATATAGGAATAAATAAAGTACTTAAACTCATCCTGTGATAGTAAACAAGTTGTGTGAGTGCGTGACTCCCCTAATGACATGATTTTTACTAGTGTACATGGAGATTAAACAACATATATGGCAAGTTGATAGCATGTAAATCATACGAACCTATGCATGTTTTCTACCCTTTCATGTAAGCCTTAGAATATACCTATTTTTCCAATTTCACTAACACCCCAAATTATTTATTACAAAATTATTACAAACCGAATGATGAATATAAGTACAAATATTATACAAAAAATGATAGTAGGCCTATAGCAGGCCCAAAAGGAGATATCCAGTAATGCTTGGGCTATCAACAAACTCTTTCTTCGCAAATGGCATGCATAGATCCAAACAGGAGACTATACCCATCAGCACAACCCAAAAGCCATAGAGGAAACTCAAACCAAACGAAACAGTCCCAAATTGACCATATGACCCAAATATTGAACTACACAAAAATCACTTAAACAACCCAGTTTGTAGATTATACAAATAATGCAAGGAAGAAAAGCTAAATGTCAGAAATAGCTCAAGTTCCAACAGCAAAGGGAGTGACCAAAGAACCCCAAATCCTAGTGTTTCAGAGTTCACAAGGGTCTCAAATGGACCCCGAGCAATGCTCACACTAGAGAGGTCAATAGAGAGAGTTTTGGTGGCCTTGTCTTTCAGCCGGCCAAGAGTGATAGATACAAAATAGTGTAAGTAACAAATGAGAGTGAGGGAACAGTGATAAAGTGATAGAATTTAAAGAGGTGCACTCATATTTTGAAGCAGACATAGCAGGGGTGATTAAACAAAGAACATACAAGCAAAGAGAATCAACAAAACTCAAAGGACAGGTTGATATCACAAGTTCAAACACTTAGCAGATTGGACAGAAAACATTTTGTAGAAAGCAGGGGAATTAGGTTTTCTGAGATTACAAGACTAACATACAAAGGTACACAATGCCAAACAGTCTAAAGTAAGGCACTAACTTAAAGTATTTAAATCCTAGGGGTCCAAATTATGTAAAGTATCCATCATAATATCAAATGACAAACATGCTAACTTACAACATGAAGCAAACCAGTATCAAACTTTATAGGGAAAGTACAAGTTAGAATAGTTACTCTAAAAGTCTCAAATAATAACTCAAGAATATAGGATTCAGCAAACAAAGACATAAAAAAGTGCCAAAACTAGCATAGGAGCGGATCATAGTTAATAGAGGGTCTTAAGTACATTCTAAGTATGAGCTAGTCATTACAATGACTCAGGACAAAGCAGGGAAGTAAACTTACGCTAGGCAGTAAAAGCAAAAATTCAGATACCAACCTACTAGTCTAAATGAGTTTAAGAGAGTCCAAATTTTTCAAGTTAACCATATACAAATAACAATGCCTCAAAACTGGAAATCTTAGGTGAATTCAAATGCTAGAGAAGTTCAGATCATGAAACAAGTACAATGCCAACAAGGTTGCACACAGAGATGGTCTAGAAACACCTTAGGTCATGAAATTTCAGAGGTGTGAATATGCAAGACATAAACACAGAAGAACGAAATCGTAAAAGCCAAGAGACTTACCAGTTATCAGTTGAATAAACAGACAACAAGAAAGAACAAACTCTACAGTACTCTGAATGTCAACAAAGAGCAATAGAACCCAGAATCTTAGTACGTTAGAGTTCCCAAGGTTTTAAATGAACCCCGGACAGTGCTCACACCAAGAAATATTGAAAAATCGAATTCTGGTGGCCTTGGATTTCAGCCGGCTAAGAGCCAAAGTATAGAACAAGAGAATGAGAGAATAATAGCTTCGATTTTTAGTGAATGTAGTGATTAAAGGTCTGTTTCAAAGGGGAATGGGAAGGGATTTATATAGTAGTAAAATCAGACGAGTAAATAAGGAAAGAAGTCAATCAAATATAAACAAGGAAAGGAAAAATATACATGCAATCATAAGGCAACCAGTAAAGGAAAGAAATCGAAAATCAAACCCTAATTAGGGTTCACTGTTTGAAAATCCATCTACTAGTATGAGGAATCAACTATTCTTCCGTGTATATGGACGAGATATTGTCCAGATCTTAGTGATTGAAGTTGAACGGGCTCGATCTGAGAGGTGGTACTTTCCAAGTTTAGGCAAGTACTAAGTAGCACCATAGTCTTGCAAGTAACAGTGAGGTAACGCATAAAAGGTAAAGAAAATCACAGAAGGAATCCATGATTTGCTTGGGTTTTAGAGAAGATTGGGGAGACGGCTAGGGTTTCTAAACGAGGGAGAAGGAGAAACGAGAGAATAAAAAGGCGGTGAGGTGGGGATTTGTCTCTAGGGTTTGGGGTTATAGGGATATAAGAGGAGTGAAGGTTTTAATTCGGGCCATTGATCATTTGAGATCAACGGCCAAGATTAAGAGGAAGGTGGGACGGGTCATTATAAACGGGTTGTGCCCGGATTTTTAAAGGGTCATTTGGTTGGGTTACTAAGGTTTTTTGGCCAGGGTTCATTTGGACCTTAATTGGTCCGAAATTAATCCTAATTTTGGGCCAGTTTTTGAATTAGGAAATTATGGAAAAATAATTTAATAAATACAGTTAAATAAAATATAAAAATATTATTCATGCAAATTAATACTTTAAAACAATAGTAGAAGATTATAAAAATGTAAGATATTTTTTTGACCTTGGATAAAATGACAAATACAATAAAATTGTAAAATATAGTCCGTTATTGCAAGATTGTGCAAATAGCTTAAAAATACTAATGTAATTATATAAAATAAAGTAAAAATATTTGAAACATGTATTATAAATGCAGATAATAATTTTAGATAATTAAGTCATCACATAATAATTGAAAGGAGTAATTAATAAATATTCAAGTAATTTAAATGCAAGAAAATCAAGTTTAAAGCTCTAAAAATTATGAAAAATTATAAAAAAATGCTTGCATAGATTTTGTAAACTAAATAATAATGCAAAATGATGTTTTTAAAGTATATATACTATTTGAGAAAATATGAGGGCAAAATTGGGTATCAACATTATTTATATGGCATATCTTGTGAGGTATATACAGATCACCGGAGTCTCCAGCATCTATTTAAATATAATGATTTGAATTTGAGATAGCGGAGATGGTTGGAGCAACTGAAGAACTATGATATCACCATTCTTTATCATCCTGGGAAGACCAATGTAGTAGCTGATGCCTTGAGTAGAAAGGCGGAGAGCATGGGAAATTTGGCATTTATTCGGCTGTTGAGAGACTGTTAGCTGTGGATGTTAAGGCTTTGGCCAATAGGTTCGTGAGATTGGATATCTTGGAGCCCAGTAGGGTACTTGCTTGTGTTGTGTTCTAATCATTTTTGTTTGAGCGCATTAAGGCACGCTAGTATGGTAATCCCCACTTGCGTGTCCTTAGGGACACAATGCAGTGAGGTGGTGACAAGAAGGTGAAAATTGGTGATGATGAGGTGTTGAGGCTTCAGGGTGGTATCTGTGTTCCTAAGGTAGAGGGCTTGAGGGAGTTGATTCTTGAGGAGGCTCACAGTTCCTGGTATTATATTCCCTTAGCTGCTACAAAAATGTATCATGATTTTGGACTTGGGCGTATGCCCGGATTTGCATCTGGATATTTCTACAAGGTTTCAACTCTATTTGGCGAAAGTTGGCAATTTGAAGGTTTGAAAGTTCATAGGTTTGGTTGGGAGATGACTTCAATGTTATCAGGTTCAGATTGTTATTCTAGAAGTTGGAATATATTCGTTATGTCATTTGGAACTTGTGGTCAAGGTTTGGTTGGATTCCGGATTAGTTAGCCTTGAATCGGGTGCTTGGTTTGAAGTTTGAAGTTTATGAACTTAAGAAATTGATCTTGATCGAAGATTCTTCGCTTTGATATTAATTTTTGGGTTTGAGTCCTCTAGTATGTCCGTGTTATATTTTGGGAATTATTGGTATGTTTGGACGAGGCCCCGAGGGGCTAGGGTGTGTTTTGGAGTGGTTTCAGATCATTTCGGAGGATGATTTCATTGTTGGTTTCTACTGATTTCTAATGCCTTAGTTGTTCATCGCGATTGCGAAGATGTAGGCGTGATCATGTAGGTTTATAACAACCTCGACCGGTCATTTTGAGTATTGTAGCCACGTTTCCCCTATTTATTATTTATTCTATGTTCATATATAGTTATGTGACTTGCCGGAGTGGTTGGTTTGGTTCCGGGGATATTTCGAAATGAATTGGGACACTTAGTCCCAAAGTTGAAAGCCTAAGTTGAAAGAGTTGAACAGATGTTGACTTTGGTGTAAACAACTCCAGAATGGAGTTTTCATGGTTCCGATAACTTTGTATGGTGATTTTGGACTTAGGAGTATGTACGAATATTTATTCGAAGGTCCGTAGGTCATTTTGGCTTGAATTGGCGAAAGTTGGAAAGTTCAGAAGTTTGACCAAGAGTTTGTTTTGTTGATACCGAGATCGGATTTCGGTTCCAGAAGTTGAAATAGGTCTGTTGTATCATTTATTACTTGTGTACAAAATTTGAGGTCAATCGGAGTTGGTTTGATAGGTTTCGGCATCGATTGTAGAAGTTGGAAATCCATTAGTTTCAATAGGCTTGAATTGGGGTGCGATTCATTTTTGATGTTGTTTGATTTGATTTGAGGCTTCAAATTAGTTTGTATCGTGTTTTAGGACCTTTGGTATGTTTGGATGGGGCAGCGGGTGTGACTCGGATATGTTCGGCTCATTTTTGGATTTGTAGGACTGATGTTATGTCTGGTTCTAGTTTCCTTATACGCGATCGCGAGGGAAGGTCCACGATCGCGAATGGTTTTTTGGAGACTGTGGAAGTTAGTCTACGAGTTTGCAATCATGGGCATGCGTTTGCGAAGATTTGTGGTCTCAGGTCACTGCGAATACGAGTAGGGTTTCGCGTTCGCATAAGAAGGATAGTCAGGTGGGTTTAAGGTTTCAAGCCTACGCGATCGCACAATTGGAGACTCGTTCGCGAAAAGTTGGATATAGTAAACATCGCGTTCACGAAGTGTATTTTTTTAGGGCAGTATCTTTTATTCTTCGCGATCGTGTAGAGGAACCACTGGGCAGACTATTTAGATTTCAAAACGAGGGTTAGAGTATTATTTCATATTTGGACTTGGGGAGCTCGGCTAAGGGAGATTTTTGTGAGAGATTTCACTACAAATCAAGAGGTAAGATATTTTTGATCACCTTTATCCAATAATATTGAATACCTATCGATTTCTACACCTAAATTATGTATTTTTAAGGTGAAATTTGAGGAATTTTGGATTAGGAATTGGAGAGTAAGATTTGGGGGTTTGAGGGTCGATTTGTGGTCAGAATTGGATGATTTTGGTATGGTTGGACTCGTTATTGAATGGGTTTTGTCAGGTTCCGAGGCGTTGGCTCAGTGTTGACTTTTTGAATTTGGTTAAAGAACTTAGTTTTATCATATAGAATCGATTCCTATAGCTTGTATTGATTATATTAAGTTGTTTATAACTAGAATCGAGTCGTTCAGAGGCTTATTCACGAGGCAAGGGTTTGTTGGAGCATTGAGTTGCACACTTTGAGGTAAGTAACACTTCTAAACTAGCTACTGAGGGTATGAATCCTCGAAATACGTTATATGATTGGTGTTGAGGTGACACACATGCTAGGTGACAGTCATGCGGGCGTGCACCGTGGTAATTATGACTTGGTTGATTTTGTGGTACTGTGTAGTCATCTAATCCTATTTCTATCCATATACTTCCTACGTGTTAGAGTAATTAAGTTGTAATCCATGTTAGAAATCATATTTAGGCTACATGCTTATTCTGTTACGACCCACTGAGGTCATTTCTTCTATTGAGTTATTTGCTTAAATTGTAATTATATACTCAATCATATTCATTCATCTGCATATCATATCTCAGTCTCAATTATCATTTACTGTTACGTTATGTTATCATTGTTCGGGCTGAGTGGTGTGAGGTTTGTGAGCCCATGAGACTGGAGAGATTGATGACTGAGTTGGGGCTTGAGAGCCAGATTGTGAGTGATATTTATGGGATTGGGTTGTACGCCACAACAAGCCTTATTGTCTATTTATGAGATCGAGCTGCATGTCGCAGCAAACTTTATCAACTCATTTATGGGATCGGACTGCACGCCGCATCAAGCTTTATTGACTTATTATGGGATCGGGTTGTACGCTGTAGTAGGCCATGTTGGCTTTATATCAGCGCTTGAGCAGGATCCACCCCTCTAGAGTCTGACGTAACATCATAGAGCGCATGTACCATACATTGATGAGTGATTGTGTGTGATGGGTGGGAGTTGAGACAGACATATTGAGTACTCTGAGAGTGGGAGTACCTGAAAGTATCAATGTGATGCACTACATTTGACATGCATATTTGACATATAATCATAGAGATGTAACATTCCTCATGCTAGATATACTTGGCACATTTTTATCAGTGTTGAACTTAAATTGTTGAACTCAAAAGCATGTCTAAATTTATGTATTATGTACGCACTAATTATGGAAGTTCTCTGAGTTATTACTGTCATTTCCCTGTTATATATGTACTGTCATTATCTGGATTCGAACTGTATTTTTCTAAGCTCGGCACTACTTTCAGCCCAAAGTTAGTCATGTTACTTATTGAGTACATTGGGTCGGTTGTACTTATACTACACTCTGTACTTCGTGTGCAGATCCAGGTACATCTGGATGCGGTGATTGCTAGACTTGGTGCAGTATATGCTCGGAGACTAATGAGGTAGCTGCTATGATACCCGCAGACTTCGACTCTCTTTCCTTTCAATTTATTCAGTACTGTTTTATTTTTGTCAGCGCTTGGGCAGGATCCGCCCCTTCGGAGTCTGACATACCAGTATAGAGCGCAGGTACCATACATTGATGAGTGATTGTGTGTGATGAGTGGAAGTTGAGACAGACATATTGAGTACTCTGAGAGCGTGAGTACCTGGGAGTATCAATATGATGTATTATATATGACATGCATATTTGACATGTAGTCATAGAGATGTAAGATTCCTCATGCTAGATGTACTAGGCATATTTTATCAGTGTTGAGCTTAAATTGTTGAACTCGAAAGCATGTCTAAATTTATGTATTGTGTACGCACTGGTTATGGATGTTCTCTGAGTTATTACTGCCATTTCCTTGTTATATATGTACTATTATTATCTGGAATCGAACTGTATCTTTGAGCTCGTCACTGATTTCAGCCCAAGGTTAGTCCTATTACTTATTGAGTACATTGAATCGGTTGTACTTACACTACACTCTGCACTTCGTGTGCAGATCCAGGTATATCTGGATGCGGTGATTGCTAGACTTGGTACAGTATATGCTCGGAGACTATTGAGGTAGCTATTATGACGCTCACACACCTCGACTCTCCTTTCTTTCAATTTATTCAGTACTATTCTATTTTTCAGACAATTGTATTAGAGATTTAAACTGTGTTGACACTTAGTAGCTCATGTACTTGGTGACACTAGGATTTTGGGATTTGTTTTCGTTGAGTTTCTATCATTTTTATTAGTTATTTATGATATTTTTCACATTGTTGAACTTGTTAAAAATCATGTTTTATTTCAAATACGTCGTTATTATGTGATGATCGGCTTGCCTAGAAATGTGATAGGCGTAATCATGACATGTTAAGATTTTGATTGTGACAAGTTGGTATCAGAGCACTAGGTTACGTAGGTTTTACGAGTCATGATCAGGTTTAAAAGAGTCTGGAGGATCGGTACGAAGATGTCTATACTTATTTTCGAGAGGCTACTGAACCATTATGAAACTTCACTTTCTTGCATTCTTGTCGTGTGGATTTGTTGATTCCAGAAACTAAACTTTTATTATTCTATTGTCTCATAGACGGTGAGTATGCGTGCAACCGGATCAAGAGGACGGCCACCAGTACCACCAGCTAGAGCCATGAGAGGTCGAGGCCATGGTAGAGGTCGAGGTACATCTTGTACTGCAGCTAGAGTAGCATTTGTGGAGCCACCCATAGCTCTAGCTCAGGATGTGGTTGAGCTAGTGGGACCAACTCAGGCACCTTCCATGCCCATTGTGATTCCAGGCCTTCAGGAGATTTTGGCCCAGATATTGACTGTATGCACTAGCCTTGCTCAGGCTGTTTAAGTTTCGGCCGCACCATCCACTTCTCAGGCCGGGGAAGGTGCTTAGACTCCCGTTGCTCATACTCCAAAGCATGTAGTTTAGGGACTTTAGACACCGGGGGTATTACCAGCCTAGATGATTGCAGTTGCTCGAGCCCAGGTTGGTCCACCTATGAATGACGAGAAGCAGAACAGACTAGAGTGGTTTGGGAGGCTCAGGCCTCCACTATTCAGTAGGGCTAACTCAGAGGAATCTTAGGATTTCTTAGACAGGTGCCAATTGATCCTTCGCACCACGGGTATTCTCGAGACTAGTGGAGTCTCATTCACTACTTTTCAACTGTCGGGGGCAGCCTTTAGATGGTGGGAGGCCTTTGAGTTGAGCAAGCCAGCCGGTGCTGCACCACTTATGTGGCATGAGTTCCCAATTCTCTTATTAGAGAAGTTTGTTCCAAAGACCCGAAGGGAGGAGTTGCGTAGGCAGTTTGAGTAGCTACACCAGGAGGGTATGTCAGTGATTTAGTATGAGATGAGATTTTTAGAGTTGGCTCGTCATGCGATATATTTGGTTCCCACAGAGATGGAGAGATATGAGGTTCATTGATGGACTCAACTATGGATTGCGCTTCGTCATAACTTAGGAGATTGCATTAGGTGCTAGGTTCGACAAGGTGGTTAATATTGTTAGACTCCTAGAGCAGGTTCATAGCCAGGAGCATGAGGAGAGGGAGGCCAAGAGGCCTAGTGGTTTGGGTGGTTTCAGCAGTGCCTCATTTGGAGGATAGTCCCACCACAGTAGGGGTCGTCCTTATAGGCCCACTCAGATGGCTCGTCTGGTTCATCGTGGTGCATTAACTAGCCATGGTTCATATAGTGCTCATCCGGGTCAGTCATCTCTCAGTGCCCTCCCACCTCAGAGTTCAACCCGTGCTCCATCAGTTCAGGGTTCATCTGTGCTAGGTGCTTCTAGTAGTTATTCTGGTTCTTAGGGTCCGATTTAGTACCCGCCGCCATTGACATATTGGAGTTGCTTTAAGTATGGAGAGTTAGGGAATATGAAGAGGCGTTGTACCCATAGAAGGGTCAGGCAGCTAGAGGTTGCCCTAGAGAGGATAGGCCGATCAGGTGGTAGTCAGGCTTGATGCTATGTTTTTCCTGCCAGGCCAGAGGCCGTTGTTTCAAACGTAGTGATCACAGGTATTATTTCAGTGTGCCATAAGGATGCTTCTATTTTATTTGGCTCTGGTTCTACTTATTCATGTGTATCATCGTATTTTGCTCGTTATTTGGAAATGTCCCGTGATTCCTTAGTTACACCTGTTCATGTGTCTATGCCGGTGGGTGATTCTATTGTTATAGACCATGTATATCGGTCATGTGCGGTGACTATTGGGGGATCGGAGACAATATTTGGTCTCTTACTACTTAGTATAGTTGATTTTGACGTGATTTTAGGCATGGATTAGTTGTCCCCATGTCATGCTATTCTAGATTGTCACGCTAAGACCATGACATTGGCGATGCAGGGACTGCCTAGGATTAAGTGGAGAGGTTCTCTAGACTATATTCCAGTAGGGTGATTTCATATCTGAAGGCCCAACGGATGGTTAGGAAGGATTGTTTGGCATATTTGACATTTGTGAGGGATGTTACTGCTGGTACTCCTACCATTGATTCTTTTCTGGTGGTACGAGAATTTCCGGATGTATTTCATACAGACCTACCTGGCATGCCACCCAACAGGGACATTGATTTGGTACTGACTTGGTGCCAGGTACTCAACCCATCTCTATTCATCCATATTGTATGGCACCAGCAT
The DNA here is from genome assembly GCF_000715075.1 of Nicotiana tabacum. NCBI lineage: Eukaryota > Viridiplantae > Streptophyta > Magnoliopsida > Solanales > Solanaceae > Nicotiana > Nicotiana tabacum. The sequence goes on along the minus strand of NC_134101.1, from coordinate 217,389,518 downwards.
AGTTGAAGGAATTGAAATAGCAGCTTCGGAAGATTCTTGATAAGGGGTTCATTAGTCGTAGTGTGTCGGCTTGGGGTGTACCGGTTCTGTTTGTGAAGAATAAGGATAGAACCATGCGGATGTGCAGTGATTATATGTAGTTGAACAAAGTTACAATTAAAAACAAATATCCTTTGCCGCGCACTGATGATTAATTTGACCAGCTTAAGGAAGCTAGAGTGTTCTCTAAGATTGATTTGAGGTCTGGGTATCACCAGTTGAAGATTCGAGACTCTGATATTCTGAAGACGACAGCTAGGACCCGCTATGATCATTACGTGTTCCTTGTGATGTATTTTGGGCTGACCAATGCCCCATCTGCATTTATGCTTCTGATGAACAGTGTATTCCAGCCATATCTTGATTTATTTGCCATAGTATTTATTGATGATACTTGGTGTACCCACATAACTAGGAGGAGCATGCACAACATTTGAGGATTGTACTTTAGACGTTGAGTGAGAAGAAACTTTATGATAAATTCTCCAAGTGTGAGTTTTGGCTCAGTTTTGTGGTGTTCTTGGGGCACGTGGTGTTTAGTGAGGGGATCAAGGTAGATCCGAAGAAGATGGAGGCAATTTAGAGTTGGCCCAGACCATCTTCAGCTATAAAGATTCGGAGTTTTCTTAGCTTGCCCGGATATTATCGTCGCTTCGTGGAAGGTTTCTCGTCCATTATTGTGCCTTTGACTAGGTTGACCTAAAAGGGTGCCCCATTCAGGTAGTCTGACGAGTGTGAGGAGAACTTTTAGAAGCTCAAGACTTCCTTGACGACAACTCCAGTTCTAGTTTTGCCTTCAGCATCAGGTTCATATGCAGTGTATTGTGATGCTTCTCAGATTGGTATTATGTATGTCTTGATGTCGGAGGGTAGAGTGATTTCATATGCTTTACGCCAGTTGAAGATCCATGAGAAGAACTACCTCGTTCATAATTTAGAATTGGCAGCCATTGTCTATGCATTGAATAACATGGATTGTGAGAAATCAATGGGTTTCTGGTTGATGTGAGCTATGAAAGAGCTGGTTATTGGTTTGGTTTAATTATTGAGATTTTGATGTAGTCCTGAGAACTATGATGTGATTTATATTTGGATCGGATTGTGCGCCGCAACGAATTAATATTTGGGTGTTATATTTCATCTTTACTTGCAATTTTCCTGGATTATTACCCGAATTATCTGCATATCTTCTTTATATGCTGGATTTTTGACTGAGCAAAATACGTTAATCAAAATATGTGAGTATCAAGGTGGTTTTATCTGTGATTTTATGATTTGGTCATATTTCTGTCCTATACTTGTTGGAATTTATAAATTGTATAGGTGATTGGTGAGTATCATTTACAATTCTTGCTTCCATTACCTCAGCTAGTTAGTTATGATACTTGCTAAGTACATGGGGTCGGTTGTACTCATACTACACTTCTTCACCTTACGTGCAGATATTGGATGCTGAGATGCTGTGGATGGTGGGAGTTGGCACTGAAGATGTACCTACCTTCCAGCTATAGCTACCACTTGTCCTTGGTAGTTTTAGCCTTGAATTCTGTTTATGTGCATTCTAAAAAATGTTGTATTTATTTCCTAACAGCTTTGTAAATCTAATCTTAGTGGCTCATGAATTGTAACACCGGTCCTTGGGTTATTATATGAGAATTTTAGTTATTTCATTTATTGACTTCTTATTATTTCATTAGAGTTATATTAACTGTTACTTGGCTTACCTAGCCGGTCGGGTTACGTGCTATCACGACTAGTTGGACTTTGGATCGTGACGAGTTGGTATCAAAGCTCTAGGTTCATAGGTTCTACAAGTCATGAGCAAGTGTCTATTAAAGTCTTGTAGATCGATATGATGACGTCCATACCTATCTTCGAGAGGCTACATGGCATGTAGGAAAATTTCTCATCTTTCTTTCCTTATCGTGCGACATTAAGTTACCTTGGAGTGTATCTCTTTGAATTCCTTCCACTCACTCGTATGTTATGTTGAGCACTTGGTATCAGTTGTGCAACAACGACTTGTGATGTCATGGATGAGGTGCGAAATATGTTCTCGGTATTGTGGTTATTGGCCAGTCTAGAGGATTTGAGGTCAGGTTTAGACTGCAGCTTGGACTCGGTAGTTTCAGTTGTGTGAGTATGTATTTTTGACTTATATGTCTGGTAGTGTCCCTAGAAGTGGGATTGATGGCTCTGTGAATGGTTGGATAGTTATATGATGTGTATTACGTGATTGATGAATATGCTTAAATGGTTTGGGATGTGACGAGAAGAATTTTGCTTGGGATTTGAAGGAACTATGGGTACTTGATTTCTATCTTGATGTGTTGTACCGTCTTGAGTTTTTAGTGTTTTAAGGGATTTTTCCTATTGTTTATTTGTGGAATAAAGTAGGTTCTTATGTTTTATTGACGAGCTTAGACTTGGGAAGATTTAACAATTGCATAGTGATTGTGCCCATAATAGGGCGTAGTGAGATGCCAGTTTGAGGCTATTAGGCGGGTTATCTCTCGCGGGATGTTCTTGGGTTGTGTGATCTCGATGATGTTTGTGTGAAGAGTTTTCTTTCTTCTAGTGGGATGTGTATGTGTCGCAATTTGAGTTTGATTCATTTGACAAAGTTCGCACGACTGTCACAGGGATGGATGTGTGCTTAGCAGAAGATTTGAGGTATTTTATAATTTGTGCTACATGAGTTGTAAAGGATTCAGTTGAATTACAATATGATATCGTAGCGGTTATGGAGTAAGGGTGTTGTGGGTTATTGGATGTTATGTTTTATGGCTTTGAGCCAAGTAGGGGAGTCTACTATCGACGATCAAATTGCATGGTTATGTGCTATCTTGGTTTTAGTCTGAGGCATATTTGAGGATTAGTTGTGACTTTGAAGAGGTTGGCTTTGAGGATGACTTGAGCAAAGGAATTATTGGATGTATGGTGTGCTATAATTTATTAGAATACTGAGAATCTTGTAATGACTCGAGTTTGTTATTCATGGTGGATGTAGTGTGCATGGAGTAGGGATTCACTTGATTGCTTAGAGATGTGAAGTACTTCTTTAGGTGTTTGTGTGCTAATGGATCACAGGTCATTCGGCTCGTTTTGGCAGTGCATTTGAGATTAGGGTAGGGTGGATAACTCTCGGGAAAATTCTAATGGGTTCAAGATTCATAAGTGGTATTTTAGAAGTTTTCGGATTGATAAATGAGTAAGATTTGAGATTTGCATTGGATGGTGACGGGACTTGCGGTGTTTCTGTATCATCATGGATTCTATATTTCAGTATCAGAAAGGTTAAGGGAACAACTTCAAATTCATATAAACTCTCTTGAGAGCACGTATTTAGGTTGCGGGATTATTGGGCAATTTAGAGGGATTACAATGGCGTATGTGTTTTCAAACGACGTAGTTTTATGTTGGGATCTCTTGTGATGAGCTTTGATTAAGGATCATAGTGAAATAACAAGAAGGAGTATTAACTTGAAGGAAATTCGAAGTGAATCCAATGAAATAGTACATGTTAGTAGTAGATTGGATCAACATGGTAAAATAAATGATCGGTTCTTCTAGTTCTCTTTGTACGGTGACGCTTTATCGGTGTTTTGTGGTAATACTCCTAGGTTTGGTGATATGTGTGATTTGGTTGAGTTAGAGGGATTTAGCTCTGATGGCTTGGTTATGTGCAAGTGGGTTTCAAAGAGTTCTCGATGGTTTCAAATACAGCTTGGGATGGATGTTTTCGACAAGTATGAGGAGTATGATGCATGTTGTGATCTTTTCCTAGATGGGGTCAAGTGTAAGGTTTCTAGATGACAGAATGTGTATCTTACTTGTGATTTAGAGTTGATAATGGGATTCTTGTATTTTCATATGATAATATGATAGAGGTGGCGCGTCATATGGGTTTAAGATATGTATTTACATGTTTTTGTTCAGTACTGAAGGGAAGGTCATGAGTTCTATACAACATGGAAGGTTTCAGATGTTTAGAATAATGCTGGCACTATTTTGATATCACTTGAGAAGAATGTGCATTTCAAAAAGGCGCATTGCATTTTGACGTGTGAATGCTAGATTAGTATTACGGTGATCACCTGGTTGATTGACTATAGATGTTTAGATTTTGCTAGTACAAAGAAACAATTATGGAAATATTTCTCGTAGGGTGATTATGTTTGAGGGATGTGTCACTCACTTGAGTGGTCGAGTTGGTATCAAATAAAATGATTATGGTATTCTGGGGATTCGGATGTTGGGAGTTCTCAGAGCCAGATTGTTTCTTGGTTGCGGACTGTGAAGGTATGAAAAAGCTAGAAAGTTGATTGTATGTGTTATGGATAGGTTTTTGGGGACTTTTGAAAGGTTGTTTACCTATTTCGGGAGGATCAGAATTGATTTGGAGGCCACTGATAGGCCTAATGAGGATATGTGTTCTATGTTGGATCGGGTCAGTACAACTATTCTTGAAGGGTGTGTCATCGATTAGAGTTGATCTTATTCGTGTTCTGATTCGTTTGATGTGCTACTCTTTATGCTACTATGGGTTGTGAGGGTGTTGGCTATTACTCACAAGGTGCTGTTCTATTTGGGCTTTGTGGCAGAATTCGAGCGAAAGGGTTCTTGGGGTGTTAATGGTTGATTGTGCCTTGGTTATGGTCTTCCTATTTGTGGTATGTTGTGCTACCTGTTCCTCCATGGTTATGGTCATGCACTTCGTGTGTTTGTCATTGATATGTATGTGCTTGTTGATTGTGAAAATCATGGCTCGAGGTACATGTAAACCGGTGTTTGGATTGGATATGCAATGCAATAAAGTTATGATTGGGATGTGATCCATGTGCTTATTTTGTGTTTTCTATTTCTCCTTTGTGTGATGGGTTCATAGCATTGCACTTCGTGGTGGTATCGGTTAAGCTTGCGCAACATTTATCTTATTTGTTTTTTTTTTCACCACTCGGTTACATTTGAGTTGGTGCATGTTTGTTGCAGGGATTGCATCGTATGTGGCTCTAGGTAGTTTTGGTGTGGCATATCGGCCGAGTAGCTTGTACTGGATAAGATAAGGTTTTGGACCTAGAATTAGAACTAATGGATTTGGATGGATATGTTTGGAAGAATAATTTCAGAAGTCAGCTTATAATTCGGCAATGGTTCTTATCGGGCGAGAAAGCATCATAACTTGTAGATCTGATGATTGGTTATGAGTATCTGCGTGTTTCTTTCTTCATTGGCAGTGTACAAAGGTTCAAAACGAGGTTTTAGTTGATATGAGGATTGTTACAAGTACTGGGTTTGTTAATGATCAGCTATGGTGGTCGGAAATTATTGTCATGTGTATTTAAGTTATGTGGTATATCATGAGATTATGTCTCAGAATATGGTTATGACTTGATACAACTTGTTTAGATTATATGTGTGTGCGGATGCGAGAATCGGGTCTTATAATGAGTTCCAGATGTTAGAGATTGGGTTGTAAGTTCTATGGACTAAGGTTGAAGTAGGATCTTCAATTAGGTTGTGTTGTCAGTCTTATATGGATTGGGGTGACGTGGGATCACCCATGGGTATGTGCATAATGAGTTTATATAGTGGTTTGATGGATTTGGAATGACTCTTGGCACGTTCGAGGACAAACTTATATTTAAGTGGGGGGAAATGTAATGACCCGACCTATTGTTTTGAGTATTGACATTTCGTTCGGTGGTTTGAGGTCATGAGTAGCTTTATATAGTGCGTTATGACTTGCGTGTATCATCGGTGTTGGTTTTCAAGTGGTTCGAGATTGATTTGAAAGTAAGGTTTAAGTTGGAAGACTTAACCAAGTTTGACTTTTGTGTGTATAACCTCAGATCAGAGTTTTGATGGTTCTTTTAGGTCCGAATGGTGATTTTAGACTTGGGCGTATGCCAGATTTGCATTTGGATGTTTCTATAAGGGTTTGGCTCTATTTGGCGAAAGTTGGCAATTTGAAGGTTTGAAAAGCTTATAGGTTTGATCGAGAGTTGACTTTGATGTTATTGGGTTCATATTGTTGTTCTGGAAGTTAGAATATGTTTGTTATGTCATTCGAAACTTGTTTGCAAAGTTTTGTTGGATTACAGATTGGTTAGACTTGATTTTTGGGATTTGAGGCCTCGAGTAGGTTCATGTTATATTTTGGGATTTGTTGGTATGTTCGAAAAGGATCCCGAGGGGCTCGGGTGATTTTTGGGGTGGTTGTGGATCATTTCAGAGGATGATTTCATTGCTGGTTTCTGCTGATTTCTGATGCCACAGTTGCTCTTAGCAATCGCAAAGATGTAGCCGTGATTGCGTAGGTTAATACTAGAGCTAGGGGATTCTCTTCTTCGCGTTCGTGACTGGAGGGTCGCATTCATGTAGGTTGTGGGGGTTTGTGCATCGTGTTTTCATAGGCTTGTCGCATCCGTGTAGGAGTGGCTGGGAGCTGGTGGAGTTGTCTCAACGATCGCGAGTTGAATTCTGCATTCACGATAGTCTGGCATCATTGTGTATCGCGTTCGTGTGGTGTGTGCCGCGAATGTGTAGTGTATTCTGTGGGCAGTGAGGTTTTGTTCTTCGCGATCATGAAATTTCGGCAATCACGATGGGTATCCTTGAAGCAATGTTATAAAGTACTCTATGTTGAATGTTTTGGTTGTTTTATCACATTTTGAGTTATATAGCTCGGATTTGGGCGATTTTAGAGGCGATTTTCATGATTTGGATTGGGATAAACATTTTTGACTCAGATTGATTATATTATGTAATTCCATCTTCATTTTTTGGCAATTGATTTGTGAATTTAAAAGAGAATTTGGAGTTTTTTGTCTAAACTTTCCTAAAGTGAATAATTGCATTATGAACATCAATTCTGAGTCGGATTTGAGTGAAATTAGTATGGTTGGACTCGTACCCGAATGGGCTGTTAGAATTTGTGAGTTTTGTCGGATTCCAATGTGTATGCTCGAGTTTACTTTTTAGTTTACTTTGAGTATTTGATTAATGATTCGGCCTTTATCGTTTAGGTTTGTTACCTTTGGCAAATTTTACATTTTTGAGTTGCTTTTGGCTAGTTTCGAGCCGTTCGGAGGTGGAATCCCGCAGGGTAGCATTTCTAGAGTATTGGCTTAGCTTGCTTGAGGTAAGTATCTTATGTAAACTTGGTTGAGGCACTAGTTGCTGGAGTTATTTGTGATAGCTACGTGATATGAATGGTGTACATGTGTGGGGCTAAGCCCATGTGCATGCATCAGGGTAAATACCATGCTTGGGCTAGTTCTTAGGCTATGATATGCGTTAAATTATATGCTAAGCTTCATGATGTGATGTTTCCCTTATTTGTACCATGTATGAGGTTGCAAAGAGGTTAATCTCCTACTTAAGCTTGATAGCTGCTATTTTGTGATGCATTCACCTGATTGATATCACACTTGCACATGCATACGCCTTAGCATGTTACTTACACTAGTCCGGGATTATGAAGTTTGATGTTCTTTGATCATGTACATGTATTCTTGCATATCTGCTTTATGCGTGATATGGTTTGGACTGGTAGCCTGCGACCATGCCGGGCAGATTGTAATATTTTTGCTTGTGACCATGCCAGGTGGATTGTGATATTGTACCTGTGATCACGCCAGACAGATTTTGATTATTAGCACGTGAGTTGTCCATGCAGCAAGTAAGTTGTTCGTGAGGTTGTTATATCATTAGCACGTAAGTTGTTCGTGCAGCATGTGAGTTGTTCGTGCAGATCCAAATATTGATATTATTGGCACATGAGTTGTCTTTGCAGCATGTAAGTCGTCCATGCAGTTGATATTTTTAGAACATGTTTTGTCCGTACAGTGTGTGAGTTGACCGTGCAGCATGTGGATATGGATCTATCCCCCTAGGGTCACCCTTTCATATTTCTTTCTTGATGGTGTACACGCGGATTGTAAGAAATCGACGGGTTTCCGGTTGATGTGAGCTCTAGGAGAGATGGTTATTGGTTTGGTTCGGTTACTGAGATTCTGATGTGGGCCTGAGAGCCATGATGTGATTTCTATATGATCAGGTTGCACGCCACAACAGACTGATATTTGGGTGTTGCATTTCATCTTTACTTGCAATTTTCCTTGGATTTTACCCGAATTATTTACATATCTTCTTTATATGCTGGATTGTTGACTGAGCAGAATACTGTAAGAAAAATATGTGAGCATCAAGGTGGTTTTATCTGTGATTTTATGGTTTGATCATATTTCAGTCCTATACTTGTTGGAATTTATGTACTGTACAGGTAATTGGCAAGTATCATTTATAATTTTTGCTTCTTTTACCTCACCGAGATTAGTTATGATACGTCCCAAATGGCGTCAAACATTTTCAAGGTCCGTGGAAATCCTACCACCAAATTCCAAAATGACATGCTCCCACTTCCATGCAGGTATAGCCACCTTCCGAAGTAAGACACTCAGTCTCTAATGCTCATTCTCGACCTGCTGACAATCAAGCATAACGAGAAATGCCCGTTAATGTCCTTCTTCATCCTCTACCTTATAATACTGCCTCGAATCACGATACGTCTCTGGATCATCCAGATGAATAAAACACAACTGTCTATGATCCTCCTCAAGTATCAACTCCCTCAAACCATCAATACCAGGAACACAAATTTGACCCTGAAGTCGCAACACACCAATACACGAAGGACCACCTCCTTAGCACCACTCTGCAACATCGTGTCCCTAAGGACAAGCAAATAGAGACCATTATACTGGAGATCTTAATAAGC